>NC_053389.1:308020327-308339327 GCF_905171765.1 Bufo bufo
GCTGAGATATTACATGTCTTAAAATGGGGAATATCAGATAGACCTGTTTAGTCGTGCATCCTACATACTGTAATGCTAACAAAATACTAGACCCTATCTGGGAAGCGTTTATTATTAATCAACAAATAAAGCCTGTTTAGGCTATTGACCTCGCTTGTCCCAGATATTAAAACGTAACTTTTAATAAATCTGCTAAGAGTTTCTAAGTGAAAAGAAAGTGAGCTACGGAAAGGGTTAAAACTATCTGATGCCCTGTCAATACTACAGCATGTGTATCCTAGCTACAATGTGAGCCGGGGGTGCACTCCCTGTACCTTCACACACTTTAATACCATATGAGCAGACCTATACAGCACTGTCCTATCTGTATCGCTATAGAAGATTCTATGTGCAAACACTGTTCAAACTAGGACATGCTCTGCTATTAATACTTGTGGCTGGAACTGACACGGATCACAGAGTCTAAAACATTAAACTGTCCCCCAACATGTTTCGCCAGCTAATCTGGCTTCATCAGGGGTAAAGGACAGAATTGAATAAAGACGCTGTTTGAGGACCTTTCAAAGACTGACTCCACTTTGATTTGGGAGCAGACTAAAAGGGCCAGTAGGTATGAAGAATACAAGTGGGTGAGTATCAAGTAAGCCCTATCACCAATAGGTGACCTGCAAGTAACGATGAAACTGCACCACCGTCATCCAGGTGGGAGTGTCCAGGTGAGTCAGATGCGCATCCAGTACCTGCGCCAGAACTTACAGTGGGCATAAAAAACGTGATCTCGCTAAACGTAACGTATTTATGGTAATGAATATAGATAATCATAACATCGTCTAAACCTAAGTTAAGTTTTAATATCTGGGACAAGCGAGGCCTACATACTGTAAGTGACAGTCTTTGCAAGTAATCACATATATTGCAAAATCCGTATGGCAGTTTAGATATTGTTGAATCACATGATTTTCTCCATTCACTGTGGAGGTAACAGTCTGATAAACTGTCATGTGATTACAACAAATGCATCTATTGCTTCCACATTTATAACTGCCTTTAAAGGAAAGCCAGGTATATTTTGTTAATGGGCGATCATGAAATAAGCTGGGACTAATCTTCTGTCCTTTACATAGAAACATAGAAACATAGAATGTGTCGGCAGATAAGAACCATTTGGCCCATCTAGTCTGCCCAATATACTGAATACTATGGATAGCCCCCGGCCCTATCTTATATGAAGGATGGCCTTATGCCTATCCCATGCATGCTTAAACCCCTTCACTGTATTTGCAGATACCACTTCTGCAGGAAGGCTATTCCATGCATCCACTACTCTCTCAGTAAAGTAATACTTCCTTATATTACTTTTAAACCTTTGCCCCTCTAATTTAAAACTGTGTCCTCTTGTGGTAGTTTTTCTTCTTTTAAATATGCTCTCTTCCTTTACCGAGTTGATTCCCTTTATGTATTTAAAAGTTTCTATCATATCCCCTCTGTCTCTTCTTTCTTCCAAGCTATACATATTAAGGTCCTTTAACCTTTCCTGGTAAGTTTTATCCTGCAATCCATGTACTAGTTTAGTAGCTCTTCTCTGAACTCTCTCTAGAGTATCTATATCCTTCTGGAGATATGGTCTCCAGTACTGCGCACAATACTCCAAGTGAGGTCTCACCAGTGTTCTGTACAGCGGCATAAGCACTTCACTCTTTCTACTGCTTATACCTCTCCCTATACATCCAAGCATTCTGCTGGCATTTCGTGCTGCTCTATTACATTGTCTTCCCACCTTTAAGTCTTCTGAAATAATTACTCCTAAATCCCTTTCCTCAGATACCGAGGTCAGGACTGTGTCAAATATTCTATATTCTGCCCTTGGGTTTTTACGCCCCAGGTGCATTATCTTGCACTTATCCACATTAAATTTCAGTTTCCAGAGTTCTGACCATTCTTCTAGTTTTCCTAAATCCTTTTCCATTTGGCGTTTCCCTCCAGGAACATCAACCCTGTTACATATCTTTGTGTCATCAGCAAAAAGACAAACCTTACCAGCGAGGCCTTTTGCAATATCACTTATGAAGATATTAAACAAAATCGGTCCCAGTACAGATCCCTGTGGAACCCCACTGGTAACATTACCTTGTTTTGAATGTTCTCCATTGACTACAACCCTCTGTTGTCTGTCACTCAGCCACTGCCTAATCCACTCAACAATATGGGAGTCCATGCTCAATGACTGCAGTTTATTGATAAGTTTTCTATGTGGGACAGTGTCAAAAGCCTTACTAAAATCTAGATATGCGATGTCTACTGCACCTCCACCGTCTATTATTTTATTCACCCAGTCAAAAAAATCTATAAGATTTGTTTGACATGATCTCCCTTAAGTAAACCCATGCTGTTTTTCATCTTGCAATCCATGGGATTTTAGATGTTCCACAATCCTATCCTTTAAAAGGGTTTCCATTAATTTGCCTACTATTGATGTCAGACTCACTGGTCTATAGTTGCTCGATTCCTCCCTACTACCTTTCTTGTGAATGGGCACGACATTTGCCAATTTCCAATCTTCCGGGACGACTCCTGTTACTAATGATTGGTTAAATAAATCTGTTAACGGTTTTGCCAGCTCACCACTAAGCTCTTTTAATAATTTTGGGTGTATCTCATCAGGCCCCTGTGACTTATCTGTCTTCACCTTAGACAGCAAACTTAGAAAATCTTCCTCTGTAAAGATACATGCATCAAACGATTTAATAGTCATTCTTTCTAGTGGAGGTCCTTCTCCTTTTTCTTTTGTAAAAACTGAACAGAAGTATTCATTAAGGCAGTCGGCTAGCCCTTTATTCTCTTCTACATACCTTCCGTCCTTTGTTTTTAATTTAGTTATTCCTTGTTTTAATTTCCTTTTTTCATTTATATATCTGAAGAATGTCTTATCCCCTTTTTTCATAGACTGAACTAGTTTTTCTTCTGCCTGCGCTTTAGAAGTTCTTATAACTTGCTTGGCCTCTCTCTGCCTAATCTTGTAGATTTCTTTATCTTCATTGCTCTGGTTTTTTTTATAATTACAAAATGCTAGCTTTTTATTTTTAATGATTTGGGCCACTTCTGCTGAGTACCACATTGGTCTCCTCCTTTTTTTGCTTTTACTGACAAGTCTAATGCAATTTTCTGTTGCCTTCAATAATGCACCTTTTAAGTAGTCCCATTTCTCCTGGACTCCATGTAATCCGTTCCAGTCTGATAAGGACTCATTTATGACTAATTTCATTTTTGAAAAGTCTGTTTTTCTAAAATCTAAAACTTTTGTTTTTGTGTGGTGGGACTCTTTCACAGTTCTTATATTAAACCACACTGACTGGTGATCACTAGATCCCAAGGTTTCGCCTACAATGACATCATATACCGAATCCCCGTTTGTGAATACCAAATCCAAAATGGCCTCCCTCCGGGTTGGCTCCTCAACCACTTGTTGTAGAGATAACCCCAGTAGGGAATTTAGAATATCTGTACTCCTGGTAGAACTTGCTATTTTGGTTTTCCAGTTTATATCTGGAAGATTGAAATCTCCCATAATGATAACTTCTCCTTTCATTGTCATTTTAGCTATTTCTTCAACTAGTAGATCATCTAGTTCTTTAACTTGACCAGGTGGTCTATATATCACACCTACACGAGTTACTGCATGGTTAGCAAACTGCAACGTAACCCAAACTGACTCTATGTTGGCCTCACCAACTTGTATTAGGTTAGATTTAATGCTATCTTTCACATACAGGGCCACTCCTCCTCCTTTCTTGCCTTCTCTGTCTCTTCTGTATAAAGAGTACCCTGGTATGGTTATGTCCCAGTCATTTCTTTCATTAAACCATGTCTCCGTAACAGCCACTAAATCTACATTCTCAGATGCCATTATTGACCCAAGTTCATTGATTTTTTTTACCTAAACTGCGAGCATTTGTAGACAGGACTCTGAGCTTATAATTTCTTAACCTCTGTGCTTCTGACCTGTTCTGGCATTGTTTCGGGGGGCAATTGGACTCTTTTATTTTCACTCTTTTGCCCCCCCTTCCTAGTTTAAATACTCTTTCGCAAATTCTTGGAGTTGTTCACTAAGTACATTTGTTCCTTTGAGAGAAAGATGCAAACCATCTTTTTTGTACAGTTCCTTTCTATTCCAAGTAGAGCTATCATGAGAAACAAAGCCAAATCCTTGCTCTTGACACCATTTACCAAGCCATATGTTGAACTCCTTTATGCGCCTCTGCCTATCATTCTAAACATTATGCACAGGCAGAACTTCAGAAAATGAAATGGTGGATGCAAAATCCTGTACGTCATTACCAAGTGTGATAAAAGATTTTTTCACCTCTGACACTTCATTGCAAGCCAGGTCATTTGTCCCTAGATGGACAAGAACATCCACGTCCCCTTCCTGCTTTGCTTGCTTAACAATATTAATAATACGTCTTCTATCTCTTCTAGCAGTAGCCCCAGGGAGACATCTCACAAAACCATTTTCTTTAAGCTCCACACTTCTTATGATTGAATCACCCAGCAACAGCTGCATGTCACGGAACCATGAACCAGACGTACAACAAGAGATAAGTGAAAATAGAAGGCTTTATTGAAAATAAAGCTGTAAAGCAAAAGTCCAAACGGATGGTGAAACCGAGCAGAGTCTTTGCGAAGCCAGAGGTCAGGAACCAGAAGGGTAGTCAGACGAAGCCAGGATCAGGAACCAGCAGGGTAGTCAGACGAAGTCAGGATCAGGAACCAGCAGGGTAGTCAGACGAAGCCAGGATCAGGAACCAGCAGGGTAGTCAGACGAAGCCAGGATCAGGAACCAGCAGGGTAGTCAGACGAAGCCAGGATCAGGAACCAGAAGCAGCAGCAGTCTAGAAGCATGTGAACACAGGAGGACCAAGCAAGGAACTGAAGCCACAGACCTCCTATATATATGAGCTAGGCATCCAGCTCCTCCCAGGGGAAGGAGGAGCCGCAGGGTGGAAGGCTACAAGAAACCCAGAACCCAAGATGGCCGCCAGCACATGTCAAACGAAGGAGAGCAGCAAGCAGGTAAGACCATGACAGTACCTCCCCCTCAAGGGCCCCTCCTCCGCGGAGCACAAAACGGTTTCTGAGGGAAGCGTGCGTGGAAGGCTCGGAGCAAGGCAGGAGCATGGACATCTGCGGAGGGAACCCAGGAACGCTCCTCTGGACCATAACCACGCCAATGGACCAAAAACTGCAACCGACCGCGGACCAGGCGTGAGTCCAGGATATTGCTCACCTCATATTCCTCACGATTGCCCACTTGGACCGGACGAGGCCGAGGAACCGAGGAAGTGAAACGATTACACACCAGTGGCTTCAACAGGGAGACATGAAACACGTTGGAGATCCGCATGCCAGGAGGAAGCGCAAGGGCATAGGCTACCGGGTTTACCCTGCGAAGCACTCGGAAGGGACCAACAAAGCGAGGCGCCAGCTTGGGAGTGGGCACTCGAAGGTTGAGGTTGCGGGTGGACAACCATACACGGTCTCCGACCTGGTAGGAAGGAGCAGGCGCTCGTCTGCGATCAGCCTGGAGTCTCTGGCGCTGCGCAGAGACCTCAAGGGACTTCTGGATCTGTACCCAAGAAGCACGTAGGACGGAAAGGTGATCCTCCACAGCCGGAATATCCTGGGGAGAGAATACCTCCGGTAACACGGCAGGTTGGAACCCATAATTGGCCATGAAGGGAGACGTCCCAGAGGAAGAGTTCACCGCCGTGTTCCTGGCAAACTCAGCCCAAGGCAGGAGGTCAACCCAATTGTCTTGGTGATCGGAGACATAGCAACGAAGGAATTGCTCCAAGGCCTGATTGGATCGTTCTGCGGCCCCATTGGACTGAGGGTGGTAGGCCGAGGAGAAGGAGAGATGAATCCCCAACTGGGAGCAAAAGGCGCGCCAGAACCTGGACACAAACTGACTCCCCCGATCCGACACAATCTCCTTAGGCAAACCGTGCAACCGGAAGACCTCCCTGGCAAAAATCGTGGCCAACTCTTGTGCAGAGGGTAACTTCTTGAGAGGAACACAGTGGCACATTTTGGAAAACCGATCCACAATCATGAGAATGACCGTATGGCCTCGGGATGCAGGGAGGTCCACAATGAAATCCATCCCCAGGTGTGACCATGGGCGCTCCCCGGTGGCTATGGGTTGCAGAAGGCCCAACGGAAGGTGCCGAGGGGACTTACTCTGGGCACAAACGGAGCATGCCGCTACATATGCGGCGATGTCGGAACGTAGGGAAGGCCACCAGAACAGACGTGAAACAGCCCAGGACAGCTGATTCTTTCCAGGATGCCCCGCGGTCTTGGAGTTATGGTAGGTTCGCAACAACCGAGTGCGCAACTCCTCAGGCACAAAACATCTGCCGTTGGGTCTCCCAGAGGGAGCACCAGATTGAGCCGCCAAAATCTGCTCACCCAGGGGAGAGGTCAGGCTGGTGCGAATGGCGGCCAGGATCTGATTCGGAGGTATGACCGAAGTCTGAATCGACTCCTCCCTGGACAGCTCGGAGTACTGCCGTGATAAGGCATCCGCCCTGATGTTCTTGGAACCGGGTAGGTAGGAGACCACGTAATTAAAACGTGAGAAGAACAGAGCCCATCTGGCCTGACGTGGTGTCAATCTCTTGGCCTCAGAAAGGTAGGTCAGATTCTTGTGGTCCGTCAGGATGAGAACCGGAACCACCGAACCCTCGAGCAAGTGCCTCCATTCTTTAAGGGACTGCACGATGGCCAATAACTCCCTGTCACCAATCTGATAGTTGCACTCCACGGAAGACAGTTTCCGGGAGTAAAACCCACAAGGAAGCAGAGGACCCTCTGGTGTTCTACGCTGAGACAGAAGGGCGCCTACTCCCGTCTCAGACGCGTCCACCTCGAGGACAAAGGGCAACCCAGGGTTGGGATGCGACAGAATCGGAGCCGACACAAAGGCGGACTTTAGGGCCTCAAAAGCTCGGATGGCCTCGAGCGGCCAGACCTGGGAATTACTGCCCTTCCTGGTCAGATCCGTGAGAGGCTTGGCCAGCATGGAAAAGTCCCTGATGAACTTCCGATAATAATTGGCGAAGCCCAAAAAGCGCTGCAGGGAACGAAGACCACTGGGCTGGGGCCACTGTAAGACAGCCGAAACCTTCTCAGGATCCATGGAGAACCCCTCAGCGGAAATGATGTAACCTAAGAAGGTTACCTGGGATCGGTGAAATTCGCATTTCTCAAGCTTACCGAACAGCTTGTTCTCTCGTAACCGTTGCAACACTCGTCTGACATCCAGAATGTGGGCCTCCATGGATTCAGAATATACCAAGATGTCATCCAAATAGACTACCACACACTGCTGCAACAGGTCACGGAAAACATCGTTGATGAATTCCTGAAAGACTGCGGGCGCATTGCACAACCCAAAGGGCATAACCAAGGATTCGTAATGACCGGTCCTGGTGTTAAACGCGGTCTTCCACTCATCGCCCGCCTTGATCCTTACCAGGTTATATGCCGCCCTCAGGTCGAGTTTGGTAAAGACCGTGGCCCCTTTAAGGCGATCGAACAGCTCGGAAATCAAGGGTATCGGGTAAGCGTTCTTGATCGTGATGCGATTGAGACCCCTGTAATCGATGCAAGGCCTCAACTCACCGCCCTTCTTTTTCACAAAGAAAAATCCAGCCCCTGCCGGGGACGAAGACTTGCGAATGTGTCCGCGTGAAAGCGCCTCCCTCACGTACTCCTCCATGGCCTCATTCTCCGCTACCGACAGTGGATAGACTTTGCCACGAGGAGGAACGGCACCAGATTGTAACTCTATGGCACAATCGTATGGGCGGTGCGGAGGTAGGGCAACCGCGCGCACCTTATCGAATACATCCCGGTACTCCTCGTATTCAGGAGGCAACAGAGAGTCCGAGGAAGTACACAGCAACTTGACAGACCCATGAATGCAACTAGCCCCACACTGCGGTGACCACGAGAGGATCTCGACCGATCTCCAATCGAAAGTCGGATTATGCTTCTGGAGCCAGGGGTACCCCAAGACCACCGAGTAGTGTGGAGACGAAATAACCTGGAGGCAGACCGACTCTCTGTGAACGGCACCAATGGCTATCCCCACTGGAAGGGTCTCATGAGTCACGTGTGGCGGCAGAAGGGGTCTGCCGTCTATCGCCTCAAGAGCCAGTGGGGAACCTCGAGCCTGCAGAGGAATGGAATTGGCGGCAGCGAACACACTATCAATGAACAAACCACCAGCACCAGAGTCCACCAACGCCTGGGTCGTCACCGAGCCCCCGACCCAGGAGAGGACAACAGTGATCAGTGGTTTGTCAACACGGGAAACCGGGGACGAGGAGACTCCACCCAAGATCTGCCCCCGACAGGATCTCAGGGTACGAGCGTTCCCCGGACGGTTCGGACATGCCAACCGAAAATGCCCACCGAGACCACAGTACATGCATCGGCCCTCGCGTCTCCGGAGTGCCCTCTCCCCCTCGGACAGGCGAGCAAACCCCAGCTGCATGGGTTCACCCCCAGACAAGTCATCCCCAGGAGGCGTGGGAGGAGAGGGAGGCACGGGTGGGACAGCAAACGTAGGCACCAATCTGTTAGAAGACCTCCGCAGGTTCTCCTTAAAGGAAGGTCTCTCCCTGAGTCTGGTGTCAATCAAAATCAGGAAAGAAATAAGAGACTCGAGCTCAACTGGTAGGTCCTTAGCTGCAACCTCATCCTTCAAGGCATCCGAGAGACCATGAGAGAAAGCAGCGACCAGAGCCTCATTATTCCAGCCCACCTCTGCTGCCAGGGTACGAAACTCAATGGCGTATTCAGCTACGGATCGTGAACCCTGTCTGATGGACATAAGGAGCTTCGCAGCAGAGGCAGCACGAGCCGGCACATCGAATACCTTCCGAAGAGAAGCAACAAAACCGGAAAACTCGGCAACCACCGGATTGTTGTTCTCCCATAAAGGGCTGGCCCAGGCCAAGGCCTTGTCCGAGAGCAGCGAGATCAAGAAGCCCACCTTTGATCTCTCAGTAGGAAAGGCATGTGGCAGCAACTCAAAATAAATGCCCACCTGGTTAAGGAAACCTCGGCACTGAGTTGGCTCTCCCCCAAAGCGCTGTGGAAGAGGGGCAGAACCGGTCATACCCCGAAACACTGCAGGCGCAACAACAGGTGTCGGGGTAGACTCTGGCGCAACAACCGGAGCGGCAGTAGGAGCGAGCCCAGGAGCGACAACCGACCCATCGGCAACGGGAGCTAAATGAGCCGTGCGTTCAAGCAGGGTTTGCAACGCCACAGCGAACCGACCCAACAGGTGATCCTGCTGATCAAGTCTGGCAACCAGCGTGGGTAGCGAGGATGGCCCTGTACCGTCAGAATTCATGGCTTGGTCCTAATGTCACGGAACCATGAACCAGACGTACAACAAGAGATAAGTGAAAATAGAAGGCTTTATTGAAAATAAAGCTGTAAAGCAAAAGTCCAAACGGATGGTGAAACCGAGCAGAGTCTTTGCGAAGCCAGAGGTCAGGAACCAGAAGGGTAGTCAGACGAAGCCAGGATCAGGAACCAGCAGGGTAGTCAGACGAAGCCAGGATCAGGAACCAGCAGGGTAGTCAGACGAAGCCAGGATCAGGAACCAGCAGGGTAGTCAGACGAAGCCAGGATCAGGAACCAGCAGGGTAGTCAGACGAAGCCAGGATCAGGAACCAGAAGCAGCAGCAGTCTAGAAGCATGTGAACACAGGAGGACCAAGCAAGGAACTGAAGCCACAGACCTCCTATATATATGAGCTAGGCATCCAGCTCCTCCCAGGGGAAGGAGGAGCCGCAGGGTGGAAGGCTACAAGAAACCCAGAACCCAAGATGGCCGCCAGCACATGTCAAACGAAGGAGAGCAGCAAGCAGGTAAGACCATGACACTGCATCCTTTGAGACTTCACTTTATCTTTTTTGTTGCATACATTAGACATAGGAGTCGATGGTTTCTCACCCTCTGTGCTTGAGTCCATATCCATGTTGTCCTTACATTCTGAGAGTGCTGCAAATGAATTATGGAGAACCACCGACTGTGGGACATGTCTTCTATCCACCACTCTAAGACTTCCAGAACCTACATTAACCCATCTGCCATTTCTGGGGGTCCTCTGTGGCAGTGGCATTGCAGCAGTCCTAGCTGGAGTTTGTTTAACAGATAATTTAAATATTTCAGCTTTCAAAAATGCAATTTCCTGCTGCAGTAAGGAGAACTGTCTACAGATCTGACAGCATCCGAATCTCCAAAGAGTGGAACATGAAATAAATGCACAACAATTCCTGCACTGAACCAAGTCTGCCATTTTAAAGAGGAGAAAAAACTAAAAAAATAAAAAAATAAATTTGTAACTTTAAATCAAACAAATCTTACCTTTTTTTTTTGTATTGTTTCCACCTTCCAGCCTACCTCCTGACTATCTCCTGCAATATCTCTTTACTAGTACTTAATGTAGTACTTGAAGCTAGTACTTGCAGCTAATGAATGAAACACATCTGACTCCTGCCGATACTATATCTCTCCACTCTTTGTCATAATTGAGTACTGGTAGATGCTGTTGAATAATCCTGCAGATCTTTGTATATTCCTCACTGTATCCTGTAACAAAAATAGATTTTTTTTTCATATTTGTGTTATTAGTTTTTCTATTGTATTTCCTCTTTTTCTCTTTACTGTATTTGTCCTTGATGGTTTGAGGGAACACGAAACCCTTTCTATCAAGAGATAATGCCCACTGTCTAGCATTCTCTATAGACTCCACACTGTATATTGTATTGCCTGCAGTCTAGTTGTTACTTTTTCTGCTTCTTGTACAAAAGTGGACATATTGGAACAATTGCGTCTTGCTCTAGACATTTCTCCCTTAGGTATATTTTTTATTACATGTGATGGGTGACAGGAAGTGGCCAAAAGGGTGGTGTTACCCACAGCCTCTTTTCTGAAAGTGGATGTCAATACATTGGTGGTAGTAATGTCAGCCTGTAAACATAAATTCAAGAAAACAATCGATCTAGGGTCACATTGTAAGCTGAATTTTAAAGAACCAATACCCTGATTTAAGAATTCTTCAAAAAATGGTATGTTGGCTGCTTTCCCTTGCCACATAGGTCATAGAGCACGTGGTTAATCTGGTTGTAAAGTGTTTCCTGAAGTCTTCCACCAAATGCAAGGCTGATAATGGCTAAGAAACTGTGCATGCAGTTCAGCCACTCTTATGCTGCAAAACACACCCTTCTTGTGCTGCAAAGGCAGAATGGCATTCCCCAACATCACTTCATATGCAATGCTTCCACCGATTGGAAATCGACCCTCCACATGTTAGACCAACTATATGAGCAGAAGAAGGCCATAAACAATTTCTTGATGATGCAGACAGACAGGAGCACTCCCCTATGTAACTTTAACGTTAGCCAGTGGCAGCTCATGCGTGACACCTGCCATTTGCTCAGGCCCTTTGAGGAGGCCACTTTATTTGTCAGTCGCCAGGACTACGGGATGAAACATCATTGCACTGCTTCATGTCTTGGAACAGATGCTGCTAAATCTGGCTGGCCAGGGGACAGGAGACGTGGCGCCTACATCTCACAGCCACCTAAGCCCTGTGGGGGCTGAACTGGAGGAGGAGTAGGACATTCGGGCACAAGCAATGTATATACAAATGGGTTTTTTTTCTGCAGAAGTGACAGGAAAGGAGGAGCAGGAGGAGATAGAGTGAGATGAGGAATACCAGGCAGATGACCCCGAGACATAGTGGCAATATGCAGTGGAGATGAAGGCAGAGAGTCCCTCCGAGTCCCTTGCGCAAATGGGCCAATGCATGCTGAGTTGCTTGTGTGGTGACAGCCAAATTGTCATAATTCAGCAGGGGGATGACTACTGGCTCTCCACCATGTTAGACCCTCGCTACCGGTCCAAAACGAGGGCCTTTTCTTACACCTGCCGAGAGGTAGGATAAACTGAACTACTATCGAGACATCCTAAGTAGTCAGTTGGCCGCTGCCTATGTGTCCCATCGCCCATACTCACGAAGGTCTGACCGGGGAAGCTCTCTGCGCTCACATTCCACTGCCATGTCTGCTGTTGGGGGGTGTGGTGGAAGTAGCAGTACCAGCTCTATCAGCAGCAACATAAGTCTAGAATCTCTGATGAGCACTTTTTCTCACCTGCCTAGTGAAGAAACCACCCACCAGCAGCAGCAGCAAGACATGGAGCAGAACCTGAACCAGCAGGTGGTTGCATACTTGGACTGCACCCTGCCAACCCACATGGAAGATCCCCTGAACTACTGGGCAGCCAAACTTGATTTGTGGCCACAACTGGCTGAGTTGCCCTAGACAAGCATTCCTGCCTGGCCAGTAGTGTGGCATTAGAGAAGGTGTTTAGTGCTGCAGGGGCCATAGTTACCCCAAGGATAACTCACCTTTCCACCCAAAATGTGGAGAGACTGACCTTTGTTAAGATGAATCAGGTGTGGATCAGCCAGGATTTCCACATGGCAGTGCCTGATGCATCAGACTAGATTATTCTGGATGCCACACCCAAACTTTGTGAAAAGAGACCCGTTTCTTCTTGCCACCTGCTTCAGCCACTATTCGGATGTTGCCACCCGCCTAATGCCACATATCTGCTGCCATGTGCTCCTACTGCCACCCTCCATCTTGTGATGTTACCGCCATTGCTTTTGCCCGCCACCTCACCAATCTGTGACTGGGCCACTGTGTCGACTCCTCATGCTGTTGCTACCCTTACCACTTTGTCACTGGGCCACTGTGTTGACTCCTCATGCTGTTGCCACCTACCTCACCACTCTGTCACTGGGCCACTGTGTTGACTCCTCATGCTGTAACTACCCTCACCATTTTGTCACTGGGCCACTGTGTTGACTCCTCATGCTGTTGCCACCTCACCACTTTGTCACTGGGCCACTGTGTTGACGCCTCATGCTGTTGCCACCTCTTCACTCTGTCACTGGGCCACTGTGTTGACTCCTCATGCTGTTGCCACCTCACTACTCTGTCACTGGGCCACTGTCTTGATTAGTGTTGAGCGTGAACATTTGAAAAGCAAATTTTTATTGCGAATATTGGCACTTCGAGAATTCAAATATTTAGAATATAATGACGAATATTCATATTTTTTCTTTTTTTTTAATACAGTACACATCAGGTGATCATCCCAAGGGCCAATGAGAAGGCTTTGTCACAGCTTAGCAACATCCCTAACAACCAATAGAAAAGTTGCCTACCCCACGCCGGTATTTCTCGGACATTACGCGAATAATACATTGTCAATTTTCGCAATCAAGAATATAAATTAAAATTCACGAATATATGACAAATATTCTGCAAGATATTCGTGAAATATCGCAAATTAGAATATTGCCCTCATCACTTACAGGAAGTGATGATATACAGGAACATGAGAAACCACCATCACTTAACATAACATAGCCAGCTAACAAAACACTTGTATACAATAATCTCCCATTACCACTGGAGTGAACTTTATCCAGCCTTGCTCAGTGATCAATGCCTAATAAAGTTACTATGATCCTCATGCATGTTTATTTGAAAGGACAACGTCATTATCTCCAGCGGTTGATTAGGCGCACTAGAGACAAAAAACGCACGTTCCTTTCATATATTGTTCTCTTAACAAATGCATCCACGCCAAGAAAACACTGCTCCGCCGAACACATCAATCTCCCCCGCCCCACAGCCCAGCGCATAGCACATGGACTGTTCGCCAATGGAGACCTCTGCATCCGGCAGCTGTGTCTCCACATCCACAGGAAGATATTCACTCCAATGGTTTACCCTGACACAGAGACATGATGACAATACACAATATATTAAAAACACATCCTAATAAAATTTCCACAACAGCCACTCCTGTTTATTTTGTGCCTTAGCAATACTGATGGATTACTGAGCAAATGCTGACTGTGTGAAGGGGATGCTCAATAGGCAGGATACTTTTTTGGGGGTTTGTTCTTATGATGGATGAGAAGAAGGGCAAAATTAACACTGACGTCAAAACAATCTTACTCCTGACACCCTCTCCACTCTGTCAGGAGGACACTACTTGTCTTATCGTGTAACAGAACAGGTTCTGTAGAAATCTATGTGGAATCAGCTGAAGACAGTGTAAAAGAAATGCGCTCTTTCACTCTATAGTAGAATCTTAGGCCACTGCACGATTCTTTATACCTGAAGCTAACATTGACCTGTAAGGCTGAGTTGACACTTGAGTCATTTGGTCCGTTTTGGCCCCATAACTGACCAAATGAGTGAAGTGTGAAGTGATTCTAAGAGTGATGCCTGTCATCTGCAAGTCATACTTACTCACAGTACTGTTTCACTAGCACAACGCACCACAATTCAGTAACCTAGCATGGCCACTACACTTTGAATAGATCTGTCCTTCTAGCACCATTTAAGAGCTCAGGGAATAGCCAAACAGTGAGAATGCACGGTGTTGGACCCCCATTCATTGGAGTTTGACTGCTTTAACTCGCATCTCACCTCCTAGGCTTCCTGCTCCATATCTTAATCAGAGAAAACTGGAGGAGAAGAACAGAACATGGCATCTATTGGAACCACAGAGGGACAGCTTTTGGGGCAGTATATTGTCCCACACTGTGGCATATGGCCTTGCTGAAATAGTATTTTGCACTATGGTATTGCTGACCCCACCAACTTGTGTTACCCTGTCAATTTAAAGCTACGTACAACATGGGGCCCATTTTTATATATTTTTTTCCAGAGTCACTTTAAGTTTTCATGCCGCCCCTTGAAGGCAGAAACACTTGTTATGGTGACCGTCAGTGCCTACTGGCATCAGGTAGAATAATGACCCTTTCTTCTGCACTTCAAGGCATACCACTTTCGGTCACTCCATAGTGTTGAGCGGCATAGGCAATATTCAAATTTGCGATATTTCGCACATTTGTGGCCAAATATTTGCCCTAAATTTGCAAATTTGAGAATTCGTGATCTCCAGTCATTTTTTACTTGATTGCAAAAATCAGCAATGTAATATATTCACAATAAAATTGCAATTAGAATATTCAACACTAAGCCGTGAATACAAATATACACTCACCTAAAGAATTATTAGGAACACCATACTAATACTGTGTTGGACCCCCTTTTGCCTTCAGAACTGCCTTAATTCTACGTGGCATTGATTCAACAAGGTGCTGATAGCATTCTTTAGAAATGTTGGCCCATATTGATAGGATAGCATCTTGCAGTTGATGGAGATTTGAGGGATGCACATCCAGGGCATGAAGCTCCCGTTCCACCACATCCCAAAGATGCTCTATTGGGTTGAGATCTGGTGACTGTGGGGGCCATTTTAGTACAGTGAACTCATTGTCATGTTCAAGAAACCAATTTGAAATGATTCGAGCTTTGTGACATGGTGCATTATCCTGCTGGAAGTAGCCATCAGAGGATGGATACATGTTCTCATTCTGTTTACGCCAAATTCGGACTCTACCATTTGAATGTCTCAACAGAAATCGAGACTCATCAGACCAGGCAACATTTTTCCAGTCTTCAACAGTCCAATTTGGGTGAGCTCATGCAAATTGTAGCCTCTTTTTCCTATTTGTAGTGGAGATGAGTGGTACCCGGTGGGGTCTTCTGCTGTTGTAGCCCATCCGCCTCAAGGTTGTGCGTGTTGTGGCTTCACAAATCTTTGCTGCATACCTCGGTTGAAACGAGTGGTTATTTCAGTCAACGTTGCTCTTCTATCAGTTTGAATCAGTCGGCCCATTCTCCTCTGACCTCTAGCATCCACAAGGCATTTTTGCCCACAGGACTGCCGCATACTGGATGTTTTTCCCTTTTCACACCATTCTTTGTAAACCCTAGAAATGGTTGTGCGTGAAAATCACAGTAACTGAGCAGATTGGGAAATACTCAGACCGGCCTATCTGGCACCATCAACCATGCCATGCTCAAAATTGCTTAAATCACCTTTCTTTCCCATTCTGACATTCAGTTTGGAGTTCAGGAGATTGTCTTGACCAGGACCACACCCCTAAATGCATTGAAGCAACTGCCATGTGATTGGTTGACTAGATAATCGCATTAATGAGAAATAGAACAGGTGTTCCTAATAATTCTTTAGGTGAGTGTATATAGCACTATATTCTAAATATTTGCAAAGTGGCGATATTTGCTATTAAAATTTGTGATTCAAATATTCGCGCTCAACACTACACTCCACTTCCTTGCTCCCACTCTTGCTTGTGTGCTCTTTCCTCAGCTCTTAAAGAGATAGCAATTCCCCAGCTTATGACAGCATTCCCTGGGTTTTATATGGCACCCCCCTTTGCAAAGTTGCCTAAGGTTTTAGGTTTCTCTACTTCCTGCAGAGGTGTACCACTACTGTGTTTTTTGACCTCTCAAGTTTTACCTCTACCTGATAACTATATTGATCCTATGCCACCTGTCATATGATCACTTGGACAACACCCTCAGAAGTAGCCACAAGTCAAATCAATTCAGTGGCACAAAGGAACCACATCCATTGCACTACAATATTCTGATTGTCAAAGTCCTAGCAATACATGAGAATGAGAATGAATTTAATTTTATGGTATAGAAGTCATTAAAAACATTTTCCAGAGATATAAGTCCCAGTGACTACAGTAAATATAAGCTAATATGTTGTGTGGTTGTGGTATTAAGGAAAGAAGTATGTTCAACATCATTAGCCCAAGGCTTATGCCTAAAAATATGTCCCCTTCTGGTGAAGTCTACCATCTTCTCTTCAAGTCTTGCATACATTTCTCAACATGCAGTCTGACTGCTGAACACAATAAGAAGACTAATGTGCTTGTCCTTTAGTGGCTGCAGTTAGAGCTGCTCCTTCATTTTATACAAAGGGAAAATCATTGTTTAATTATAGAAAAAGAAGTAGAGAATGTGAAAGTTTTGGAGCTAACATAAGGGCAACAGAGTAAACAAAATATATATAAAAAAATACCCTTTGGGAAGAAGAAGCAGAAGAAATTATAATGCAGATTTAAAAGGCTGACATCACTGCCAAGCATGTAAGTGTATAATTATATTGCATAGTTTTATGTTAAAGTTCCTTTAAGTTAAAGCAGTTTGCAAGTCCGTAAGTGATTTGCAGCAGAACAGTCAATTGCCTAAAGTGTTATTTTATGAAGCTGCAACACAATACATTGCTTCTTATTGAAGCCTTCCTGTCTTACCATAATCAACATATTACACAGTATATATTTGCTGCATTGTGATGCATGCATATATTAGCAGTTCATTAAAGAGTTTGGCAAGTTTGGTTTTTAAATGTCAGGGAAGTAATAATAAAAATAATTAAAAAATAAAAACATATATTCACCATCCTGAACCCATTCCATTCTAGCGCCACTTTCTTATCCACCCCACCAATGTAGGCATGACATCATGTTCACTGATGACATGTCCATATGACTGTTGCAGGCAATCATTAGCATCAAGAGTAAACACCACTTGACTAGTGATGAGTGAGCATGCTCGACCAAATACTTGTTCGGCTCGAGCATTGCTATACTCGGCACATGGCGGTACTCGGCCGAGTACCACATGTGCTCGAGGGCCATGCTCAAGTCTCCTCCCCGCACATTTTGCAGCTGCTAAGCAGCCAATAAACGTGCAGGTAAGTACTGCCATCACTGTAATGCCAGTAGCCATGTTGACTGCTGGTATTACAGTGATTGGCTGGCCGGAACGCGTCATCGGGTGCTATATAGCTCATTGCGAGTCAGGGATAGCTGCGCTTAGGAAGGGACAGATAGTGTAGGGAGATTGTGATTGCAATATATTTCAGTGAATAACGTTTCAAAGACCCAAAAGTCCTTTTAAGGACTATTGTGTCTGGTGGAAGCAATTTCATTGTGCAAAGTTGCACTCAAATTTTTATTTTTTATACTTTTCGAAATAGCGATTATTTTGCTATATAGAAGGTGTCTGCAGTGACTTGTGACATCTATGCAGCAATACCTTCTGTGTGTCAGGGGCAGAGATAGGAAGAATATTAGTGAAAATAATATTTTTTTTTTCCCATAATCCACATTTTTGCTGTCAACGGTGTAATCCGTGAATTGTGTGATCTGCGCTACAATACCTTGTGTGGTTGTCAGGCCCAGATATAGGGGAAAAAAATGATAATACAGAAAACACCATTTTTTTCCCCATAATTAGAGTTGAGCGGACACCTGGATGTTCGAGTTCGACGGGTTCGGCATAACTTCGGAAAAAAGTTTGAGTTCGGGACCCGAACTTGACCCAAACTTGACCCCGAACCCGAACCCCATTGAAGTCAATGGGGACCAGAACTTTGAGCACTAAAATGGCTGTAAAAATGTCATGGAAAGGGCTACAGGGCTGCAAATGTCGTCAAAATGTGGTTAAGAGCATGGCAAGTGCTCTTCAAACAAATATGGATAGGGAAATGAGATTTAAATAACATAAAATACGTAAAAATAAAAAATAATAATCTTGATCTAGGAGGACCAGGTCCATATGGAGTAGGAGGTTGAGGAGGTACACCCCAAAACATTGGGAAATATAACCCTCCAGTCGTGCTAAACACACGTTCAGACAATACACTGGCTGCAGGGCAGGCCAGCACCTCCAAGGCGTAAAAGGCAAGCTCAGGCCATGTGCCCAATTTGGAGACCCAGAAGTTGCAGGGGCTGACCCCTGTCAGTTAGTTCGTGTAGGCGTGTGCATAACTTACTGCCCCACCATGTGGCACGTCCCGGTGATGTTCACGATCCAATTTGATATCTGCTCTATCAACTTTCGATGTTCTTTTATGCGCTTACCATGGTGATTACGGGTGGCGTGGAATCAGGGTTTCAGGCCGGAGAGGGAGCGTGAGAAAAAGAGACCAAATTTAAGGGAGATACATTTTTGGGATCGAGAAGAAATGTGGGAAAAGCTATTGAGGCGCAAATGTGGGACAAATTACAGAAGACCAAATGTGGGCCAAAAGAGTCAAGCAGAATTGTGGGAAAAGCTATTGAGGCGCAAATGTTCTCCAAAAGAGTATAGCGGAAATGTGGGACAAAGTATTGAGGCTTAAATGTGGTACAACTTGTTTAAGTTTAAGCATTAAATCAAAGGAGGTGGCGTACATCAATTAAATAAGCATTTCAGAAATTTTATTCCCTGTCACTTATGCAGAGCAGGGGTTTATTCACGTCTAAAATTGTATAATGTCAACCCAAGAATGTAACAGAAAAATTACAGAAATTAATTAACCTGTCTACTTGGTAGAGCAGGGGTCTATGACAGAAAACAATTGTTTATTGTCACCCAAAAATGTAAAATAAAAATTATTGAAATGTATTAATCTGTCAACAAGGTAGAGCAGGGATATATTACAAAAAATGTAACTGACAAATGTTTTTTTTTTTTTTTTTTACCGGTCTAATAGGTATAGCAGTGGTACATCATACAAAAAAATTGCTGAATTTCACCAGAAAATGTAACTGGCAATTTTTTGTTTTATTTTTTTACCGGTCTACTAGGTATAGCAGTTGTACTTCTAACCAAAAAATTGCTCAATTTCACCAATTTCATCTATCTTCTGCTGTGTATGGAACTGACTAGCTGAGGAGGAATTTGGCTTCTCCTGGTCTCTGGATAGTACTCACAGTTAGCTCACAGGGAATGGCTCTTCCTGGAGTTCTGGAGGTGGCTGCTTGCTTGTCAACAGTTGAGGCTGTAAGGTTCAGACTGGGAATGAAGATCTTTGGTCTCAACCGAGACAAGATCCTGGTTTGGGATCCCTATTTCTGGGAGCTCCTACCAGCACAGCCTTCCCCTAGCCGGGGTGGCTGGCACACACTAACTGAACTTCCTTCCCTCCCCATGAGGCAGGACATGGTCCAGCCCACTTCTGCTCATAGAGGGGGAGCTAAACTGGAATGTACTATTCCAGTTTAGATATGCTAAACTAAAGCCCTGCTAAACACATTGCTGCCACCTGCTGGTGTACATGGAAATTACAGTAAAGTACATTCAAACAAGGCTTTCAATGCACATTTTTGAGTAATATTAAATAAAATCACATTAGATGGCAAGGCACATGTTAACAACAAGTAGTAGCGGGGAGAAAGAGTTTAGTAACAATACTCTGGGATGTTACACTTGTACTCGCGCATCTTACGATCACGCTCCAGTGACGGAATTAAGGACGGTACGTTGTCCTTGCAACGAGGATCCAGCGGCGTGGCCACCCAGTAATCAGCACAAGTTAGAATGTGGGCAACTAGGTGGTCATTGCGGAGACACTGCAGCATGTAATCGCTCATGTGTGCCAGGCTGCCCAGAGGCAACGAAAAGCTGTCCTCTGTGGGAGGTGTATCGTCTGTGTCCTCTGTATCCCCCATCCATGCACCAGTGATGGCCATGAGATGGTCTGGGTGCCACCCTGCTGTGAACATGGTTCCTCCTCCTCCATCTCCTCCTCCTCTCCTCCACCTTGTCATCCTCCAGAACTGTGCCCTGGCTGGACAATTGTGTACCTTGGGTTTGTGGGTGCAGGAACCAACCCTCGGAGCCACTTGGGAATGACTGGACGGAAACCCTACGAAATGATCCCTCTTCCTCCTCCTCCTCCTCCTCCTGTGCCACATCCTCTTCCATCATCGCCAGGAGCGTTTTTTCAAGGAGGCATAGAAGTGGGATAGTAACGCTGAGAACAGCGTTATAGGCACTGGCCATGTTGGTGGAGTACTCTAAACAGCGCAATAAGGAACACAGATCTCGCATGGAGGCCCAGTCATTGGTGGTGAAGTGGTGCTGCTCCGCCGAGCGACTCACCCGTGCGTGCTGCAGCTGAAACTCCACTATCGCCTGCTGCTTCTCACACAGTCTGGCCAGCATGTGCAAGGTGGAGTTTCACCTTGTGGGCATGTCGCATATGAGGAGGTGAGCGGGAAGGCTGAAGTTACGCTGCAGCGCTGACAGGCGAGCAGCAGCAGGGTGAGAACGCCGAAAGGGCGCACAGACGGCCCGCACTTTATGCAGCAGCTCTGACATATCAGGGTTATTTTTAAGGAATCTCTGCACCACCAAATTCAGCACATGCGCCAGGCAAGGGATGTGCGTCAAACCGGCTAGTCCCAGAGCTCCTACGAGGCTGCCAGGCACAAACCACTCATCGGTCTGTTGTTCAAGGCCAGTCCACAGCTCCTGTGCGGTGTGGGGTTTGTCCCCCAAACAGATACATTTTAAAACTGCTTGCTGTCGTTTACCCCTGGCTGTGCTGAAGTTGGTGGTGAAGGTGTTACGCTGACCGGATGAGGAGCTGGTAGAGGATGAGGAAGCAGAGTAGGAGGAGGAAGCAACAGGAGGCAAACTGAAGCGCCCTGCAATCCTCGGTGGTGGAAGGACATGTGCCAAACTGCTATCCGCCTCAGGCCCAGCCGGCACTACATTTACCCAGTGTGCTATTATGGAGATATATAACGGCCCTGACTGTGCTTAATGGTTCACGTATCTGTAGTCAGGTGCACCTTGCCACAGATGGCGTTGCACAGTGCACACCTGATTTTGTCCCCTACTTGGTTGTGCAGGGCTTGTCTTGAAAAGTAGTGGCGGCTGGGCACGACATACTGCCACCGCCATAAGGCCTTTAAAACTATCCGTCTCCACCAGACGGAATGACAGCATTTCAAAGGCCAGTAATTTAGAAATGCTGGCATTAAGGGCTAGGGATCGCGGGTAGGTAGGGGGGTACTTCCTCTTCCTCTCCAGCGTTTGGGAAATGGAGAGCTGAACGCTTCCGTGGGACATTGTGGAGATGCTTGGCGACCCAGGTGTTGGTGTTGCTGGCAGATCCTCTGTTTGCGGGGTGCCAGGTGGCACTGTCACTACAGAGGTGGATGAAGAGGCCGCGACTGCAGCAGAAGAGGAAGCAGGAGGAGCCAGAGACCTTTCTTGGTTTTTGAGGTGTCTACTCCACTGCAGCTCGTGCTTGTCACTTAAATGCCTGGTCATGCAGGTTGTGCTCAGGTTGAGAACGTTTATGCCTTGCTTCAGGCTCTGATTGCACAGCGTGCAAACCACTCGTGTCTTGTCGTCAGCACATTGTCTGAAGAACTGCCACGCCAGGGAACTCCTTGGAGCTGGCTTTGGTGTGCTCGGTCCCTTGCTGCAGTGGGCAGTAGGAGGTGTACTGTCTAGAGGACGGCCGCTCTGCTTTTGCACCCTGCTCCCTCTTCTGCTGTGCTGGTGACTCTGTGTGACCACCGTCTCTTCCTTTGAACTACATAGGTCACTCGCATGACCTAGATTCCATGTGGGGTCGAGGACCTCATTGTCCTCCACATTATCTTCCACCCAGTCTTCAGCCCTGCCTTCCTTGTCGGTCTGCACACTTTCGAAAGCCCCAGCAGTTGGCACCTGTGTTTTGTCATCATCCGAGACATGCTGCGATGGTCCTCCCATGTACTCATCTTGAAAGATAAGTGGTTGGGCATCGGTGCACTCAATCTCTTCCACTTCTGGGGCAGGGCTAGGTGGATGGCCTTTGGGAAACCCTGTTAGCAGAGACATCAAAAAGCAGAAGAGACTGCTGCATGACTTGGGGCTCAGAATGCTTGGCTGATTTTCAAGGGGGTGAGGTAAAAGACTGATGGACATCGGCTGCAGGTGCCAACTGTTGTCTTTAAGTAGGAGACTGGGTGGGAGACAATGTGAAGGAACTGGATCCACCCAATCAGCAACCCAATCTACTATCGCCTGTACTTGTTCAGGCCTCACCATTCGTAGAGCAGCATTAGGCCCGACCAAATACCGCTGCAGGTTTTGTCGCCTACTCGCACCTGAGGAAGGGGTTTCACTTGTGCGTGTAGCTGGCACAGATCGACCACGTCCTCTCCCTGCAACAGGAGCTCCACCAGCAGCACCACGACCTGGGCCACGTCCCTTATTTGACGCTCTCCTCATATTTTTCAAATTTAGGATCTTGTAAATAAATATATGTATGGAGAAGGACGCTAAAACAAAATAACAAAACCTTTATTATAATGTCTCAGTAAAATATAGGGGTGTCTACCCAAACTGCACGGAGCAGCTACTTGAACCGTCACAAATTTATGGGACCACCATCATAATAACCACACTGGTAAAGGTGAAACTGCAATGAAGCAGAATGAACGGTGGATCCCACAACCTAAAACCCACCAACACTGGGGGGGGGGGGGGGGGGGGGGCATCCACCACAGAGTCCTAGGTGTGAGACCTGGGTGAAGTAATGTATAGCTGGATATCTGGTGCCAAGTATAACACCAGGTATCACTCCTAACAGTGAATGTCAGAGCGCAGACATCCACTGCACTGACACAGTACAGGTGCAGGACTATGACAGGGTAAAACCCGCTGACTCCGACTGGTGTGTCTAGAGCACCAATTCCCCTGACACTATCCTCAATGGTAAGTGCTCAACGCATTTCCATGCACTAGACGTGCACTTCATCAGGAGCAACATGCACCATAAATGGAGCCCACAGCCTCTAATGTGGATGTTTACTTGAGGCTATGACAAGGAGGCAGAGGTAGGGTGACCTCCTCTAGTGTGAGGCACGGTATTGTCACTGGAACCTACTGTCCTGCCTAGGCCATCCACCTCTAGGTTGAGGGGCAGCGTGCTGGTGTGCAAACACATCAGCACTGTAATGGGCGCGAAGCGGCTCACAGAACGCCAAGATTCAAAGGGTGTCACCTATCGGCGTAGCAACAACTTACGAGATATGTTGACACACAGTCTTTATCTAAGTCCTAA
Organism: Bufo bufo; assembly: GCF_905171765.1. Classification (NCBI taxonomy): domain Eukaryota; kingdom Metazoa; phylum Chordata; class Amphibia; order Anura; family Bufonidae; genus Bufo; species Bufo bufo. The sequence goes on from NC_053389.1 coordinate 308,044,220, forward strand.
ACCACAGCCCTGGTTGCACAATTCCCTTACAGGGACATTTCCCTGTGGATCCTGCAAGTTCTGTGGGTTTATAGATAAGACCAAGAGTTTTGCCAACAGTACATCAGATAAGACCTTTTTCATTAGGTCATTTTACAACTGTAAGTCGATTGGTGTTATCTATCTGATGACATGTGTTTGCGGCATAAAATATGTTGGAAAAACCATTAGGGAACTCAGGCGACGCATTGGGGAACATGTTTTGGACATTACGAACCTTAAGGACACCCTTATTGCACGCCATGTGTCTGATTGTCACAGTGGTAGAACGTCATCGGTTAAGTTTCAGGCAATTGATTCTGTCAAGATGTCATCAAGGGGCGGTGATTGTGACCGCATCCTTTTGCAGAAAGAGATGAGATGGATTTTTTCTTTAAATACTATCTCTTTTGTACCTTTTATATGAGCATGCATTGGCTGTATATATGCCTATGTGAATCATGTTTAACTCATTAGGGGTATTTCCGGACGTACCTGGGCTCCCTAGAGTGTTGTGTCAACACTCTTTGTTTCTTCGATTCTGATCTCATTCCACTGTTTATGGAAAATAATTATTAGGTATTGATGTCGCGATGGCATGTTCATACAGCGCCGCCGTGAAGTTCTCCTCTTTGAATGCGGCGCATTGCGCTTTCCCCAGGACCGATGTAGGTCCGCCCGCTGTTCAGCCATTGGTTGATCCTTTACCGAGCCTCCTGGCTGGATTGGCTATCATGCGGGGGGGGGTGTCCAGCGGGACGGCGTTTCACCCTTTGAATCTCGGCGTTCTGTGAGCCGCTTCGCTCCATTACAGCGCCGATGTGTTTGCACACCAGCACGCTGCCCCTCAACCTAGAGGTGGACGGCTTAGGCAGGACAGTAGGTTCCAGTGACAATACCGTGCCTCACACTAGAGGAAGTCGGTTATAGGCAGGTCACCCTACCTCTGCCTCCTTGTCATAGCCTCAAGTAAACATCCATATTAGAGGCTGTGGGCTCCATTTATGGTGCATGTTGCTCCTGATGAAGTGCACGTTTAGTGCATGGAAACGCGTTGAGAACTTACCATTGAGGACAGTGTCAGGGGAATCGGTGCTCTAGACACACCAGTCAGAGTCAGCAGGTTTTACCCTGTCATAGTCCTGCACCTGTACTGTGTCAGTGCAGTGGATGTCTGCGCGCTGACATCCACTGTTAGGAGTGATACCTGGTGTTATACTTGGCACCAGATATCCAGCTATACATTACTTCACCCAAGTCTCACACCTAGGACTCTGTGGTGGTTGCCCCCCCAGTGTTGGTGGGTTTTAGGTTGTGGGATCCACTGTTCATTCTGCTTCATTGCAGTTCCACCTTTACCAGTGTGGTTATTATGATGGTGGTCCCATAAATTAGTGACGGTTCAAGTAGCTGCTCCGTGCAGTTTGGGTAGACACCCCTATATTTTACTGAGACATTATAATAAAGGTTTTGTTATTTTGTTTTAGCATCCTTCTGCATACATATATTTATTTGATTGTTCAATAGGACGCATACCTATTACACCACTCTCTAGTTTTTTTTATTTAGTATCTTGCCCTAAATGGGTGTTTAATTAATAGTAGAATAGAACGACAGTATGTAAAGGGTGTATCTCACACGGCCTGAACCAGACTAGGCCTCAATTAAATATTTATTTGCCCAAAATGGCTGTATTTCAAATGGCTGTATTTCAAATGCCTGAATCAAACCCCTGTATGTAGAGGGAGGTATCTCACAGGGCCTGAACCAGTGTAGGCCCAAATTAAATATTTATTTGCACAAAATGGATGTATTTCAAATGGCTGTATTTCAAATTCCTGAATCCAACCCCTGTATGTAGAGGGGGTATCTCACAGGGCCTGAACCAGTGTAGGCCTAAATTAAATATTTCTTTGCACAAAATGGCTGTATTTCAAATGCTGTATTTCAAATGACTGAATCAAACCCCTGTATGTAGAGGGTGTATCTCAGACGGCCTGAACCAGTGTAGGCCTGAATTCAATATTGGTGCACCAAATGGTGGTATTTCAAATGCCTGAATCAAACCCCTGTATGTAGAGGGAGTATCTCACAGGGCCTGAACCAGTGTAGGGCAAAATTAATTATTTATTTGCACAAAATGGCTGCATTTTAAATGAGTGTCTTTCAAATGCCTGAATCCAACCCCTGTATGTAGAGGGTGTATCTCACACGGCCTGAACCAGTGTAGGCCTGAATTCAATATTGGTGCACCAAATGGCGGTATTTAAAATCTCTGAATCTAACCCAAATGTATTAAGGGTGTATCTCTCACAATGACATCTGCATCAAAGACTGCCAACAATTTTTTTTTTTGCCCAAACGAGTGTTTGTTTAACAACTGAATTTGACAGCAGTATATATGCCTGTAATTTCGCACGTGCTGATGTTGAAAGTCCTGAAAATAGTGTTTTTTTTGTCAAAAAAGTGTGTTTTTCAAACCCCATAAAATGATGGGTGTATTTCTAGCTTAAATTGCACACTGACTAATTAAGATGTTGTGGTTTGCCCAAAAAAATGGTGATTTGCAATGTCCCAAAAGATCAGATGCAGTGCTGGTGCACTGAGCATGCATAAAATGGCCGCCGCCGCCACCCACCTAACTAACAGAATTATAAGTTGTTGTTTTTTTGTCAATGGGCTCAGGGCAGGGTAAAACGATTGTGCCCTGCACCCACACAATTATTTCTCTGTAGATCACTGAGTTAGAGTCTCTCCTATTCTCTCCCTGAAATCACAAGTCCAACAGCATCCTCTCCCTACACTTGTAACAGCAAAGTGACGTGCAGCGCTATGTGACTCAAGCTTATATAGAGCCTGGGTCACATGCTGCTATGGCCAATCACAGCCATGCCATTAGTAGGCATGGCTGTGATGGCTTCTAAGGCCAGACAGTTAACCGCTTGTTGATTTGCTGCTGTGCAGCCTTTCAAAAAGCTCCAAGAGAGCGCCGAACACCGAACCCAAACTTTTACGGAAATGTTCGGGTTCGGGTTCGGGGTCCAAAAATCCTAAAGTTCGGTACGAACCCGAACTTTACAGTTCAGGTTCGCGCAACCCTAGTTATTACTTTATGGTCACTATTTCCCAGGTGTCCCCCAAACTGCACGTCTGTTGTTCTGTCAGGCCTATTAGTTAATACTAAGTCCAGTACGGCAGTCCCTCTAGTCTGGTCCTGAACCAGTTGGGAGAGGTAATTGTCTTTGGTTATTGCCAAAAACCTGTTTCCTTTATGAGATATACAAGTTTCAGTTTCCCAGTCTATATCTAGGTAGTTGAAGTCCCCCATAATAACCACCTCATTATGATTTGCTGCATAGTCTATCTCGTTTAGTAGTAGATTTTATGTGGACTGTAGTACATTAGGTGGTTTATAGTAAACTCCTATTAGTAATTTATTATTTACACTATAATTTACACTATAAAAAAAAATACTATAGCACTATATTAGCTAAATTGCAGTCTATATGTGTAGACGCTTGTCGGGGAGGAGTATGCGAACAAATGTATAGATAGGAAAAAAATGTGAATATTCTAAATAACGAATATATTCACTATATTGCTATATATTTGTTTTTTTAGAATATTCGTCCTTTTTTTTCCATATGAAAACATGATTCCTTCCTGCTTAAGTTGCTTGTGGGCCAATGACTCATTGACCCACAAGAAAGAAGCAGGGAGGAATCATGTGTTCAGATGTTAAAAAATGACGAATATTCGATATAGCGAATATATAGCACTATATTCGAAATATTAGCGAATTAGCGAAGCTGTGATATTCGTGATTTTCGCTATTCGAATATTCGAGCTCAACACTAGTGCAATTATGTAATGCTCCACGTTGATTATTAAGTATTGTAACTGCCCAGAAACACCCAGTTTCCCCCATTTTCATAAATGTATATTAATAAGGATATCTGGGAGGGGTCTTTCAGATCTCCTTAGATACCGCATTGTGTCTGTGTCTATGCGTTGGCTGACTTATTTGCTTTGTACCTGAAAATCAAACTACTTCGACAGTTTACAAATAAAAATTTCAAGTGTGGGAAAGGAATGGAAATTTTTTTAATAAACATTTAAAATGTGTGAGAATTGCGAAAAATATACAATTCTATAGTCTATTGTGATGCCCTTGAAGGGCATTTCCCCCTAAGATAAAAATGATGTTTAAGTGTTGAATTTTGAACCCATAAATCTAATAAATAATTTAAATTACTTGCCAACCATAAGCCCAATATTATGCCTCTACTATTATCTACTTCAAATAAAATTATTCTTCAACTTCAAACTAAATTATAGAGCTAGGTTTTGTTAAAAGGGTTGTCTGGTTTAGAAAACCCATATTCAATATCCTATTTGAGATAATGTATGTGTTTCTGTATTACCCAGATCATAGGACAGCTCTCACCCTGACTGTGCAATTCAAAATTTCGTTTGTGGTGGCACTGCCTGCAAATTGCAACTACTGTTGGGTAACCACTGGGTCGTTGGGGATTGCAGAAGTGCTTAATTTTTATGATCATTTTATGTTCTTTTATCTGCAGACTAAAAATGTGTGCTAGTTTGTAGGTCTGGTTACAGATTTTGCATTTTGGTCTAGAAGCTTCAAGTTTTGCTACAGGATATAACTGACATTAATGGTACATTACCATTTTCTCATGACCTACACAATATCAGGGACAGCATGGTGGCTCATTGGGTAGCTCAGTGACTTGCAGGGATTTTAGGTTAAAATCTGACCAAAGACAATATCTGCATGGAGTTTATATGTTCTTCCCATGCTTGCATGGGTTTCCTACAGTTCGCTTCCATACTACAAAGACGTACAAATAGGGAAATTAGATTGCGAGCTCCACTGGGGACATCATGCAATGATAATTAGAGATAAAAAAAAATCTAAAAAATTCATTTTATTCATGGCGAATTGCGTTAAAAAACGGCTATTTCCTGGCTGAAGAGAGCATTTATAATGGTGTAGAACTGTGCCCTGCAGTAACATGCATAAACAACTCGGCCGAGTGGAGAGGGTGTCAGCAGTAAGTTTGTGTTGACGTCACTGATTATTTTGCCCTTCCTTTGATCTGTCAGAAAAATGACCCCCAAAAAACGGATCCTGTCTGTGGAGCATCCGCCTTCACTCGGTTAGCATTTGGTCATTAATCCATCAGTAGAGATGAGAATTTTCCAAATATTCTATTCGGCCGGTTTGCCGAATTTTTTGAAAAAATTTGGTTCCATCCGAATATATTTGAGGCAAATTTCATTAAAAAAACTGCTATTTCCTGGCTGCAGAGAGCCTTTATAGTGGTGTAGAACACTGTGCCTTGCAGTAACACACATAGGGAGTCTGCTTTGGTAGTGAAATAATACTGTGAGTCAATATGACATGCAGATGACAGGCGTCGCTCTTAGGCCTCTTTCACACGGGCATTGCGGGAAAAGGTGCGGGTTTGTTGCGGGAACATGCGCGATTTTTCCACGCGAGTGCAAAACATTGTAATGCGTTTTGCACTCGCGTGAGAAAAATCGGCATGTTTGGTACCCAAACTCGAACTTCTTCACAGAAGTTCGGGTTTGGGTTAGGTGTTCTGTAGATTGTATTATTTTCCCTTATAACATATATATAAGGGAAAATGATAGCATTCTGAATACGGAATGCATAGTACAATAGCGCTGGAGGGGTTAAAAAAAATAAATAAAAATTTAACTCACCTTAATCCACTTGATCTCGCAGCCGGCATCTCTTCTGTCTTCTGCTTTGCTATGCACAGGAATAGAACCTTTGATGACGTCACTGTGCTCATCACATGGTCCAATCACATGGTTCATCGCCTTGGATCATGTGATGTGACGTCACCACAGGTCCTTAGCCAGCAGCTCAACATTACAGAAGAAGACAGAGATCCGCAACTACGCAATCAAGTGGACTCGGTGAGTTGATTTTTTAAAATTTTTAACCCCTCCATCACTATTTTACTTTGCATTCTGTATTCAGAATCCGATCGTCACCTAGCAACCATGCGTGAAAATTGCACCGTATCGGCACTTGCTTGCAGATGCTTGCAATTTTCACGCGGCCCCATTCACTTCTATGGGGCCTGCGTTGCGTGAAAAACGCAGAATATAGAGCTTGCTGCGATTTTCACGCAAAGCACAAGTGATGCGTGAAAATCACAGCTCATGTGCACAGCCCCATAGAAATGAATGGGTCAGGATTCAGTGCGGGTGCAATGCGTTTAACTCACGCATTGCACCCGCGCGGAATACTCGCCCGTGTGAAAGGGGCCTTAGAATCACTGCACACCACTTATTTGGGCAGTCACAGGGCCAAAACTGACCACATAACGCAAGTATGAACTCAGCCTTACAGGTCGAAGTTAGCTCCAAGAAGAAGCGCATTCCTTTTACACCCTCGTCAGCTGATTCCACATAGCTGTCTACAGAACCTGTTCTATTAACCCCTTAAGGACCGGGCTCATTTTCACCTTAAGTTCCAGGCCATTTTTTGCAAATCTGACCAGTGTCACTTTATGTGTGAATAACTTTAAAACGCTTTTACTTATCCAGGCCATTCTGAGATTGTTTTTTCATCACATATTGTACTTCATGACAATGGTAAAATGGAGCAAAAAAAAACATTTTTATTTATAAAAAAAATACCAAATTTACCTTTTTTTTTAAAAAAAGTAGCACATTTCCAAGTTTCAATTTCTCTACTTCTATAATACATAGTAATACCTCCAAAAATAGTTATTAATTTACATTACCCATATGTCTACTTCATGTTGAAATCATTTTGGGAATGCCATTCTATTTTTTGGGGACGTTAAAAGGCTTAGAAGTTTAGAAGCAAATCTTGAAATTTTTAAGAAATTTTCCAAAACCCACTTTTTAAGGACCAGTTCAGGTCTGAAGTCACTTTGTGAGGCTTACATAATATAATCCACCCAAAAATGACCCCATTTTGGAAACCACACCCCTCAAGGTATTCAAAACTGATATTTACAAACTTTGTTAACCCTTTAGGTGTTCCACAAGAGTTATTGGCAATTGGAGATAATATTTTAGAATTTCAATTTTTTTTTTTTATAAACTCAATATTTATTGCCCTTATTCTGTAGTTTATAAAACACCCCATATGTGGTCGTAAACTACTATACGGGCACACGGCAGAGGACAGAAGGAAAGGAACACCATATGGTTTCTGGAAGGCAGATTTTGCCAGTTTATTTACACCATGTCCCATTTGAAGGCCCCCTGATGCACCACTAGAGTAGAAACTCCCAAAAAGTTACCCCATTTTGGAAACCACACCCCTCAAGGTATTCAAAACTGATATTTACAAACTTTGCTAACCCTTTAGGTGTTCCACAAGAGTTATTGGCAAATGGAGATGAAATTTCAGAATTTCAATTTTTTGGCAAATTTTTCATTTTAATGCATTTTTTCCAGTAAAAAAGCAAGGGTTAACAGCCAAACAAAACTCAATATTTATTGCCCTGATTCTGTAGTTTATAGAAACACCCCATATGTGGTCGTAAACTACTGTACGGTCACACGGCAGGGCGCAGAAGGAAAGGAACACCATATGGTTTCTGGAAGGCAGATTTTGCTGGACTGGTTTATTTACACCATGTCCCATTTGAAGCCCCCCTGATGCACCCCTAGAGTAGAAACTCCCAAAAATTACCCCATTTTGGAAACTACGGGATAAGGTGGCAGTTTTGTTGGTACTATTTTTAGGGTACATATGATTTTTGGTTGCTCTATATTACTTTTTTGTGAGGCAAGGTTACAACAAATTGAAATTCTGAAATTTCATCTCCATTTGCCAATATCTCTTGTGGAACACCTAAAGGGTTAACAAAGTTTGTAAAATCATTTTTGAATACCGTAAGGGGTGTAGTTTCTTAGATGGGGTCACTTTTATGGAGTTTCTACTCTAGGGGTGCATCAGGGGGGCTTCAAATGGAACATGGTGTCAAAACACCAGTCCAGCAAAATCTGCCCTCCAGAAACCATATGGCGCTCCTTTACTTGTGCGCCTTGCCATTTGGCCATACAGCATTTTACGACCACATATGGGGTGTTTCTGAAAACTACAGAATCAGAGCAATACATTTAGTTTTGTTTGACTGTTAACCCTTGCTTTGTTAACAGAAAAAATGGATTAAAATGGAAAATTTAGCAAAAATTGCTGTTTTGGCACCGTTTATTATTTTATTGTTTTGACTGTGTTCATTTGAGGGGTTAGGTCATGTGTTATTTTTATAGAGCAGATTCTTACAGACGTGGAAATGCCTAATATAGGTTTTACACTATAATATCCTTTAAAAAAATAAAAATATATTTTTGTATCTCCATAGTCTGAGAGTCAGTTTTCATTTTAGTTTTTAGCTGATTATCTTAGGTAGGGGCTAATTTTTTGTGGGATGAGAGGACGATTTTATTGGCATTATTTTGGGGTGCATATGACTTTTTGATCGCTTGCTTTTACACTTTTTGTGATGTAAGGTGACAAAAAAAGCCATTTTAGTTTTTTGACTGTGTTCATCTGAGGGGTTAGATCATGAGAGCCATATATATTTTTTTATTTTTTTCTGGACGATTGTCTGTGGCCAAATAGAATTAAAATTGAGGAAGGGTATTATAAATTTAGTACTCCATGGAAGTGTGGTACTCCCTGAAGCAACCGTCAATGCAGAGGCCCGGATGATAGGGCACGTGTCACACTGAGTGGTGGTGTCCTTCCGTTTTCCCCTCCTGTGACACACTCTGCACTTTGATCCGGGCGCCTCCAGTTCCGGAGGTACTTCGGCCTGATCTTTCCCGGTCAGAAAAGATCAGGGCCTTGAGGACTTCCTCATAGAACTGCCGGAATTTCCCTGTGTTGCCAGCGCTCCGGGACAGCACAAAAGAGTTGTACCAAGTAGACCGCAACTTTTTTGTACCATGCCCGAGTTTTGCGCATGACGTTATATGGCTTGAGGATTTGTTCAGAGAGATCAACTCCTCCCATATATCGATTGTAGTTCACGATACAATCGGGCTTGAGGACCGTTGCCGCGGTAACCCGCACAGGGACAGGGGTGACAGGGGTGATGCTTTTACCGTGAATTGTGGACAGTACAAGGACATCCCTCTTGTCCTTATATCTGACCAGCAACAGGTTTCCACTGGTAAGGGCATGGGTCTCACCCCTGGGGATATGTACCTGGAGGGGGTGGGTAGGGAGGCAGCGTTGATTTTTCTGCACGGTCCCACAAGCGGACGTGGATCTGGCGGCGAGGGAATGGAACAAGGGGATACTAGTATAAAAGTTATCCACGTACAGGTGGTAACCCTTATCTAGCAGTGGGTGCATAAGGTCCCACACAAGTTTCCCGCTAACACACAAAGTGGGGGGACATTCTGGGGGTTGAATACAGGAATCTCGCCCCTCGTACACACAAAACTTGGAAGTGTACTCTGAGGTACTCTCACAAAGTTTATACAGCTTCACGCCATACCTCGCCCGCTTAGATGGAACATACTGGCGGAAATTGAGTCTCCCCTTGAAAGCAATGAGAGACTCATCCACAGCGACCTCCCTTCCAGGTACATAGGCCTCCAAAAATAATGCAGGCATTTCCAAATGGCCTCAAAACGGGAATGTGTTATGGCCATACAGTAGAGTGGGGTCTAGTAGAGGACGTCCCCACTCCAGTACTGCCTGACACTGGGTTTTTTGACTAGGCCCATGTGCAGTACGAGGCCATAAAATGTCCTCATCTCAGCTGCACTGACCGGAGTCCAGCCACCGGCGGTGATCGGAAATACACAGGGAGTACCTGTACACCCTGTGTCCTTAAGGACTTGTACGTCAGGGCGTACAGGTGCGCCCTGTGTCTGCAAGAGATTAAACGCTTATACAAGTAGAGCCCCCCGACAGAGTGGAGAGAGTGTCAGCAGTAAGTGTGTGTGGACATCACTGATTATTTTGTCCTTCCTCTGATCCGTCATAAAAATAACCCCCAAAAAATGGAGCCTGTCTGTGTAGCATCTGCCTTCACTCGGTCAGCATTTGGTCAGTAATCCATCAGTAATACTAATGCCCAAAAAAAAAGAGTGGATCCAAAACAGAGATGACTGTGACTGTGAATGGAATATTTGCATGTCTTCTGTGTTTTGTACCCACTCCTGCTTTTGGCTACCAAATCAAAAGCCAATTCTGATCGGACCATACAGGCCTTACAGCAGCTATACAGACAGGATCCATTGTGCATCTAATTGTCCTTCCTTCTGACAGATTAGAAGAAGGGTCAAATAAATGATGATGATAGCTAGGCCGAAAGGCAAAATAGTGGACCAGTCATGAAGTGGGTAAAGTGGGAAAAGCATGAGAAGTCCACAGAGTGGCCCTATGACATAGTGGTGAGGTGGAAACAGCATGAGGAGACCACAGAATGGCCCAACGAAAAAGTTTGGAGGTGGCGGCAGCATCAGGAGGAGGCCACAGAGTGGCACAATAACAGTGTGGAGGTGTCAGCTGCATCAGGAGACCACAGAGTGACCCGGTGACATAGTGTGGTGGTGGCAGCAGCATCAGAAGACCACAGAGTCGCAAGGTGACATAGTGTGGAGGTGGCATTAATATCAGGAGGCCACAGAGTGGCACAATGACAGTGTAGAGGTGGCAGCAGCATCAGGAGGCCACAGAGTGGCACAATGACAGTGTGGAGGTGGCAGCAGTATTAAGAGGCCACAGATTGGCAAGGTGATATAGTATGGAGGTAGCAGCAGCATAAGGGAAACCACAGAATGGCAAGGTGACATATTGTGAAGGTGGCAGCAGCATCAGAAGACCACAGAGTGGCAAGGTGACCTAGTGTGGAGGTGGCAGCAGCATGAGGAGACCCCAGAGTGGAAAGGTGACAAAGTGTGAAGGTGGCAGCAGCATTAGGAGACCACAGAGTGACCGGTTGACAGAGTTGGGAGGTGGGTGGCAATACCAGTACCTGCTAAAAATGGTGGGTGAAAGAAGGAGCACTTGGCATAAGATGTGTGTCTTAAGGCGGGTGGCAGGATCAGAATTGTAGCTGAGACAATTAGCCAGTAGTGTTGGGCAAGAATATTCAAATTGTGAATTTTAATCGCGAATATCGCCATTTCGAGAATTAGCAAAGATTTAGAATACAGTGCTATATATTTGTATTTGCGAATATTCTAGATTTTTTTTTCATCTGAACCCATGATCCTCCATGATGTGTCCAATAAAAAGGCTGCAATGTCTTTGTCTGAGCTTAGCAACATCCCTAGAAACCAATAGGCTTCCTACCCCTTTACTACAGTACAGACCAAAAGTTTGGACACACCTTCTCATTCAAAGAGTTTTCTTTATTTTCATGACTATGAAGGCATCAAAACTATGAATTAACACATGTTGAATTATATACTTAACAAACAAGTGTGAAACAACTGAAAATATGTCATATTCTAGGTTCTTCAAAGTAGCTACCTTTTGCTTTGATTACTGCTTTGCACACTCTTGGCATTCTCTTGATGAGCTTCAAGAGGTAGTCCCCTGAAATGGTCTTCCAACAGTCTTGAAGGACTATCAGTAGGACTATCAGCTGTGTATCCACCTGACTTCTCCTCAACGCAACTGATGGTCCCAACCCTATTTATAAGGCAAGAAATCCCACTTATTAAACCTGACAGGGCACACCTGTGAAGTGAAAACCATTTCAGGGGACTACCTCTTGAAGCTCATCAAGAGAATGCCAAGAGTGTGCAAAGCAGTAATCAAAGCAAAAGCTGGCTACTTTGAAGAACCTAGAATATGACATATTTTCAGTTGTTTCACACTTGTTTGTTATGTATATAATTCCACATGTGTTAATTCATAGATTTTGATGCCTTCAGTGTGAATCTACAATTTTCATATTCATGAAAATAAAGAAAACTCTTTGAATGAGAAGGTGTGTCCAAACTTTTGGTCTGTACTGTATATAAGAACCTCTCAGGCAGCCATTTCCTGCAGTTTTTTGCAGTTCTGAGAGAGACAGCAGTGTCATTGCTGTGCTCTGAGCTTTGCTGTGTCATTATATTAGATAGTTAGTTAGCTTATATATATAATACAGATAGTTATTTGGAGATAGTCAGTGTAGGTTAGATTGTGATATAGTGTAGCTCTTTTAGTGCAGGGTGTTAGGTAGTGTGATAGGTTCTGCTGTCCATACATACAGACATAGTGCTGTGATGTCACAAGTTCATAACAATACAATACTACTAATAATACACCAATCAGTAATATCTACTCAGACCTGATAAAATGTGAAGTTGCAAGTATTGCACCAAAATAGGCTCATCATTAATTGCCGATTTGCGCAATCACGAATATATTGGAGCACTCTATCCGCATATAAAGCTATTGTAATGTTCTGCCGTGCCAACCATTTTCTCCAGTCTCAGGAAACTTCTAGCAGCTTGAAAATGTATCAAAACTGACTCACGCCTGTGCCAATCTGCTGAGCACCCTGAAACAGGGTAAAATGACACATGTGTCGTGCATGGCACACGTCCTGAACTTAGTAGTGCAGCAATTCGTTGCCAAATACCCCGGTGTCCAAGATGTCTTGTGACTGGCCAGGAAAATCTCTGGACATTTTAGAAGATCTTACACTGCCATGGCTCGCTTTGCTGATGTTCAGCGGCAACACCACTTGCCCGTCAGACGTCTGATTTTTGACTGCCCATTGCGCTGGAACTCCAACTTGTATATGCTTTATAGGCTGCTCCAGCAGAAATGTGCCGTTAACGACTACCTGTACGAACTCTGCAGCAGGACAGGTTCTGGAGAGCATGGTTTCTTTTTACGCGCCAATGGCTGCTAATGCGCGACACATGCAGACTTTTGCGGCCGTTTAATGAGATGACCAAACTGGTCAGTGGCATCCAGGGCGCCATCAGTGACAATGCATATTAAGCCCTCTTTCTGGAGCGTGCATTGCATCGTGTCATTGACCAAGCAATCGAGGAGCAGGAAGATGAGGAAGTAGCAATGCTGAATGAATTCCCAGGGGGGCTACTCCATCTGAGACAAGTCAGCAGGAGTCTGAAGAAGAGTCAGAGGAGGATAGTGCCTGGGGGGAGGAGGAGGAGCAAGAAGAACAGGCTTTAAACATTTCTGGGATCCATGGTGTTGTCCGTGGATGGGGGGTGGAGACCGAGGACCACATTATCCTGGGCGATAAGCAGGAGCCAGGCCGCTCCACCGCTTCCAATTTAGTGCAAATGGGGGACTTCATGCTCCAGTGTTTGAAGCGGGACCCCCGTACAAAAAGCATAAAGGGCAAGGACCAATACTGGGTGGCAACGTACTTAGACCCCCAGTACAAACACAAAATGGTGGACATGTTACCAGTAGAGTTGAGCGGACACCTGGATGTTCGGGTTCGACGAGTTCGGCCGAACTTGAAAAAAAAGTTCGGGTTCGGGACCCGAACTTGACCCTGAACCCGAACCCCATTGAAGTCAATGGGGACCCGAACTTTTGGGCACAAAAATCACTCTAAAATAGTCCAGGAAAAGGATAAAGGGCTGCAAAAGGCATCAACATGTGCTTAAGAGCATGGCAACTGTTCTGCAAACAAATGTAGATAGGGAAATGACTTAAAATAACATAAAATACAGAAAAATTTATAATAGCAATCTGGATTTAAGAGTAGGAGGTTGAGGAGGCGGTGGATGGGTGGATGTGGCGGTGTAGGTTGACGTGGCGGTGTAGGTGGAAGTGGCGGTGAAGGAGGAATAGGTAGCCAACACTGATTTGTGTTATTTTTTATTTTTAAATTGGGGTATCCCCCAAAATATTGGGACATATAACAAAATAAAACAAAGAATAAGTGCACTTGAGAATAAGAATGGATGGTTGAGGCTGGTATAAATGTCTATTCTGCACAAGGTACGGACAAGTCCTGTGGGATCCATGCCTGGTTCATTTTAATAAACGTAAGCTTGTCCACATTGGCTGTGGCCTGTGATAATGCTTTCTGCCGTGCTAAACACACGTTTACACTATACACTGGCTGCAGGGCAGGTCAGCACCTCCAAGCCTTTCAAAGCTTTTCCACATTTGGGCCATAACCCTGCCTTCTCAGGTGCTGGTGGTTCCCCCAGCTGCGTTGGCAACCTCTTCCTCCTCCTCTGCCTTCGCATTGTGCTTCCCCTGTGCCCCCGCTGTCAGGTGGGAATGCCATCAGCAGCGCGCGCTTGTAGTCACGCATCTTCCGATCAGTAACAGATGTTTTCACTAACTTTGATTCCTTGTCAGCAATGCAGAGATGGGGTTCATTCCCGGCAAAAGTGGGTTCATGTCACCCAGCAATAGAACAGAGGATTTTGAGAGATTTAGGCCCCTGTCACCCAGGCACACCAGGGGTTCATTCACGGCAAAAGAGGGTTCATGTCACCCAGCAATAGAACAGAGGATTTTGAGAGATTTAGGCCCCTGTCACCCAGACACAGCAGGGGTTCATTCACGGCAAAAGGGGGTTCATGTCACCCAGCAATAGAACAGAGGATTTTGAGAGATTTAGGCCCCTGTCACCCAGGCACAGCAGGGGTTCATTCACGGCAAAAGGGGGTTCATGTCACCCAGCAATAGAACAGAGGATTTTGAGAGATTTAGGCCCCTGTCACCCAGGAACAGCAAGGGTTCATTCACGGCAAAAGTGGGTTCATGTCACCCAGCAATAGAACAGAGGATTTTGAGAGATTTAGGCCGTTGTCACCCAGGCACAGCAGAGGTTCATTCACGGCAAAAGGGGGTTCATGTCACCCAGCAATAGAACAGAGGATTTTGAGAGATTTAGGCCCCTGTCACCCAGACACAGCAGGGGTTCATTCACGGCAAAAGGGGGTTCATGTCACCCAGCAATAGAACAGAGGATTTTGAGAGATTTAGGCCCATGTCACCCAGGCACAGCAAGGGTTCATTGACGGCAAAAGTGGGTTCATGTCACCCAGCAATAGAACAGAGGATTTTGAGAGATTTAGGCCCATGTCACCCAGGCACAGCAGGGGTTCATTCAAGGCAAAAGGGGCTTCATGTCACCCAGCAATAGAACAGAGGATTTTGAGAGATTTAGGCCCCTGTCACCCAGGCACAGCAGGGGTTCATTCACGGCAAAAGAGGGTTCATGTCACCCAGCAATAGAACAGAGGATTTTGAGAGATTTAGGCCCCTGTCACCCAGACACAGCAGGGGTTCATTCAAGGCAAAAGGGGCTTCATGTCACCCAGCAATAGAACAGAGGATTTTGAGAGATTTAGGCCCCCGTCACCCAGGCACAGCAGGGGTTCATTCAAGGCAAAAGGGGCTTCATGTCACCCCGCAATAGAACAGAGGATTTTGAGAGATTTAGGCCCCTGTCACCCAGGCACAGCCGGGGTTCATTCACGGCAAAAGAGGGTTCATGTCACCCAGCAATAGAACAGAGGATTTTGAGAGATTTAGGCCCCTGTCACCCAGGCACAGCAGGGGTTCATTCACGGCAAAAGAGGGTTCATGTCACCCAGCAATAGAACAGAGGATTTTGAGAGATTTTGGCCCCTGTCACCCAGACACAGCAGGGGTTCATTCACGGCAAAAGGGGGTTCATGTCACCCAGCAATAGAACAGAGGATTTTGAGAGATTTAGGACCCTGTCATCCAGGCACAGCAGGGGTTCATTCACGGCAAAAGGGGGTTCATGTCACCCAGCAATAGAACAGAAGATTTTGAGAGATTTAGGCCCCTGTCACCCAGGCACAGCAGGGGTTCATTCAAGGCAAAAGGGGCTTCATGTCACCCAGCAATAGAACAGAGGATTTTGAGAGATTTAGGCCCATGTCACCCAGGCACAGCAGGGGTTCATTCAAGGCAAAAGGGGCTTCATGTCACCCAGCAATAGAACAGAGGATTTTGAGAGATTTAGGCCCCTGTCACCCAGACACAGCAGGGGTTCATTCACGGCAAAAGGGGGTTCATGTCACCCAGCAATAGAACAGAGTATTTTGAGAGATTTAGGCCCCTGTCACCCAGGCACAACAGGGGTTCATTCACGGCAAAAGGGGGTTCTTGTCACCCAGCAATAGAACAGAAGATTTTGAGAGATTTAGGCCCCTGTCACCCAGGCACAGCAGGGGTTCATTCACGGCAAAAGGGGGTTCATGTCACCCAGCAATAGAACAGAGGATTTTGAAAGATTTAGGCCCCTGTCACCCATGCACAGCAGAGGTTCATTCACGGCAAAAGGGGGTTCATGTCACCCAGCAATAGAACAGACGATTTTGAGAGATTTAGACCCCTGTCACCCAGACACAGCAGGGGTTTATTCAAGGCAAAAGGGGCTTCATGTCACCCAGCAATAGAACAGAGGATTTTGAGAGATTTAGGCCCATGTCACCCAGGCACAGCAGGGGTTCATTCAAGGCAAAAGGGGCTTCATGTCACCCAGCAATAGAACAGAGGATTTTGAGAGATTTAGGCCCCTGTCACCCAGGCACAACAGGGGTTCATTCACGGCAAAAGAGGGTTCATGTCACCCAGCAATAGAACAGAGGATTTTGACAGATTTAGGCCCCTGTCACCCAGACACAGCAGGGGTTCATTCACGGCAAAAGAGGGTTCATGTCACCCAGCAATAGAACAGAGGATTTTGAGAGATTTAGGACCCTGTCATCCAGGCACAGCAGGGGTTCATTCACGGCAAAAGGGGGTTCTTGTCACCCAGCAATAGAACAGAAGATTTTGAGAGATTTAGGCCCCTGTCACCCAGGCACAGCAAGGGTTCATTCACGGCAAAAGGGGGTTCATGTCACCCAGCAATAGAACAGAGGATTTTGAAAGATTTAGGCCCCTGTCACCCAGACACAGCAGGGGTTCATTCACAGCAAAAGGGGGTTCATGTCATCCAGCAATAGAACAGAGGATTTTGAGAGATTTAGGCCCATGTCACCCAGGCACAACAGGGGTTCATTCACGGCAAAAGGGGGTTCTTGTCACCCAGCAATAGAACAGAGGATTTTGAGAGATTTAGGCCCATGTCACCCAGGCACAGCAGGGGTTCATTCACGGCAAAAGGGGGTTCATGTCACCCAGCAATAGAACAGAGGATTTTGAGAGATTTAGGCCCCTGTTACCCATGCACAGCAGGGGTTCATTCACGGCAAAAGGGGGTTCATGTCACCCAGCAATAGAACAGAGGATTTTGAGAGATTTAGGCCCCTGTCACCCAGGCACAGCAGGGGTTCATTCACGGCAAAAGGGGGTTCATGTCACCCAGCAATAGAACAGAGGATTTTGAGAGATTTAGGCCCATGTCACCCAGGCACAGCAAGGGTTCATTCACGGCAAAAGGGGCTTCATGTCACCCAGCAATAGAACAGAGGATTTTGAGAGATTTAGGTCCCTGTCACCCAGGCACAGCAGGGGTTCATTCACGGCAAAAGGGGGTTCATGTCACCTAGCAATAGAACAGAGGATTTTGAGAGATTTAGGCGCCTGTCACCCAGGCACAGCAGGGGTTCATTCACGGCAAAAGAGGGTTCATGTCACCCAGCAATAGAACAGAGGATTTTGAGAGATTTAGGCCCCTGTCACCCAGGCACAGCAAGGGTTCATTCACGGCAAAAGAGGGTTCATGTCACCCATCAATAGAACAGAGGATTTTGAGAGATTTAGGACCCTGTCATCCAGGCACAGCAGGGGTTCATTCACGGCAAAAGGGGGTTCTTGTCACCCAGCAATAGAACAGAAGATTTTGAGAGATTTAGGCCCCTGTCACCCAGGCACAGCAAGGGTTCATTCACGGCAAAAGGGGGTTCATGTCACCCAGCAATAGAACAGAGGATTTTGAAAGATTTAGGCCCCTGTCACCCAGACACAGCAGGGGTTCATTCACAGCAAAAGGGGGTTCATGTCATCCAGCAATAGAACAGAGGATTTTGAGAGATTTAGGCCCATGTCACCCAGGCACAACAGGGGTTCATTCACGGCAAAAGGGGGTTCTTGTCACCCAGCAATAGAACAGAGGATTTTGAGAGATTTAGGCCCATGTCACCCAGGCACAGCAAGGGTTCATTCACGGCAAAAGGGGCTTCATGTCACCCAGCAATAGAACAGAGGATTTTGAGAGATTTAGGTCCCTGTCACCCAGGCACAGCAGGGGTTCATTCACGGCAAAAGGGGGTTCATGTCACCTAGCAATAGAACAGAGGATTTTGAGAGATTTAGGCGCCTGTCACCCAGGCACAGCAGGGGTTCATTCACGGCAAAAGAGGGTTCATGTCACCCAGCAATAGAACAGAGGATTTTGAGAGATTTAGGCCCCTGTCACCCAGGCACAGCAGGGGTTCATTCACGGCAAAAGGGGGTTCATGTCACCCAGCATTAGAACAGAGGATTTTGAGAGATTTAGGCCCCTGTCACCCAGGCACAGCAGGGGTTTGTATACGCCAAAAATGGTAAAATGGCACCCGACAATTGAAAATAAGAATTTTTTCGATTTAGGGCACTAAAATTGGCACTTTTTTGCATTAAAAATGGCTCTAAAATAGTCCTTGAAAAGGCTAGAGGGATGTAAAAGGCAGTAAAATGTGCTTAAGAGCATGGCAACTGCTCTGCAAACAAATGTGGATAGGGAAATAACTTAAAATGAAATAAAATAACTAAAAATTACAAATTATTAACCTGCAACTCAGAGAAGGAGGTAGATATGGAGTCGGAGGTTGAGGAGGCGGTGAATGTGGTGTTGTAGGTGGAGGCAGCAATGGAGGACGAGGAGGTAGTTAACAATGTTTTTTTATAGCCCCCAAAATATTGGGACAAATAAAAAAAAAAGAAAACAAAGAATTATTGCACTTGACTTGAGTACAAGAATATATGTTTGATGGTGGTATAAATGTCTATTCTGCACAAGGTACAGACAAGTCTTGTGGGATCCAAGCCTAGTTCATTTTAATGAACGTGAGCTTGTCCGCGTTGGCTGTGGACAGGCGTCTGCGTCTGTCTGTAATGACGCCTCCTGTCGTGCTAAATACACGTTCAGAGAGTACACTGGCTGCAGGGCAGGCCAGCACCTCCAAGGCATACAGGGCAAGCCCTGGCCATGTGGACAATTTGGAGACCCAGAAGTTGAATGGGGCAGAACCATCAGTCAGTACGTGTAGGTGTGTGCACAGGTACTGTTCCACCATGTTGTTCAAATGCTGCCTCCTGCTAACACGCTCCATATCAGCAGTTGGGGCCGGTTGTCGGCCATGCTAACCCTGCCTTCTGAGGTGCTGGCGCTGACACAGCTGCGTTGGCGACCTCTTCCTCCTCCCCTGCCTTCGCCTTGTGCTTCTAATTATCCCACGGCGTCAGTCGGGAATGCTCTCAGGAGCGCGTAAACCAGAGTGCGCCTGTAGTCACGCATCTTCCGATCACGCTCCAGTGAGGGAATTAAGGACGGCACATTGTCTTTGTAACGGGGATACAGCAGGGTGGCCACCCAGTAGTCAGGACACGTTAAAATGTGGGCAACTCTGCTGTCGTTGTGCAGGCACTGCAGCATGTAGTCGCTCATGTGTGCCAGGCTGCCCAGAGGTAAGGACAAGCTGTCCTCTGTGGGAGGCGTATCGTCTGCGTCCTCTGTATCCCCCCAGCCACGCACCAGTGATGGGCCCGAGCTGCGTTGGATGCCACCCCGCTGTGAACATGCTTCATCCCCATCCTCCTCCTCCTCTTCATCCTCCTCGTCCTCCAGTAGTGGGCCCTGGCTGGCCAAAATTGTACCTGGCCTCTGCTGTTGCAAAAATCCTCTTTCTGAGCCACTTCTAAAGGACTGGCCTGAAAGTGCTAGAGATGACCCCTCTTCCTCCTCCTCGTCCTGGGCCACATCCTCTTCCATCATCACCCTAAGTGTTTTCTCAAGGAGACATATAAGTGGTATTGTAACGCTGATAACGGCGTTATCGCCACTGGCCGTGTTGGTGGAGTACTCGAAACAGCACAGGGCACACAGGTCTCGCATTGAGGCCCAGTCATTGGTGGTGAAGTGGTGCTGTTCCGCAGTGCGACTCACCCGTGCATGCTGCAGCTCAAACTCCACTATGGCCTGCTGCCGCTCGCACAGTCTCTTCAGCATGTGCAAGATGGAGTTCCAACGGGTGGGCACGTCGCATATGAGGCGGTGAGCGGGAAGACCGTAGTTATGCTGTAGAGCAGACAGCCGAGCGGCGGCAGGATGAGAACGCCTGAAGCGCGCACAGACGGCCCGCACTTTACGCAGCAGCTCTGACATGTCGGGGTAGTTGTGAATGAATTTCTGCACCACCAAATTCAGCACATGCGCCAGGCAATGGATGTGCGTCAAACCGGCTAGTCCCAGAGCTGCAACGAGATTTCGCCCATTAGGGTGGCTAAGTGGGAATTTACGCTTTCTCTCAAAGGTTTGTGAGATGGAGAGCTGAACGCTTCCGTGTGACATGGTGGAGATGCTTGGTGATGGAGGTGGTGTTGTTGGTGGCACATCCTCTGTTTGCTGGGCGGCACGTTCCAACGTTCCTCCAGAGGCGGAGGAAGAGGCCGAGGCAGCAGCAGAAGAGGGAGCAGGAGGGGCCTGAGCCCTTTCTTCGTTTTGAAGGTGCTTACTCCACTGCAGCCCATGTCTCTCATGTAGATGCCTGGTCATGCAGGTTGTGCTAAGGTTCAGAACGTTAATGCCTCGCTTCAGGCTCTGATGGCACAGCGTGCAAACCACTCAGGTCTTGTCGTCAACACATTGTGTGAAGAAGTGCCATGCCAGGGAACTCCTTGAAGCTGCCTTTGGTGTGCTCGGTCCCTGTTGACGGTGGCCAGTAGCAGGCGAACTGATTTGGCGACGGCTCTTCTGCTTTTGCACCCTGCTCCCGCTTTTGCTACGCTGTTGGCTCGGTCTCACCACTGCCTCTTCCTCCGAACTCTGAAAGTCAGTGGAACGACATTCATTCCATGTGGGGTCTAGGACCTCATTGTCCCCTGCATCGTCTTCCACCCAGTCTTCCTCCCTGACATCCTTTTCTGTCAGCACACCGCAGAAAGACGCAGCAGTTGGCACGTGTGTTTCGTCATCATCAGAGACGTGCTGAGGTGGTATTCCCATGTCCTCATCAGGAAACATAAGTGGTTGTGCGTCAGTGCATTCTATGTCTCCACCCCTGGGGAGGAGCTAGGTGGATGCCCTTGGGGAACTCTGCCAGCAGAGTCTTCAAACAGCATAAGAGACTGCTGCATGACTTGAGGCTCAGACAGATTCCCCGATATGCACGGGGGTGATGTGACAAACTGATGGGCACGGGTTTCAGGCGCCACCTGTGCGCTTTCTGCAGAAGACTGGGTGGGAGATAATGTGAACGTGCTGGATCCACTGTCGGCCACCCAATTGACTAGAGCCTGTACTTGCTCAGGCCTTACCATCCTTAGAACGGCATTAGGCCCGACCAAATATCGCTGTAGATTCTGGCAGCTACTGGTACCTGAGGTAGTAGGTTCAGTAGGACGTGTAGCTGTGGCAGAACGGTTACTTCCTCTCCCTGCACCAGAGGCTCCACCAACACCACCACCACGACCATGACCGCATCCCTTATTAGATGTTTGCCTCATAGTTAGCGTTCACAAAGCAAAGTAAAAAGTGGTTAAGTCTGTTAAAAATAATTATCAGCCAATAAAAATCCTGATGTAGGGTATTGCACTCATTTTTTTTTTTTAAACTCTATATGACAGCGGTCTTTGTGGCCTAAATTTCACAGTAACTTATGCACATCTAATCCCAGATGTGCATTATATCAGAGGTTTTTTTCACCCCAGTAAGCAAAAAGTTGTATTTCTGGCCTAAATGTGAAACTCACTTATGCACGTCTTATGCCAGATGTGCAGTATATTAGAGGGGTTTTTCACCCCAGTAACCAAAAAGCCGTATTTCTGGCCTAAATGTGACAGTCACTTATGCACGTCTTATCCCAGATTTTGTAGTATATTAGAGCAGTGATGCCCAACCTACGGCCCGCGGGCCAAATGCGGCACGCGAAGCCGTGTCATGCGGCCCGCGCAGTGACCAGACTTTATCAGCGCAGGGAGCGCTGCGAACGGCACAGGCAGCAAAGCGATGCTGCCTGTGCCTGCAATCTCCCCGCCCAGCGCCGCCTCCTAGCTAATTTATTCACTGCACTTGCCTCTGTGAAATTTAAGAGAAAGGCCGTAATCTCGCACAGGCGCACTGGCAGAGTCATTGAAGTGTGCATGCACCGTCTTCCTGGCCTCTGCCAGTGCACCTGTGCGAGATTTCGGCGCTTCTCTTCAATTTCACAGAGGCAAGTGCAGTGAATAAATTAGCTAGGAAGCGGCTCTGGGTGGGGGGGATATCTGTGGATGACACTGAGGGGGGGGATATCTGTGGATGACACTGAGGGGCGGGTGTATCTGTGGATGACACTGAGGGGGGGTGTATCTGTGGATGACACTGAGGGGGGGTGTATCTGTGGATGACACTGAGGGGAGGGGGGATCTGTGGATGACACTGAGGGGGGGATCTGTGGATGACACTGAGGGGAGGGATCTGTGGATGACACTGAGAGGAAGGGATCTGTGGATGACACCGAGGGGGGGATCTGTGGATGACACCGAGGGGGCGGATCTGTGGATGACACCAAGGGGGGGGGGGATCTGTGGATGAAACTGAGGGGGGATCTGTGGATGACACTGAGTGGGGGGGGGACTGTGGATGACACTGAGGGGGGGATCTGTGGATGACACTGGGGGGGGGATCTGTGGATGACACTGAGGGGGGGATCTGTGGATGACACTGAGGGGGGATCTGTGGATGACACTGAGGGGGGGATCTGTGGATGACACTGAGGGGGGGATCTGTGGATGACACTGAGGGGGGGAATCTGTGGATGACACTGAAGGGGGGGAATCTGTGGATGACACTGAAGGGGGATCTGTGGATGACACTGAGGGGGGGATCTGTGGATGACACTGAGGGGGGATCTGTGGATGACACAGAGGGGGATCTAGGGAGGGGTGTGGGGATGTTGAGGTGGGAGCTCTGTAAGGGGTGGGAGGTCCGATAGGTATGTGGGGGTGGGAGATCCGGGAGGGGGGGCCAGACATTTTTTTGCTATGGGGCCCAGTCATAACTCACTTTTGCACGTCTTATGCCAGATGTGCAGTATATTAGAGGGTTTTTTCACCCCAGTAACCAAAAAGCCGTATTTCTGTCCTAAATGTGACAGTCACTTATGCACGTCTTATCCCAGATGTGCAGTATATTAGAGGGTTTTTTCACTCCAGTAACCAAAAAGATGTATTTCTGGCCTAAATGTGACAGTCACTTATGCACGTCTTATCCCAGATTTTGTAGTATATTAGAGCAGTGATGCCCAACCTACGGCCCGCGGGCCAAATGCGGCAAGCAAAGCCGTGTCATGCGGCCCGCGCAGTGACCGGACTTTATCAGCGCAGGGAGCGCTGCGAACGGCACAGGCAGCAAAGCGATGCTGCCTGTGCCTGCAATCTCCCCGCCCAGCGCCGCCTCCTAGCTAATTTATTCACTGCACTTGCCTCTGTGAAATTTAAGAGAAGGGCCGTAATCTTGCACAGGCGCACTGGCAGAGTCATTGAAGTGTGCATGCACCGTCTTCCTGGCCTCTGCCAGTGTACCTGTGCGAGATTTCGGCGCTTCTCTTCAATTTCACAGAGGCAAGTGCAGTGAATAAATTAGCTAGGAAGCGGCTCTGGGTGGGGGGGATATCTGTGGATGACACTGAGGGGGGATATCTGTGGATGACACTGAGGGGGGGATATCTGTGGATGACACTGAGGGGGGATATCTGTTGATGACACTGGGGGGGGGGATATCTGTGGATGACACTGAGGGAAGGGATATCTGTGGATGGCACTGGGGGGGATATGTGTGGATGACACTGAGGGGGGATATCTGTGGATGACACTGAGGGGGGATATCTGTGGATGACACTGAGGGGGGGATATCTGTGGATGACACTGAGGGGCGGGTGTATCTGTGGATGACACTGAGGGGGGGTGTATCTGTGGATGACACTGAGGGGGGTGTATCTGTGGATGACACTGAGGGGAGGGGGGATCTGTGGATGACACTGAGGGGGGGATCTGTGGATGACACTGAGGGGAGGGATCTGTGGATGACACTGAGGGGGGGGATCTGTGGATGACACTGAGGGGGGATCTGTGGATGACATCGAGGGGGGATCTGTGGATGACACCGAGGGGGGGGATCTGTGGATGACACCAAGGGGGGGGGGATTTGTGGATGACACAGAGGGGGGATCTGTGGATGACACTGAGTGGGGGGAACTGTGGATGACACTGAGGGGGGGATCTGTGGATGACACTGGGGGGGGATCTGTGGATGACACTGGGGGGGGATCTGTGGATTACACTGGGGGGGATCTGTGGATGACACTGAGGGGGGGATCTGTGGATGACACTGAGGGGGGATCTGTGGATGACACTGAGGGGGGGATCTGTGGATGACACTGAAGGGGGGAATCTGTGGATGACACTGAAGGGGGGGAATCTGTGGATGACACTGAAGGGGGGATCTGTGGATGACACTGAGGGGGGGATCTGTGGATGACACTGAGGGGAAATCTGTGGATGACACTGAGAGGGATCTAGGGAGGGGTGTGGGGATGTTGGGGTGGGAGCTCTGGAAGGGGTGGGAGGTCCGATAGGTATGTGGGGGTGGGAGATCCGGAAGGGGGGGCCATACATTTTTTTGCTATGGGCCCAGTCATTTCTAGCTACGCCCCTGATTGGTAAGATTGGGCGGGCACTGGAGCGATAGAGCGCCCTGCTGTAGGAGAAGCGGGAGATGAAAGGAGGAGGGGCCAGCTCCTGGTGGTGTCGGGAACACGGCACAAGCATGGCGGTGGAGGATCTGACTGAAGCCTAAAGGCCAGACATCAAGGTAGACCTGCAGAATGAGGTGACAGCGCAGTATGTGATGTATACATGTGTGTAATGTATGTAGTGCAGTGTGTGATCATCACATACTGCACTACATACATTACACACATGTATACATCACATGCCCCCTCAAAGTAATAATGCCAAGATATGTGCCCTTTTCACAGTAGTAATGCTCACACATGCCCCCTCACAGTAGTTATGCCCAGATATGTGCCCCTCACAGTAATAATGCCAAGATATGTGCCCTCTTCACAGACTTAATGCTTACACATGCCCCCTCACAGTAGTTATGCCCAGATATGTGCCCCCTCACAGTAATAATGCCAAGATATGTGCCCTCTTCACAATAGTAATGCTCACTCGTGCCCCCTCACAGCAGTTATGCCCTAATATGTGCCCTCTTCACAGTAGTTATGCCCTGATATGTGTCTTCCTCACAGTAGTTATACCCTGATATGTGCCCCCTCACAGTAGTTATGCCCAGATATGTGCCACTCACAGTAATAATGCAAGATATGTGCCCTCTTCACAGATGTAATGCTCGCACATGCCCCCTCACAGTAGTTATGCCCAGATATGTGCCCCCTCACAGTAGTTATGCCCAGATATGTGCCCTCTTCACAGTAGTTATGCCCTGATATGTGACCTCCTCACAGTAGTTATGCCCTGATATGTGCCCCCTCACAGTAGTTATGCCCAGATATGTGCCCCCTCACAGTAGTTATGCCAGATATGTGACCTCATCACAGTAGTAATGCTCACACATGCCCCCTCATAGCGTTTGCATTTCTTTCTGGCAAAGCTACCTGGTTCCGGCCCACAAAATTTATACCAAGTCTAGTGCGGCCCTCAGACGAAAAATGGTTGGGCACCACTGTATTAGAGGGTTTTTTCACCCCAGTAAGCAAAAAGATGTATTTCTGGCCTAAATGTGACAGTCACTTATGCACAACTTATCCCAGATGTGCAGTATATTAGAGGGGTTTTTCACCCCAGTAACCAAAAAGCCATATTTCTGGCCTAAATGTGACAGTCACTTATGCACGTCTAATCCCAGATGTGCAGTATATTAGAGGTTTTTTTTTTCTCCCCAGTAACCAAAAGCTGCATTTCTGGCCTAAATGTGACAGTCACTTATGCACGTCTTATCCGAGATTTTGCAGTCTATTAAAGTGTTTTTTCACCCCAGTAAGCAAAAATATGTATTTCTGGCCAAAATGTGACAGTCACTTATGCACGTCTTATCCCAGATGTGCAGTATATTAGAGGTTTTTTTCACCCCAGTAACCAAAAAGATGTATTTCTGGCCTAAATGTGACAGTCACTTATGCACGTCTTATCCCAGATTTTGCAGTATATTAGAGCAGTGATGCCCAACCTACGGCCCGCGGGCCAAATGCGGCACGCAAAGCCGTGTCATGCGGCCCGCGCAGTGACCGGACTTTATCAGCGCAGGGAGTGCTGCGAACGGCACTGGCAGCAAAGCGATGCTGCCTGTGCCTGCAATCTCCCCGCCCAGCACCGCCTCCTAGCTAATTTATTCACTGCACTTGCCTCTGTGAAATTGAAGAGAAGCGACGTAATCTCGCACAGGCGCACTGGCAGAGGCATTGAAGTGCTCATGCACCGTCTTTCTGGCCTCTGCCAGTGCGCCTGTGTGATATTACGGCGCTTCTCTTCAATTTCACAGAGGCAAGTGCAGTGAATAAATTAGCTAGGAAGCGGCTCTGGGTGGGGGGGATATCTATGGATGACACTGAGGGGGGGGATATCTGTGGATGACACTGAGGGGGGATATCTGTGGATGTGGATGACACTGAGGGGGGATATCTGTTGATGACACTGGGGGGGAGAGATATCTGTAGATGACACTGAGGGAGGGGATATCTGTGGATGACACAGGGGGGATATCTGTGGATGACACTGAGGGGGGGATATCTGTGGATGACACTGAGGGGGGAATCTGTGGATGACACTGAGGGGGGATCTGCGGATGACACTGAGGGGGGATCTGTGGATGACACTGAGTGGGGATCTGTGGATGACACTGAGGGGGATCTAGGGAGGGGTGTGGGGATGTTGGAGTGGGAGCTCTGGAAGGGGTGGGAGGTCCGATAGGTATGTGGGGGTAGGAGATCCGCGAGGGGGGGCCCATAATTTTTTTTGCTATGGGGCTAAGTCATTTCTAGCTACGCCCCTGATTGGTAAGATTGGGCGGGCACTGGAGTGATAGAGCGCCCTGCTGTAGGAGAAGCGGGAGATGAAAGGAGGAGCTTGAAAGAGATAAAGCTGTTCTTCAAAGGCTTCAGAAGCAAATACATTTTGACACTGGTTATTGACATTAACCACAAGAGCCTGGTCTGCATTGCTAGAATGCAGAATGGAAACAGTTATTGGTATTTACTGTGACGGTCAACAGAAGCAGTATGAGGGGTGCAGCTATATGTCTGGCATGACTGTCGTGGAGCAAAATGTGCAGTGACCCGGAGGGTAGGCAAGGATGTGGTAGTGGCTATGATGTTGGTAATTGTACTAACAGTTTGCTGTGACAGTCTCTACCCTGGTGCTCCCTAGGGCCGTGCAGTAAATAAAGGATGCAACCTTTCTTCCCTCGGGGCACACCATGCTACTGGGGCCCCTGCCTAGTGGTAGCGGACGTTCCCTTGATGGAGGATGTTTGGCTAGGTGCAAGGAAGTAGTTCGGATGGCGTGTTCAGCAGATGATGGAGTCAATAACCAGGTCTCAGTTTGCAATAAATAACAGTATATTTACTGAGTTGATTGTAGAAATAGTACTAGTTCATATAACAGCAAAAGCACAGATCCAAGGTATATCACAGTGCAATCTTCTCTCAATAGCTTTTTCTAAGTAGCAACAATGATGGTAGTTATAGGTCTGGCTGTCTTTCTCTTTCTCTCTCTCTCTCTCTCTCTCTCACTAAGGACACTTTGCAGTCTCCCCACATAACCACCGGGATGCAATGAGGTTTTTATTAAATCCTTCTGCAGTTCCCAGGTTGAGAGGTGCAGAATTTAGACAGGGATGGCCAGTCCATCTAGAAATATGGGGGATGCTTTTTCAAAATTTTTCCTTTCACAGCAGCAAAGTCTTTCTACCATAAACTAGTGTAATATGGGTACCTTGCTGTTTGAGTCCAATGTATGGCCTTATGGGTTATAGACCTTCTAAAATGTCTTGTCTCTTTTCTAGCAGTGTTGCTCCCTTGGCAGCTTTTGTAGCAGTGTTGCTCCCTTGGCAGCTGTAGTTTCAGATACAAAGGCTATCTGAGCTGGCTCTAGTTCATACTGGACATGTCACTACATAAGTCTACTCAGACTAGACTCTCCACTAACTAACCAGGGAGTAGACCAAGTCCTTCATCCTGTCAACCTACATCAGTCACACAGTCTGCCGCTATAGCTGGCGGTGGATCTGCCGAAGTTATGAAGAGACGCAAGCCTCTACATAATTTCTGTGTATCCAGTGCAGGTATAATATATTTTCCTAATATGGTAGGACCACTATGTTGCACTACACCACAGGAAACCTGGGATGCATATACTTATCAGACAAGTTAGGAAAATATTTCTAAAAAAAACAAAACTGAATCCCATCCCTTTAAGGGGGCATTAATACTGAGTGGAGGCACTAAAGGAGCATTATTACTATGAGTGGACTCTAAGAACCATGCTTACAGTGTGAGTGACACTAAGGAAACATCCTGCCTGTGTGGGGGTGCAAAAGAGGGATCATATTACTATTTGCCACACAATGATGGTACTATGTTTTGGCAGGGATTTTATTATTGGGTCTCGATAATAATACTATGCAGGGCATTCTTTTTGATGCAGTAAAATACTATAACAGGGGGTAGCATGATGGAAAATTTGTATAGAGGGTTAGAAAGGTGCTAGAAAAAGGAAGAACCAAATATATCTGGGTAGAAAACGCTGCAGAGCCAAGTTGGGCTGGGAGAAGTCTTGATAGCATTCTAGGCTTCCATGGGGAGAAAAGGAAAGTGATGACTTCATTAGAGAATACATCATCAGTGAGTTACTGCATTATCCATGGATAGCATAAATCTGACATGGTGTAATGCATCATGTGTTCTAAAAGTTGTCTTAGAGCTGCTGTTTTCAGTAGTTTTTTGAGGGTAACCCAAGGCTTGTGCCTTGATCTTTCAATACCCTAGCAGTGCCCATGGAACTAACTATAATGTGAGAATGAGAAAGGGTCTATGCCTACCAACTCACAATTCAAATTTGGCAAGACAATAAATTCCCTGCGTGTCATGTGACTCTCTTGGGGTCATTGGAGACAGAAGGGCCAGCCTTGTTTGGTCCCATTGTTTTTGGCATTGAGAGTAGAGAGTCTGTGAGGATTACTCCCCTCCCATTAGGAAATTAATTGTAAGCAGAAAGGGGGAGGGGGGGGATTAGCTAAAGTAAATAGTGTATTAGGAGGTAGGGGCCAAATTTCATATTGAAAAGAAGTCGTTTTGATTTTTCTTATGCACACTGTTGCCTGGAATGATTCTTTAAATCCTGTTGCAAAAGTTTCATTATTAAAATTAGCAGTTGTCACGAAGAATGCTTATTTGAGAACAAATTCTATTTTGACTGAACACAAAAAAAAAAAAATGTTTCCCAACCAATTACTGCATTTGCTTGTTCAAACTGTTTCATGACTACATCCTCTCAGTTCCTAAGTGTACATTGGCCATGCAGTATTTCTGGGCTACAATCCACAATCACCTAACCAGGGAATTTTTGGCAAAGGACTATGAACACATCTTGGCATAAATAAATTGCTGCTTAACTAATTAAAATAATGCAACTCAGCAGCAAAGCGAATCGTCTTCACTTGATTTTGTGTTAAACAGCTGCGGGGTTCATCAGTTGCATTAGTAATTTATTTCTGCAAAACAGTTTTAACAGCACAGAACACACATCATTCAGTTACTTAAAACAGACTTCTTTTTTATGTCCTCTGGATTCATTTGCTATGGTAATGTAATGTGTGCTATAAATAACAGTACACATAAGGTGAACAGACTTTAAGTTTTCGGTCTGAATGTTTATGTAGAGAAAAAAATAACATAAGGAACAAAAAAAAACTTATTCAGAGTCTTTGACAAAACCATTTTAGAAACTGGTATTAAAAATAACATATATTACAGAGACTTATTATATCCATGGTAATTAAGATGACCGCCATAAAAATTTTGCACTTTAGGAAGAATATTAAAAACTTGCAGTACTACAGGACCAAATGGCTTTTGCATCTGTCTGTATTTCTGCTCTGAGTTGTAAGGAGCCATAAGGGTGATCTGACACTATGGAGGAGATTTATTAAAACTGATGTAAAGGAAATCTGGCTCAGAGCGAGTTAACACCACTGTTTATTTTTCAGTGCTCCTGATCAGTCAAAAGAACAGAAAAATTAAGAAAAAAATATATCCTTTAAAAATGCAGGACTTTTTTTTTTTTTTTCTGTGTAAAATAACAGACCTCTGACGGAATTGGCTAAATGGCGTTTTTTTTAACAGGATCTTTTATTTTTGGATGATGTCCGTGTGCATTTCATATTTTGCGGAACTGAATATCTGGCCCCAAATAGAACAGTACTATCCTTGTCCGTAATGCAGACAATAATAGGACATGGTCTATTTTTTGGCGGAACAGAAATACGGAAACGGAATGCACACGGAGTAACTTCAGTTTTTTTTTGTGGACCAGTTGAAATGAATGGTTCCGCATACGGTCCATAAAAAAAACGGAACGGACACGGAAATAAAATACGTTTGTGTGCATGAGCCCTTAGTTGCATTTAGTAACCAGATCAGATTCCACCTTACATTTTTTAGAGCCTTTTTGGAAAATAAAAGATGGAATGGGATTGGTTGCTTTGGGGTTTGGGCAACTAAACCAGTTTTGCTTTACACCAGCTTTGATAAATCTCCTAATTTTTTTTTGTTAGTAAAATGACGTTATGCCAATAGTATAGCTGTAAGACAGTTTCATCCACTGGGTGTGATGTTTTTTTAGATGGTTTCCCAATTTTCTCTATAGGAAAAAAGTGTCTAAAAAAGCACAAAATAATATCAAATAAAAATGCTTGTAAAAATGCATGACTTTCATGGCATTTTTTTAACAAACTAAATAAATAAGTAAATAAAGCCCCCGTAAATTTCTAATGTGCATACTTCTGCCTCTAGTTTCAAACAAAGGCAGGCAAAGGTTCATTCAAATAAAACTGAGGCATGCTCCATCAGTTGTAATGGCAGAGTGCACCACCACGTAGATTCCTGCTAAAGATGAGCAAATTTCCTGAAATTCATCTTGGTTCTGATTCTATCAATTCAGCTGTCAGATTCAATTCAGTCTGCATAAATTTGACCGGAATCAAAAGTGCTCATATTGCCCTAAAAAGTTGTGTAAGACACTCCGAGGTCTCCTAGGATTTATCCAACCCTATTCAAGCTCTTTTTAACACCAAGACACCATTAAGGCTACTTTCACACCTGCGTTCAGGTGTCTGCTCGTGAGCTCCATTTGAAGGGGCTCACGAGCGGTCCTGAACGCAGCCGTCCGACCCCAATGCATTCTCAGTGGAGGCGGATCCACTGAGAATGCATCCGCCTGCCAGCGCTCAGCCTCCGCTCCGCTCCGCTCCGTGAGCGGACACCTGAACGCTGCTTGCAGCGTTCGGGTGTCCGCCTGGCCGTGCGGAGGCGAGCGGATCCGTCCAGACTTATAATGGAAGTCAATGGGGACGGATCCGCTTGAAGATGACACCATATGGCTCAATCTTCAAGCTGATCCGTTCCCCATTGACTTTCAATGTAAAGTCTGAACGGATCCGCTCAGGCTACTTTCAGACTTAGAAAATTTTCTAAGTTATAATGCAGACGGATCCGTTCTGAACGGATGCAAACGTCTGCATTATCGGAGCGGATCCGTCTGATGAAACATCAGACGGATCCGCTCTGAACGCTAGTGTGAAAGTAGCCTTATATTGTCAATGTGACAGTGACATACAGTTGCAAGAAAAAGTATGTGAACCCTTTGGAATGATATGAATTTCTGCAAAAATTGGTCATAAAATGTGATCTGATCTTAATCTAAGCCACAACAATAGACAATCACAGTCTGCTTAAACTAATAACACACAAAGAATTAAATGTTACCATGTTTTTATTGAACACACCATGTAAACATTCACAGTGCAGGTGGAAAAAGTATGTGAACCCTTGGATTTAATAACTGGTTGAACCTCCTTTGGCAGCAATAACTTCAACCAAAGTTTCCTGTAGTTGCAGATCAGACGTGCACAACGGTCAGGAGTAATTCTTGACCATTCCTCTTTACAAAACTGTTTCAGTTCAGCAATATTCTTGGGATGTCTGGTGTGAATCGCGTTCTTGAGGTCATGCCACAGCATCTTAATCGGGTTGAGGTCAGGACTTTGACTGGGCCACTCCAGAAGGCGTATTTTCTTCTGTTTAAGCCATTCTGTTGTTGATTTGCTTCTATGCTTTGGGTCGTTGTCCTGTTGCAACACCCATCTTCTGTTGAGCTTCAGCTGGTTGACAGATGGCCTTAAGTTCTCCTGCAAAATGTCTTGATAAACTTGGGAATTAATTTTTCCTTCGATGATAGCAATCCGTCCAGGCCCTGATGCAGCAAAGCAGTGACAAACCATGATGCCCCCACCACCATACTTCACAGTTGGGATGAGGTTTTTATGTTGGTGTGCTGTGTCTCTTTTTCTCCACACATAGTGTTGTGTATTCCTTCCAAACAACTTTGGTTTCATCGGTCAACATAATATTTTGCCAGAACTGCGGTGGAACATCCAGGTGCAAACTGTAAAGGTGCAGCAATGTTTTTATTGGAAAGCAGTGGCTTCCTCTGTGGTATCCTATCATTAAATCCATTCTTGTTTTGTGTTTTACGTATCGTAGATTCACTAACAGGGATGTTAGCATATGCCAGAGACTTTTGTAAGTCTTTAGCTGACACTCTAGGATTCTTCTTCACCTCATTGAGCAGTCTGCGCTGTGCTCTTGCAGTCATCTTTACAGGACGGCCACTCCTAGGGAGAGTAGCAGAAGTGCTGAACTTTCTCCGTTTATAGACAATTTGTCTTACTGTGGACTGATGAACAGCAAGGCTTTTGGAGATACTTTTATAACCCTTTCCAGCTTTATTCAAGTCAACAATTCTTAATCGTAGGTCTTCTGAGAGCTCTTTTGTGTGAGGCATCTTTCACATCAGGCAATGCTTCTTGTGAAAAGCAAACCCAGAACTGGTGTGTGTTTTTTATAGGGCAGGGCAGCTGTAACCAACACCTCCAATCTCATCTCATTGATTGGACTCCATATGTCATTAGTCTAGGGGTTCACATACTTTTTCCACCTGCACTGTGAATGTTGCCATGGTGTTTTCAATAAAAACATGGTAACATTTAATTATTTGTGTGTTATTAGTTTAAGCAGACTGTGATTGTCTATTGTTGTGACTTAAATGAAGATCAGATCACATTTTATGACCAATTTGTGCAGAAATCCATATCATTCCAAAGGGTTCACATACTTTTTCTTGCAACTGTATATGGCTGTGGATAAATGTATGGTTGAAGGTGCTAAACAGCCTGTTTGATAAAATACTGTACTGTCAGATTTTATATTCTGTTAAAAAAAAAACGGCCAAACATTATCCCTAACAATGAGCGAAACATCCAAAGTTGATTTGCATAAAACTTTGTTAGGATACTGTACAGAGCGAGTGCTCCGTACAGTATTAGAATGTATTAGCTACTATAAGCCGAAGTTATTACTTTGCAAAGTCTTGCAGGACTAACTTCAGAAATTATATTCTACTGTTAAAAACCTTTTACCGAACTCGGTTTTGGTTCCAAGTTGTAACCGAACCCGAGTTCGTAAAAAAATTGTTTACAGTAGAAATTAATTTCTGAAGGTGCTTCAGTCTCTGGGCTGGGGAGACTCCATTATGAGCATATTTTGTAATCTGAGGGCATGTGTTTTAGTTGTGTCTACTGTCTGCCAAAAAGCAAAAACAAACACAAGCCAGTAATCTAGCTATGGTAGGGAGAGTATAGAGACAGAATAGGGACATATTTAATTAAGTAGATCAGGGTTTCATCAAGAAAAGGATAGAGAAGGGAAACTGTTCACTCAGATTACTGTGTTTCGTATAGCTGCAAGCAATTGAGAATTTCATGTTGTGCTGCAAAATCTGCAATCAAAATCCTGCAACAACCTATTTTTTTTTCTCTAAATGAATGGCCAGTCAGACTTTTTTTTTGTGTGAAAAGCATACATTTTGCTGAAAAGGCATTGCATTGCAATAACTGCATTAATATATACCATTGGATTTCCATCAAGATACCTTGCAGGTCTAGTGATGGAGTACTATAATAACTGCATTGATATACCAGTTCATTCCACACATTCTATTGTGTCAAGATACCATGCAGTTTTAATGAACGCGTTGTACTGAAATAACTGAATCAATATACTGTAGCAGTTTCCACATATTGTATTGCTGCAAGATGCCCTGCAGTTTCAGTAAATGTTTGCGGTGCAATCACTGCATTCTAAGGGTCCATTCACACGTCCTTTGTTTCTTTCCTGATCTGTTCCGTTTTTTGCGGAACAGATCTGGACCAGTTCTGTACCCATTCATTTTTAATGGGTCCTGAAAAAAAATCAGACATTGAGCTGTCCGATTTTTTTCAGGACCCATTGAAAATGAATGGGTACAGAACTGGTCCAGATCTGTTCCGCAAAAAACGGAACAGATCAGGAAATAAACAACGGACGTGTGAATGGACCCTAATAGCAATTTCATTCCATGCATTACATTGCTGCAACATATCAGCGACTTTAATATATAACACGATGAGTTGAGAAATTTGAGCTAATAGTTTGTGTGTTAACCCTGCTACATCTGTAGAATGGGAGGGACGTTTAATTGTGTCTCTGTCAATTGCAGAAAAATAAAACAGGCAATTTTGCTAGTACCATTTAAAACAAAAGACCCATGCCACATCATCCAAAAGTCAGAATGTGGGTAGCTTTAGAAGTGCAAACAGCAGTAGCAGCACTAGCTGTCTGGCAAATAGTAGCTGTTTTAGTGGTGGTATTAGTAGTAGTGGAGTTTGAGGAAGAAGTGATATCAGAATGGAAGGTTGGTGGCCACAGCAGCTATTCAAATCAGAAGCAATATTTGGTCAAAACTTCCCCCCAAAAATGCCAAGGCCAGATCTGTTTCATTTGTGGTCAGCTCAGGAACTGATGATGCAGCTAATACTGCGCAGGCTCAAAACATGCCAGACTTGGACCAAACTCGGCTTCCGCTAGCTCTGTGTGAATATCTCCCATATGACTGTTTTCTTTCACATGGCCGCCTCACAAAACCACTGCAGGATGAAAATAAGCCGTTTGTGTTCAAACACAAACATAGGTACCAGGGCCACATTGCAGCACATGATGGGACATCACTGGATCCTGTGGGAAAATAGAACTGACAGCACTCCAAATCAGAACAAGCCAGTCCTCCATTTTAGTTGTGGCAGCCAGGCCGTATCTCCAAGCAGTAGAGTGTGCTTGTCATCATTATTAGCTGTTTCCTTTTCTGCTCATCCTCCTCCTCCTTTTTCTCCACTTCATTGTGAGACACCGATAAAAGCATATGTGGTCATGACAAAAAGATTCATGACTAGCAACTAACTTATGTGGAAGCTGAACTCCCATCTGGCCAAGTTTCTGATGGTGCAGGTGCTGCTATACCATTTATTTGTGGTAATTGTAGTGCAGTGTTGCACCTTCCCCAAAATTGAATTCAGCAGGCATTGCTAGTTCTGTCCAACTGTAAAACTTTTCTTGTCATCATGGAGATGTGGTGCAGTTCCACACTTTCAACAAAATGTAATTCTTTTGTATACCATAAGTCAGACTGCCAAGGCGCTGTCTATTCATCCAAAAAATAATAATTTTTCTGTATTACATAAATTGGACTTTTTGTTAGGCAGGTATCTATCAAAATTGTCTCATCATCCACACATTTTTTTCTTCTGTTTGCCATCAGTCTGAATTTTTGCCAGTCTGTTGTCCTTAAAAATGTTCTTCTCATGGACAAAATGTAATTTTCTGTGTAAATACAGGCAGACATCTGCCCTCATTAAGGCATAATTTTTGGAATTTTTTTTTTCCGAACAAGCCACTACTTTTTTTCCTATAACACTGTGTTTAAACATCTGCCTAAAAAAAGGAACAATTTTTGGAACAATTCTAATATGAATAAGCAGAATACATGCAACAACGCAGTGTTTTGAAACCAGCTTTTTTATAACCCTGTCAACCATGCGTTTACCCATAGCTATATATGTACATGTCACTCCGACATTTGCTATTGCTGTCATTGCATTAAATAACTTAAAAGGGGAGATGAAGTAAGAAAGAGCAAAAATTTGGAAAAAATAAATAAAAAAGAGAAATAAAAGAGATAAAAAAATAAGATCTTAAGATACCTCATAGTGTCATATACCAATTTTCAGGGCAGTTGAAGCACTTTTTATTTGGGTATAATCGATTCAGACCCAAATCCAATTTTTGGACTGATTTGGCTGGCTCAGTTCGCTCATCTCTTAAACATACATGTAGTCATTAAGTCTAAGGCAGTAATAACTAAAGTTTCAAGTTCGCTAAGCACAGACCCGTGGAAAATCTATTGACGTGGCCCAAGCATTTTGTGACTATCATGGGTGGTAATGGACTTATGACCAAGGGGCTCAAACCACTGTAGGTATAGCCCAAGTTACTGTAGATCCTGCAACAATGTGGCTGAAATTTAACAGATTAGAGCTGAGTTTAGCTAAAAGCAGAAAACACCAGGGTTTAAACTATTTATATCACCTCATGGATTATCTGTTGTTTATTGTAGAAGCTATAGGTTTGCAGGGTAGTTCATCAAACCACTAAGACCAATATCAATCCAAAATAGTAGACTTTTTTATATTCAGTATATTACTAAAAGAAGAAATTCAGTAAAAAAAAAAGCAAAGAAAACAGAAACACACGTTTAAATAAACATTTCATCTTCCCTGTTTTCTTCTAATGGTATGTCTGGGATGTATGACTACCGAATATGTTTCTTTTTAGTCTTTCAAACGCTGTCAAGGATGTTCAGAAATTATATTACACGTGCCCCCTGACTCAATAAGCATTTGTAACACTGAATCTCCAATTCTGAGTTTAAATTTTCCAGCATGAAATATGTCAAGAGCAAATATGTATCCATCGGCTGATGAATTGCCTGTCATCTTTGTTTTCATTTAATTAGCATTAGCTCTAGATTTTAACAGCTGAAACGTCTGGGATCCTTGAATTTTTAAGTCCCAAAAACAACTGCAATGTCTTTGATTGTGCTTGTAAATGATGACACATCCTCTATCTTTTGTGATCTACCACATGCCATTTATACCTTCTATAGTATAACTCTGTTAATATTATCAATTTTTTGTCTTTCATCCATGCAGTGGCATAGCACAAAAGGGGCAGGTCTGGTGGGCCTGGGCTCCTGGGTGCCAAGGGTTATAAACCATCAAATGAATCTTCTTTCTTAGGCTGTTTAGATACTGGACTAGGGATCCAAACTAAATATTTGCTTCAGTTCAAGGAAGGTCTACCTACAGCTCTGCATCCATGAGAGAATGGTTGCATATGGTAGAAATGTTTTCAATGACTGAAATATCTTTGTAGAGCTTTCTTACCAATGTTTGATTCAAATTCTTGTCAGTCCATGATATCTAATATCAATGAATTGAGATGCAACTTTTTGTTGTTGTTGTTGGCCTCTTCAATTTTATGACAGGCTGGATAACTTTGGGTCAGACAAAACTGACATCTAAACAGTTAGATATGGTAAACACTTTTGGCATTCCAATTAAAACAAATAGTACACTAGCACTGCCACGTCTAACACTACTTCTGCTGCAGCAAGTAAGGATAAGTGAACCAGTTCGAACTGAACCTTGTTTGGTCTGAACTTTGCTATTTTTCGAGCACCAACTGAATCTGTGTTTCAGACGAATCCACTAAAACGGCGAATAGCGCAATTTTAGTGCACATGGCCTAGATTTGTTGTATACAACGATTTTAACCTACTTTGTGTTGTGTCTGTTTTCTTGAATAAATCTGTAATTTTTTAGATGTGCGGCTCCTGTTTCGGTATTCTTTTTCTTTTTCTTTGGTATATTGTGCATTACATACCGTGAGCCGGCACTCTCTCTTTAATTTTTGGATGTGCCCCCATCTTTTGAATTGCATTTTAGTGCACATGTCATTGGGAAAAAAAGCACTAGGGGGGAAGAAGTAGGGTTCTTAGGGAATCAGTAAGGCTGGTTTCACACGGGCGTTGCGGGAAAATGTGCGGGTGCGGGTGCGTTGCGGGAACACCCGCAATTTTTCGCGTGAGTGCAAAACATTGTAATGCGTTTTGCACGCGCGTGAGAAAAATTGCGCATGTTTAGTACCCAAACCCGAACTTCTTCACAGAAGTTCGGGCTTGGGATCAATGTTCTGTAGATTGTATTATTTTCCCTTATAACATGGTTATAAGGGAAAATAATAGCATTCTGAATACAGAATACATAGTAAAACAGCTCTGGAGGGGTTAAAAAAATAAATAAATAATAATTTAACTCACCTTAGTCCACTTGATCGCGGCCCGGCATCTCTTCTGTCTCCTTTGTTG
Organism: Bufo bufo; assembly: GCF_905171765.1. Classification (NCBI taxonomy): domain Eukaryota; kingdom Metazoa; phylum Chordata; class Amphibia; order Anura; family Bufonidae; genus Bufo; species Bufo bufo. The sequence goes on from NC_053389.1 coordinate 308,083,056, forward strand.
AATAGGACCTGTGGTGAGCATTCATTCCAGGACCTTTGATGATGTCATTCCGGTCATCACATGATCCATCACCATGGTAAAATATCATGTGACGTACCATGTGATGACCGGATTGACGTCATCAAAGGTCCTGGAATGAATGCTCACCACAGGTCCTATTCAACAAAGGAGACAGAAGAAGATGCCGGGCCGCGATCAAGTGGACTAAGGTGAGTTAAATTATTATTATTATTTTTTAACCCCTCCAGCGCTGTTTTACTATGCATTATGTATTCAGAATGCTATTATTTTCCCTTATAACCATGTTATAAGGGAAAATAATACAATCTACAGAACATTGATCCCAACATTGATCCCAATGTTCCTTATAATCATGTTATAAGGGAAAATAATAATGATCGGGTCTCCATCCCGATCGTCTCCTAGCAACCGTGCGTGAAAATCACACCGCATCCGCACTTGCTTGCGGATGCTTGCGATTTTCACGCAACCCCATTCACTTCTATGGGGCCTGCGTTGCGTGAAAAACGCAGAATATAGAGCATGCGGCGATTTTCACGCAACGCACAAGTGATGCATGAAAATCACCACTCATCTGAACAGCCCCATTGAAATGAATGGGTCCGGATTCAGTGCGGGTGCAATGCGTTCAACTCACGCATCGCATCCGCGCGGAATACTCGCCCTTGTTGTTTACTATAGACAGAAGCAGGGCAGCTGACAGGCAAGGAAAAAGGAGAGAGGACCTGTGACTAGATGTGCCTGCTATCAGAATTGCAGGTGCACCCTTAAAAGCAAATACTTTTATTTTGTTTCCACATTTTCAAATATATATACAGTCAGGTCCATAAATATTGGGACATCAACACAATTCTAACAGTTTTGGCTCTATACACCACCACAATGGATTTGAAATGAAACAAACAAGATGGGCTTTAACTGCAGGCTCTCAGCTTCAATTTGAGGATATTTACATCCCAATCAGGTGAACGGTATAGGAATTACGACAGTTTGCATATGTGCCTCCCAATTGTTAAGGGACCAAAAGTAATGGGACAGAATACTAATCATAAATCAAACTTTCACTTTTTAATACTTGATTGCAAATCCTTTGCAGTCAATTACAGCCTGAAGTCTGGAACGCATAGACATCATTAGACGCTGGGTTTCATTTCTGGTGATGCTCTGCCAGGCCTCTACTGCAACTGTCTTCAGTTCCTGCTTGTTCTTGGGGCATTTTCCCTTCTGTTTTGTCTTCAGCAAGTGAAATGCATGCTCAATCGGATTCAGGTCAGGTGATTGACTTGGCCATTGCATAACATTCCACTTCTTTCCCTTAAAAAACTCTTTGGTTGCTTTTGCAGTATGTTTTGGGTCAGTTCTGAAGCATTTGGCTGAATATATGCAGATAATATTGCCTGAAACACTTCAGAATTCATCCTGCTGCTATTGTTAGCAGTCACATCATCAATAAATACAAGAGAACCAGTTCCATTGCCAGCCATACATGCCCATGCCATGACACTACCACCACCATGCTTCACTGATGAGGTGGTATGCTTAGGATCATGAGCAGTTACTTTCCTGCTCCATACTCTTCTCTTCCCATCACTCTGGTACAAGTTGATCTTGGTCTAATCTGTCTATAGGATGTTGTACCAGAACTGTGAAGGCTTTTTTAGATGTCGTTTGGCATTTCTAATCTGGCCTTCCTGTTTTTAAAGCTCAGCAATGGTTTACATCTTGTGGTGAACTCTCTGTATTCACTCTGGTGAAGTCTTCTCTTGATTGTTGACTTTGACACACATACACCTACCTCCTGGAGAGTGTTCTTGATCTGGCCAACTGTTGTGAAGGGTGTTTTCTTTACCAGGGAAAGAATTCTTCGGTCATCCACCACAGTTGTTTTCCGTGGTCTTCCGGGTCTTTTGGTGTTGCTGAGCTCACCGGTGCGTTCCTTCTTTTTAAGAATGTTCCAAACAGTTGTTTTGGCCACACCTAATGTTTTTGCTATCTCTCTGATGGGTTTGTTTTGTTTTTTCAGCCTAGTGATGGCTTGCTTCACTGAGAGTGACAGCTCTTTGGATCTCATCTTGAGAGTTGACAGCAACAGATTCCAAATGCAAATAGCACACTTGAAATGAACTCTGGACCTTTTATCTGCTCATTGTAATTGGGATAATGAGGGAATAACACACACCTGGCCATGGAACAGCTGAGAAGCCAATTGTCCCATTACTTTTGGTCCCTTAACAGGTGGGAGGCACATATGCAAACTGTTGTAATTCCTACACTGTTCACCTGATTTGAATGTAAATATCCTCAAATTAAAGCTGACAGTCTGTAGTTAAAGCACATCTTGCTTGTTTCATTTCAAATCCATTGTGGTGGTGTATAGAGCCAAAATTTTTAGAATTGTGTCGCTGTCCCAATATTTATGGACCTGACTGTATATAGATATATATATATAGTGACACAGTGAAGGGTCTGTTAGTAGATAGGAGGTATTTTCCTCCCAGCATATGCTACAGAGAATGATTGCAGCAAGGTGAGGTCAAACACCCGGCTGGATTTCACTTCCCGGTCCGGGATTTGTGGACGATCAACTCTCATTAAAGGCAGCTAGAGTGTGGGATACAGCTGTCTGTGTTAAGGTATGAGGCTTGTGCCTGGAGGGAGGTTTGTGACCTGTTTGGGGAAGACAGGCCAACAAAATCCTGGACTTAAACATTGGTGGGGACCTGTTGGCAAAGTGTGAACACCTGCCTGGACTTGGACTCTTTATTCAGAACTTGCAGCATGGTGTGAATGAACACCAGGACTTTCAACTAAGGTGAAGTTGTTTACTGAACTGTTAAACCTGCTTGTGTGAATAAAACACTGCAGTTTGATCAATAACTGTTTTGGTGCCTTTGTTCTGCGTCTGCTCACCCTGCCTACCTGTCACGGAACCATGAACCAGACGTACAACAAGAGAAAAGTGAAAATAAGAAGGCTTTATTGAAAATAAAGCTGTAAAGCAAAAGTCCAAACGGATGGTGAAACCGAGCAGAGTCTTTGCGAAGCCAGAGGTCAGGAACCAGAAGGGTAGTCAGATGAAGCCAGGATCAGGAACCAGCAGGGTAGTCAGACGAAGCCAGGATCAGGAACCAGCAGGGTAGTCAGACGAAGCCAGGATCAGGAACCAGCAGGATAGTCAGACGAAGCCAGGATCAGGAACCAGAAGCAGCAGCAGTCTTAGAAGCATGTGAACACAAGAGGACCAAGCAAGGAACTGAAGCCACAGACCTCCTATATATATGAGCTAGGCATCCAGCTCCTCCCAGGGGAAGGAGGAGCCGCAGGGTGGAAGGCTACAAGAAACCCAGAAACCAAGATGGCCGCCAGCACATGTCAAACGAAGGAGAGCAGCAAGCAGGTAAGACCATGACAGTACCTCCCCCTCAAGGGCCCCTCCTCCGCGGAGCACAAAACGGTTTCTGAGGGAAGCGTGCGTGGAAGGCTCGGAGCAAGGCAGGAGCATGGACATCTGCGGAGGGAACCCAGGAACGCTCCTCTGGACCATAACCACGCCAATGGACCAAAAACTGCAACCGACCGCGGACCAGGCGTGAGTCCAGGATATTGCTCACCTCATATTCCTCACGATTGCCCACTTGGACCGGACGAGGCCGAGGAACCGAGGAAGTGAAACGATTACACACCAGTGGCTTCAACAGGGAGACATGAAACACGTTGGAGATCCGCATGCCAGGAGGAAGCGCAAGGGCATAGGCTACCGGGTTTACCCTGCAAAGCACTCGGAAGGGACCAACAAAGCGAGGCGCCAGCTTGGGAGTGGGCACTCGAAGGTTGAGGTTGCGGGTGGACAACCATACACGGTCTCCGACCTGGTAGGAAGGAGCAGGCGCTCGTCTGCGATCAGCCTGGAGTCTCTGGCGCTGCGCAGAGACCTCAAGGGACTTCTGGATCTGTACCCAAGAAGCACGTAGGACGGAAAGGTGATCCTCCACAGCCGGAATATCCTGGGGAGAGAATACCTCCGGTAACACGGCAGGTTGGAACCCATAATTGGCCATGAAGGGAGACGTCCCAGAGGAAGAGTTCACCGCCGTGTTCCTGGCAAACTCAGCCCAAGGCAGGAGGTCAACCCAATTGTCTTGGTGATCGGAGACATAGCAACGAAGGAATTGCTCCAAGGCCTGATTGGATCGTTCTGCGGCCCCATTGGACTGAGGGTGGTAGGCCGAGGAGAAGGAGAGATGAATCCCCAACTGGGAGCAAAAGGCGCGCCAGAACCTGGACACAAACTGACTCCCCCGATCCGACACAATCTCCTTAGGCAAACCGTGCAACCGGAAGACCTCCCTGGCAAAAATCGTGGCCAACTCTTGTGCAGAGGGTAACTTCTTGAGAGGAACACAGTGGCACATTTTGGAAAACCGATCCACAATCATGAGAATGACCGTATGGCCTCGGGATGCAGGGAGGTCCACAATGAAATCCATCCCCAGGTGTGACCATGGGCGCTCCCCGGTGGCTATGGGTTGCAGAAGGCCCAACGGAAGGTGCCGAGGGGACTTACTCTGGGCACAAACGGAGCATGCCGCTACATATGCGGCGATGTCGGAACGTAGGGAAGGCCACCAGAACAGACGTGAAACAGCCCAGGACAGCTGATTCTTTCCAGGATGCCCCGCGGTCTTGGAGTTATGGTAGGTTCGCAACAACCGAGTGCGCAACTCCTCAGGCACAAAACATCTGCCGTTGGGTCTCCCAGAGGGAGCACCAGATTGAGCCGCCAAAATCTGCTCACCCAGGGGAGAGGTCAGGCTGGTGCGAATGGCGGCCAGGATCTGATTCGGAGGTATGACCGAAGTCTGAATCGACTCCTCCCTGGACAGCTCGGAGTACTGCCGTGATAAGGCATCCGCCCTGATGTTCTTGGAACCGGGTAGGTAGGAGACCACGTAATTAAAACGTGACAAGAACAGAGCCCATCTGGCCTGACGTGGTGTCAATCTCTTGGCCTCAGAAAGGTAGGTCAGATTCTTGTGGTCCGTCAGGATGAGAACCGGAACCACCGAACCCTCGAGCAAGTGCCTCCATTCTTTAAGGGACTGCACGATGGCCAATAACTCCCTGTCACCAATCTGATAGTTGCACTCCACGGAAGACAGTTTCCGGGAGTAAAACCCACAAGGAAGCAGAGGACCCTCTGGTGTTCTACGCTGAGACAGAAGGGCGCCTACTCCCGTCTCAGACGCGTCCACCTCGAGGACAAAGGGCAACCCAGGGTTGGGATGCGACAGAATCGGAGCCGACACAAAGGCGGACTTTAGGGCCTCAAAAGCTCGGATGGCCTCGAGCGGCCAGACCTGGGAATTACTGCCCTTCCTGGTCAGATCCGTGAGAGGCTTGGCCAGCATGGAAAAGTCCCTGATGAACTTCCGATAATAATTGGCGAAGCCCAAAAAGCGCTGCAGGGAACGAAGACCACTGGGCTGGGGCCACTGTAAGACAGCCGAAACCTTCTCAGGATCCATGGAGAACCCCTCAGCGGAAATGATGTAACCTAAGAAGGTTACCTGGGATCGGTGAAATTCACATTTCTCAAGCTTACCGAACAGCTTGTTCTCTCGTAACCGTTGCAACACTCGTCTGACATCCAGAATGTGGGCCTCCATGGATTCAGAATATACCAAGATGTCATCCAAATAGACTACCACACACTGCTGCAACAGGTCACGGAAAACATCGTTGATGAATTCCTGAAAGACTGCGGGCGCATTGCACAACCCAAAGGGCATAACCAAGGATTCGTAATGACCGGTCCTGGTGTTAAACGCGGTCTTCCACTCATCGCCCGCCTTGATCCTTACCAGGTTATATGCCGCCCTCAGGTCCAGTTTGGTAAAGACCGTGGCCCCTTTAAGGCGATCGAACAGCTCGGAAATCAAGGGTATCGGGTAAGCGTTCTTGATCGTGATGCGATTGAGACCCCTGTAATCGATGCAAGGCCTCAACTCACCGCCCTTCTTTTTCACAAAGAAAAATCCAGCCCCTGCCGGGGACGAAGATTTGCGAATGTGTCCGCGTGAAAGCGCCTCCCTCACGTACTCCTCCATGGCCTCATTCTCCGCTACCGACAGTGGATAGACTTTGCCACGAGGAGGAACGGCACCAGATTGTAACTCTATGGCACAATCGTATGGGCGGTGCGGAGGTAGGGCAACCGCGCGCACCTTATCGAATACATCCCGGTACTCCTCGTATTCAGGAGGCAACAGAGAGTCCGAGGAAGTACACAGCAACTTGACAGACCCATGGATGCAACTAGCCCCACACTGCGGTGACCACGAGAGGATCTCGACCGATCTCCAATCGAAAGTCGGATTATGCTTCTGGAGCCAGGGGTACCCCAAGACCACCGAGTAGTGTGGAGACGAAATAACCTGGAGGCAGACCGACTCTCTGTGAACGGCACCAATGGCTATCCCCACTGGAAGGGTCTCATGAGTCACGTGTGGCGGCAGAAGGGGTCTGCCGTCTATCGCCTCAAGAGCCAGTGGGGAACCTCGAGCCTGCAGAGGAATGGAATTGGCGGCAGCGAACACACTATAAATGAACAAACCACCAGCACCAGAGTCCACCAACGCCTGGGTCGTCACCGAGCCCCCGACCCAGGAGAGGACAACAGTGATCAGTGGTTTGTCAACACGGGAAACCGGGGACGAGGAGACTCCACCCAAGATCTGCCCCCGACAGGATCTCAGGGTACGAGCGTTTCCCGGACGGTTCGGACATGCCAACCGAAAATGCCCACCGAGACCACAGTACATGCATCGGCCCTCGCGTCTCCGGAGTGCCCTCTCCCCCTCGGACAGGCGAGCAAACCCCAGCTGCATGGGTTCACCCCCAGACAAGTCATCCCCAGGAGGCGTGGGAGGAGAGGGAGGCACGGTTGGGACAGCAAACGTAGGCACCAATCTGTTAGAAGACCTCCGCAGGTTCTCCTTAAAGGAAGGTCTCTCCCTGAGTCTGGTGTCAATCAAAATCAGGAAAGAAATAAGAGACTCGAGCTCAACTGGTAGGTCCTTAGCTGCAACCTCATCCTTCAAGGCATCTGAGAGACCATGAGAGAAAGCAGCGACCAGAGCCTCATTATTCCAGCCCACCTCTGCTGCCAGGGTACGAAACTCAATGGCGTATTCAGCTACGGATCGTGAACCCTGTCTGATGGACATAAGGAGCTTCGCAGCAGAGGCAGCACGAGCCGGCACATCGAATACCTTCCGAAGAGAAGCAACAAAACCGGAAAACTCGGCAACCACCGGATTGTTGTTCTCCCATAAAGGGCTGGCCCAGGCCAAGGCCTTGTCCGAGAGCAGCGAGATCAAGAAGCCCACCTTTGATCTCTCAGTAGGAAAGGCATGTGGCAGCAACTCGAAATAAATGCCCACCTGGTTAAGGAAACCTCGGCACTGAGTTGGCTCTCCCCCAAAGCGCTGTGGAAGAGGGGCAGAACCGGTCATACCCCGAAACACCGCAGGCAAAACAACAGGTGTCGGGGTAGACTCTGGCGCAACAACCGGAGCGGCAGTAGGAGCGACAACCGACCCATCGGCAACGGGAGCGAAATGAGCCGTGCGTTCAAGCAGGGTTTGCAACGCCACAGCGAACCGACCCAACAGGTGATCCTGCTGATCAAGTCTGGCAACCAGCGTGGGTAGCAAGGATGGCCCTGTACCGTCAGAATTCATGGCTTGGTCCTAATGTCACGGAACCATGAACCAGACGTACAACAAGAGAAAAGTGAAAATAAGAAGGCTTTATTGAAAATAAAGCTGTAAAGCAAAAGTCCAAACGGATGGTGAAACCGAGCAGAGTCTTTGCGAAGCCAGAGGTCAGGAACCAGAAGGGTAGTCAGACGAAGCCAGGATCAGGAACCAGCAGGGTAGTCAGACGAAGCCAGGATCAGGAACCAGCAGGGTAGTCAGACGAAGCCAGGATCAGGAACCAGCAGGGTAGTCAGACGAAGTCAGTATCAGGAACCAGAAGCAGCAGCAGTCTTAGAAGCATGTGAACACAAGAGGACCAAGCAAGGAACTGAAGCCACAGACCTCCTATATATATGAGCTAGGCATCCAGCTCCTCCCAGGGGAAGGAGGAGCCGCAGGGTGGAAGGCTACAAGAAACCCAGAAACCAAGATGGCCGCCAGCACATGTCAAACGAAGGAGAGCAGCAAGCAGGTAAGACCATGACACTACCAGAGTGAATCACCACAATTGGGCACGGTTTTATGTCCTGGATTAAGCCCGCTAAATTGCAACCAGTGTCACTGGACAAGATGGAGACTGTAGTGAACACCCTCTTGGAGGCTAACCAGCAACAGCGGGAGGCTAATCAGCGACAGCAAGATGCGAACCAGCTGCTGCTGCAACACGTGATGGGCTTACAAACGGCAGGAGCATCGCAGGGGGTCCACAATGCACAGCGATTATCAAAATCGCATCAACAGATGACGTTGAGACCTACCTGGTGGTGTTTAAGAAGGTGGCCATGAGTGAGAGGCTACCCTGAGACCAGTGGGCTGAGTTCATTGCACCGTTCCTGGCATCAGGACCCCAACAGGTTTACTTTGATTTACCAGGCGAGCAAGCAACAGAATACAATAAAGTCAAGAGTAAGATCCTGGCACGACTGGGGGTGAATGTGTTGGTCAGGGCCCAGCGGGTGAATCAGTGGGAGTTTAACCCGGCCGAGCCAGCGAGACCACAACATTATGATTTGCTGCACCTGTTGCAAAAATGACTACAGCCCAAGGTACTGAATCCTACTGCTATGCTTGACCGTATTGTGGCTGACCAGTTCTGGAGGGCTTTGCAACCCCCGACCTCCAGCACTGGGTCGGCCAGGTGTCTCCGGCTAGTGCCCTTGAGATGGTGGACCTGGTAGAGCGGTATGAGGCTAGTAAGAACCTAAAGTGGGGTTCTCTGGGGAGAAGGTAAAAAAAAAAAGAAAATCCCTGCCCCAGACCCGGCGGCCAGAGCCAAAAAAAGACCGCTCGGGATGTACCCACTGTGGATCTGGCCCCGATAATCTGTTGGGGTCATGAGCCTGACCTTGTAGGGGCCAACTGTCCCCATCTAGCTGAGCCTATGGACACAAACTTTGGTTACCAACAGTCGCTGTATGCCAGAAAGGTGTGTGCAACAGGCACCCCAGAGACAGTCGATAAACATTTGTGTCAGATAGAAGTAGGAACCACTTCTGCGGTGGCGCTTCTGGACTTGGGGAGTCTGGTGACCCTTGTGAGGGCTACCCTAGTGCGACCCACTGAGTTTACAGGCCAGAATGTCGGTATGTTATGTATACATGGAGACTTAAAAGACTACCCCACCGCTCTGGTGTCTCAAAACAAAGTGGCCGTGAACCTGCACTATGCGTTAATACTAGGAAGAGACTTTCCATTGTTCCCGGCACTGTGGCCAGCAGTTAGACCTACCGATCCCCAAGAGTCAGGGATAGCCCCAGCAGATTGGTCTTGCTCAGATCAGGGGCCGGAACCCTGGGAGCCCAAAGCAGAAGGGCCAGCGGTAGGGGTGACCGCTAGAGATGCCTTGTGGTTCGCCTGGCGGTCGTTTCGCGGCGAACTTTGCTAGTTTGCGATTCGCTGAACATGCGAACATATGGCGATAATCGCACGCGCCTTATTTTTTTGCTTAGTGCCAAACTTTGACCCATGACACATCCATCAGGTGGGACAGGACAGTCAATTGAGACATTTCAGCACATGGACACACCCCCAACCATATAACAGAACCCGATCTGACAGCCATTTTACATTATGTGTTTTGCCGGGAGAGGTTGCCTTTTAGAGCAGGGACAGTAAGGGACACCAAACGCTAGCTAATAGGGGCAAAAAAGTCCTTTTAAGGACTGGTATAGGTGTGATATCGATAGGTGTGATATAGAGGGGTGTTTCTAACATAGAAATTATATCATAGTGTTTGTATTGTTCAGCAGTTTTGTGTAGTTCTGCTGCGATACTGCAGCTAGATAGAGCGACAAACACTACTGGAGTATCTAATTGCAACAGGTGTGATATACCTGTTGCCCCCCAAAAAAACTAGTTGAGGGCTGCAATATACCTTCTTCCACAAAAATATGATTGAGGGGTGCTTTATACCTGTTTCCGCCAAATAATGATTTAGGGGTGCCATATACCTTCTTCCACAAAATCCTGATTGAAGGGTGCTATATACCTATTTCTGCCAAATACTTTTTGAGGGGTGCTATATACCTTCTTACACAAAAGACTGATTGAGGGGTGCTATTGCTATATACCTTCTTACACAAAATACTGATAGAGGTCTGCAATACACATGCTTCCACAAAATAATGATTGAGGGGTGCCAAATACCTGTTTCCGCCAAATACTGATTGAAGGGTGCCATATATCTTTTTCCGCCAAATACTGATTGAGGGGTGCCATATACCTGTTTCCGCCAAATACTGATTGAGGGGTGGAAAATACCTTCTTCTACAAAATACTGATTGAGGGGTGCTATTGATATATACCTTCTTCAACCAAATACTGATTGAGGGCTGCAAAACACCTGCTTCCACAAAATACTGATTGAGGGGTGCCATATACCTTCATCCACCAAATACTGATTGAGGGCTGCGACACACCTGCTTCCACAAAATACTGATTGAGGGGTGCCACATACCTGTTATTGCCAAATACTGATTGAGGGGTGCTATATACCTGTTTTCGTCAAATACTGATTGAGGGGTGCAATATACACCTGTTTCCACCAAATATTGATTGAGAGGTGCTTGTGACAAACTGCCATTTGCCACTGGGCATTATAGAAAACTTATGGCTAGCCTCCTGCCCTACGACTATGGCCCCAGGACATATTACCCTTCAAGAACAGTGTAACAGAACTATGCCGCATGTCTGGACTGTTAATAGGACCGAACGCGGTCAGCGGTATATTCTAAAGATTCTGTGGAACTAAAATCGGATGCGCAAATACACGAACACCGCTGACCCTTACCTTCTTCCATACTGAACTTTCAGCTCCAGAGACTAAGTCCCGTTTTTCTGCATGAAATTGACGGTCATAAAGGACTTCCACTTAACTTTTGATCCGCTGGAGGGATTTGTGTGATTTTTGGAAGTGTTTATGTTTGATGTATGCTGAGTTTAAATATGTATTTTTTATGGAGATGGAATGTATGGTTTTAAAGTTACAGTGTATGTTTAAAAACTGTATTTTTACTGTCTGTGATAGTTATGTTAATCCATAATTATATCACAGACAGAAGGGAGGATTTTGTGTATTTGGGTGGTGATTCCTGCCCTGTTGTTCCCACATGTGTATTGGTGATTTCCCTTTGTCCTGAGAGATAATTGAATTGCTCTTCGGGTGTCTCCAGGGCAGAGAGGAGGAAACCATGATGCATTGTGGGGATGTGTTGTATCCTGAGTGCTGTATCACAGTCCTCCTTCTGATCCCCCAGGGGCGTGTACACCAGATGGGGACCTGCATAAATACGGGCGGGTAGCCCTCAATAAAGAGTTCAGTTCAGTTCATGTTTTTCTAACCCTTCAAAACGCAGCCTCGTCTCGTTATTGGAGGGAATTGCTGCATCACTCTGGGGATTGCTATGATCTGCATATTCCCTGGAGGAGAGATCTTTCCCACACGGTCCTGAATGCTGGAGGTTCATTCAGGGTGGAAGGAAGACGGCGCGGCTCCAGTTAAGCTACGGCGGTTGTGGAGACTGCGGTGGTTGTGGTGTCCAGTGCGGTGCTGGTGGTCCTCGGCGCAAGCTAGGAAGCGTCCATTAAACGGAAGCGGATCCGTTACAGTGCTATATACCCGTTTCTACCAAATACTGATTGAGGGGTGCCATATACCTTCTTCCACTAAATACTGATTGAGGGGTGCTATTGCTATATACCTTCTTCCACCAAATACTGATTGAGGGGTGCAATACACCTTTTTCTGCCAAATACTGATTGAGGGGTGCCATATACCTTCTTCTGCAAAATATTGATTGAGGGGTGCCATATACCTTCTTCCACCAAATACTGATTGAGGGGTGCCACATACCTGTTTCCGCCAAATACTGATTGAGGGGTGCTATATACCTGTTTCCGCCAAATACTGATTTAAGGATGCCATATACTTGTTTCCGCCAAATACTGATTGAGGGGTGCTATTGCTATATACCTTCTTCCACCAAATACTAATTGAGGGGTGCCATATACCTGTTTCTGCCAAATATTGATTGAAGGTGCTATATACCTGTTTCCGCCAAATAGAAAATGACAGGCAGAGAAAGAGGCAGACCATTCCGCAGGGATTGTAGGGGTCGGGCAGGTGCACTAGGTTGGAGCCTAAGTAGGAAGTTGGAGAAGGCGTGTGCGATAACTTCAAAGGGCGCATCAAAGTTGGTTGAGTGGCTCACTCGCCTAGCTCACGACAATGTGGACTACCTCACATTTCTAAAAATGAATGAGGCATGGATCTCAGAGAAATTCAACACCTGTGACGACCATGTTTAATTGAATTTCCTCATGCCAGCCCACACATATCTGCCACCATACAGAACAAAAAAATGGTCTCTGTCTTATGTAAATACTGTTGCATAAAAGGCCTTTTCTGTCCATTGAATGCCTAATGTTTGGGGCCTGTACTCCACTGGCCTGCAGTAAAATTGGTATCCAATGACCGTCTAATATACCTCCATCCACATAATCACTTGATCTTTTCTGTATGGTGAATGCCTAATTGTTGGGGACTCGGAGGAATTCAACACCTGTGATGACCACGTGTTATCGAATTTCACCTATTATCATTTGGGGTTTATTCAAGAGGGGGGATTTCGTTAGCCATGTTTTTAATCCAATTTTATATTTTTAGTTCTTTTAAACATATGTATTTGACATGTATTTGTACTGGCCTGCAGTAAAATAGATGCCTAATGTTTGGGGCCTGTACTCCAGTGGGCTACCGCATAATGTATAATACCTCGAGCCACATAATTGCAATTTCTTTTATGTCAGGTGGATGCGTAATTTTTAGGGCCCGTACTCCCGTGGCCTTAAATAAAATTGTTCTAGACTCCAGCAGGGCAAATTTTTGAGAATTTCCTTTTAAGACGCAAAAAAATGGCCCATGATTAAAATACATATTTTGTGTGGGAATTTTTGTCATTGATCCCCCTCTAGTACGTCACTGTCTATGTTGTGGGACTATTTGTGCACTTCTAGTTGGTGGCTGCAAATATGACCTGAAGTTTTTTCAGGTTCACCTACTATTAAAGCGAATGGGGCCCGCCGCGAACTTGCGGTTCGTGAATATTTGAGCACGTTCGCGAATGGTCCCGGACGAGTTTCGTCCATCACTAGTGACTCCGGTGGATGAGGGGGAGACAAGCCCGCTGAATGTGATGGTTGGGGAGGTGGAGGACTTGCTGCTGTGCCCTGAATTGGCAAACTTGAATGTCTCTGGTGACAATTTCGGCACAGCACAACACAGAAATCATACTCTATCCCAAGCTGGGAGAATGTGTTAATAGTTGATGGGGAACCACAACAACCTGGAGCCGAGTCGGATTTTCCACGTTTTGGGGTTCACCACAAATTGTATCGTGTCACCCAACTACGGGGTGAGAATTTTGAACAGTTGCTGCAAGGCATATCCTAAGCTGGTATTAGATCTGTCCCACCAACATGTACTTGGGGCTACAGAAAACTCGGGACCGTATACTGCAGCGGTTTTTCTGGCCCAGTGTGTTCAGAGAGGTGAAAGAATTTTGTAGGTCTTGCCCGACCTGCTAGATTACTAGCCCCCAGTCACACTTCATTAGTCCCCTAGTACCTATCCCAATTATCTAGGTACCTTTCGAAAGAATCGCCATGGGCCTCATAGGACCAGTACCTAAGTCCGCTAGGGGTCACCAACACATCTTAGTGTCCTTGACTATGCCACCCAGTACCCGGAGATGGTGCCACTGCGTCATACATCTGCCAAACTCATAGCTAAGGAGTTAATGGAGATGTTTTACTAAGTAGGAATACCTAAGGAGGTTCTGACAGACCAAGGGACACCTTTCATGTCGAAGGTCATGAGGGAACCATGTAAATTGCTGTGCATAAAACAGTTACAGACATCCATTTACCATCCACAAACTGACAGTCTAGTGGAGAGAATTAACGTAAAAAAATATGCAAACAAGAGTGGTGTCCAAAGATGGGAGGGACCTCCCTCTGCCCTATCTAATGTTCGCAGTGCGCGAGGTGCCCCAGGCCTCTACCGGGTTCTCGCCCTTCGAACTGCTATATGGCAGACCTGGGTCTGTTGGACGTAGCCAAGGAGGCGTGGGAACAGCCCACTCCGCATAAAAGTGTCATTGAATATGTCATCAAAATGCAAGAATGGATAGAAACAGTTTTGACACTTGTTAGGGAGCATATGGAGTCAGCTCAGCAAGCCCAGAGTCGGGTCTATAATTGTCTATTCTCGTATAATCGTGAGGCTCTGGTCCAGAACTTTAACTCGGGAGATTGGGTCTTGGTTCTTGTACTGACGGTGGACACTAAGTTCCTGGCTAGGAGGCAGGGGCCCTACGAGGTAGTAGAGAAAGTAGGTGATGTAAATTACAAGGTATGCCAGTCAGGTCAGTTGAAGCCGGAGAAGGTCTACCATGTAAATTTACTGAAGGATAGGGAGACCTGTACTGAGAACAGCCCGCGGACGGTTTGTCTAGGAGAGAAAATTCCGGCACCTCTGTCTGTTCAGGTGAAGTGGCTGCCACAGTTCGTATTGCTGACAGCCTTTCCTCTAATCAGGCTCAGGAGGCCAGAGAGTTTGTTAGTCGGAACATGGATGTGTTCTCTGACCTCGCTGGACGTACTTCCGTAATCCACCATGATATTGTAACATAGCCTCAGGCAAAAGTCTGGTTAAAGCCGTACGGGCTGCCCGAGACTTGGCGACAAGTCATCTCAGAAGAAGTTTAGCTGATGCTGAAGTTAGATGTTATTGAGGGGTCTAAGAGTGAGTGGGCCAGCCCAATAGTTCTGATACCCAAACCGGATGGGATGTTACGGTTCTGTAACGACTTCCGTAAAATGAATGAGGTCTCTAAATTTGATGTGTATCCCATGCCCCGGGTGGATGAGTTAATCGAGCGATTAGGGCAGGCACAGTATTTTTCTGTCTTGGACCTCACAAAAGTGGCCTTAACAAAGGCTGCCAAAAAGAAAACTGTCTTTATCACACCTGAGGGGCTATATCAGTATAAGGTGTTACCCTTTGGCCTGCATGGCGCTCCCGCCACATTCCAGCGGTTAATGGACATTGTATTTCGTCCGCATTGTCAGTATGCCTCGGCATACCACGACGATATTGTTGTTTTTAGTACTGACTGGGAGAGTCACCTGGCAAAAGTACAGGCCATGTTAAAATCCCTCAGAAGGACAGGGCTAACCTGAAAAAATGTGTTATAGGGTTGGAGGAGGCATGATACCTAGGGTATGTCATTGGATGCGGAGTCATCAAACCCCAGATGAGCAAGATAGAGGCGATATGGAGTTGGTCACGACCTTGTCACCACCAGGCAAATAAAGTTATTCCTGGGGATGGTGAAGTATTACATTAGGTTTGTTCCACAATTTGCCACCTTAGCGGCTCCATTGACAGGGCTCTTAAAGGGACGAAAGTACGTGATGATTCGCTGGAATGACCAAGCGGAAGAGTCTTTTTCCGCTTTGAAGTCGGTCCTGTGCAGGTCAACGGTTTTGGTGTCGCCCGACTTCAAGAGGGAGTTTGTGGTACAGACCGATGCCTTCAAAGTATGCAGCGGAGTTGTACTGTCTCAGGAAATCAATGGGGAGGAGCATCCTGTTGTTTTCCTGAGCCACAAGCTCACCCCGGCTGACACCCCATACAGCATAGTGGAAAGAGAGTGCCTGGCCATCGAATGGGCACTCGAGTCTCTCCGTTATTTTATGTTGGGGAGGAAGTTCCGCCTGGTGACCGACCACTCCCCTCTCAAGTGGATGAGCCAGGCCAAAGAGAGGAATGCTTGGGTCACCAGATGGTTCTTGTCATTGCAGAACTTCAAGTTCACGGTGGAGCACAGAGCCGGCCGGTTACAGGGAAACGCGGATGCCCTGTCCCGGGTTCAATCCTTTGGCGAGTGTTCACCCCCTCAAGGTTGAAAAAAGAGGGGGGCGGGAGTATGTGACACAGTGAAGGGTCTGTTAGTAGATGGGAGGTATTTTCCTCCCTGGATATGCTGCAGAGACTGATTGCAGCAAGGTGAGGTCAAGCACCGGGCTGGATTTTACTTGCCGTTCCGGGATTTGTGGACGATCAACTCTCATTATAGGCAGCTAGAGTGTGGGATAGCGATGTCTGTGTTAAGGTATGAGGCTTGTGCCTGGATGGAGGTTTGTGACCTGTTTGGGGAAGACAGGCCGACAAAATCCTGGACTTAAACTTTGGTGGGGACCTGTTGGCAAAGTGTGAACACCTGCCTGGACTTGGACTCTTTATGCAGAACCTGCAGCATGGTGTGAATGAACACCAGGGTTTTCAACTAAGGTGAAGTTGTTTACTGAACTGTTAAACCTGCTTGTGTGAATAAAACACTGCAGTTTGATCAAGAACTGTTTTGGTGCCTTTGTTCTGGGTCCGCTCACCCTGCCTACGAGAGCGAATCCCCATAGTGTGTATATATATATATATATATATATATATATATTGTAAGGGATTGCTGTACTTGGGGGGTCATTCTCACAAGAATCGTCGTCCACCGCAGGTTTCGGGGCCAAACATTGCATTTATTGGGACATTTTTCATACACTGAACAGTCCAGTTAATAATCACTGGGTGTGATGAGGGTTCCCACATACATCAAAACAAAACAAAACAAATACCTGCCCGGCTGGGCTCTCACTAGACCTGTTAACGTGGCCCTGACTCAGCTACAGAACCCTGTTCACACACAGAACCCATATGCAGCTTTTTCTCAGCCAGTAGTTCCTCAGCCTCTCCGGCTGTAATCAGTCCCGTACCTGTATGGGGAAGTGTGGCCCAACAGTCCTCCCGATTCCAGCCTTGTGACCCTTGAATCCCGGCGTCACGGCGTTCCCCAAACTTCGGGCTGTCACAATGCCCTGGTCTCTCAGCCTGGCAAGCTGAGACCACACACAGAGCCTCTGCTCTGGGTCTCTGTTTCCCACAGCGTATCTCTTCCCAGACTGACCTTCTCTGAGGCGCTTTATGCTAGCCTGATTACAGCAGGCCTCACCTGCGATCACCTCAGGTAGAAAGGAAAACCCGTACTGGAAGGGTGTGGACTGGCAACTCCCTCTACCAAGCCTAGCCACCAGTCCAAGTAAAATCCAGCCCAGAAAATGTATACAAAAATGTCTCAGCAAACTATGCTTTGCTGAGACTACTGCTACTCTCTGGATTTTATCTGTCTCACCCATCTGAGGTACCTGAAGTGGGACAGCACACCTTCCAGCACTGCTCATATTACCACTATATATATATATATATATATATATATATATATATATATATATATACTCAGGGGCATACAGAGAAATCACTAGGCCCCATAGCAATAATCTGAATTGGTCCCACATGCCCTATTTTTAGCCCCTCCCACTACTACTCATGGCCCTTCTGGATACCTGCCAGCGATGTTCAGCATGTGCCGGATCTTACGTTAGGTAGCAAGTACTAGTAATTCTGCTCCTATGCTGGAACAGAATACCACAATCTTATCGCAAGTGTGTAACTAGTCTTACCCGATGAACTGTCACCTATACTGCTGCCTGTTATATAGTGCACCAACACAATACCCCCCATGAACAGTGTCTGCCACTGCTGCCACTTATTATATTTTATTATTAAATTACATAGTGCCATACCCCCATAAAATGTTCCTGCTCAGCCTTTTATATAGGGCGCCAATGCCATAATCCCCCCCAGCATTTGTGCCTGCTACTCCTGTCTGCTACTGCTTATTATATACTGCATCAATGCCATACAACCCTCCCCTCATATTGTGCCTGATACCGCCTATAATATAGTGCATCACTGCCATAATCCCCCCCTTGAACTGTGTCTGGTACTGCTGCCTGCTACTGCTTATTATATACTGCGCCAATACCATACCTACCACCCCAGTATTGTGCCTGATACTGCCTATAATATAGTGCATCACTGCCATACCCTTTTCCCCCAATGCCCCCATGAACTGTCCCTTCTACTGGTGTGGCTGTTGTTTTTTTACATAGTGTGCCACTCTCACAGTCCCATATCCTCCTCCTGAGCCCCAGGCTTCCAGACTCCCCTCATTCATTAACTTTTTTCTCATGCTGTCTTCTGCTTGACTTACTTGAACTCTATGCTGATTGCTCAGCCCAGCTCCCTGCAGAGAAACAGAGTGCTCGGGCATGAATGTAGCCACAGCCACTGATGCTCTGGGTAAGGGGGAGAGAAGAGCCCACTGAAGCACAAGGGGATATGGAAGCCATGAGTGAGCAGCTGGAAGGCAGGGCCTGAGGACTCAGGCCCTGCCCCCTAATTACAATACAATGGCTCTCCCATGTCCTATCTTCCACGCCAGGCCCTCTTCCCCCACGGTCCCCATAGCAACTGTGTGGTCTGCCTCTATTGGAGGCACAAAGTAAAAGAATCTGCAGCACTCACCAATGAAGTGAAAAAAAATTCAGTTCATTTATTCAAATAGCAGCATAATCACAGCAACGTTTCGACCATGACTGGTCTTTCCCATCGCTTGATGGTCGAATCGTCTCTGTTATCATGCTGCTATTTGAATAAATCAACCACATTTCTTTCACTTCATTGACGAGTGTTGCAGATTATTTTACTTTGGACATTTGAGTTGGACCCCTAGCCTGGATCTCTACCTGCGTGCACCATAAAACTACACTCCAACGATCTGATTTTTTTTTCCCGGATCGAGATGGGTGGTGCTGTTTCTTTATTATTTTTTTCTATTGGAGGCACACCACTGATTAATGAGAAATTAAGTGTCAATCCTCAATTGGCTGCTTATGTGTTTTTCAGTTTCCACACGGTTGGAATTTAATTATTATATATTTTTTTCTTTCAATTTAATTAAGCAGCATATACAGGTGAAACTCCAAAAATTTGAATATCGTCCAAAAGTTCATTTATTTCAGTAATACAACCTAAAAGGAGTTGCATTAATGCAACTTAAAATTAGTGTTGAGCGCGAATATTCAAATAGAGATTATTTATTGCGAATATCGCAACTTCGCTAATTTGCGAATATTTTGAATATAGTGCTATATATTCGCTATATTGAATATTCATAATTTTTTTACATCTGAGAACATGATTCCTCCCTGCTTCTTTCTTGTGGATCAATAAGTCATTGGCCCACAAGCAAATTAAGCAGGAAGGAATCATGTTTTCTTATGGAAAAAAAAATTACGAATAGTCTAAAAAACAAATATATAGCAATATAGCAAATATATTTGTTATTTAGAGTATTCTTTTTTTTTTTTCAATGTGTACTGTTATTCCACTTCGGCATACTCCTCCCCGACAAGCGTGCCCGTCACCATGGGAACGCCTGTGGGTAAGAAAATACCTTCAGATCTGAGTTTTCCCTGAGATCGTGAAAACAGATCCGATGGTATATTCGAACCCACAGGCTTTCCCATGAGGATGGGGACGCTTCTCGGGGAGGAGTATGCCAAAGTGGAATAACGATTTGATACATATGCAAATTAATCTGAGATGAGTCCTGTCCCTGACTCATCTCAGGGACATGACTCATCTCAGGTAAATTTGCATATTTATAAAATCATTTTTTTGACACAATAAAAGCATACAGAGCTATGGGAATTGGCTATTGCGGATTTGCTAGTGGCCATCTAACAACCCATGTCCTCAGCTCTATACACAAAATCCAGGTGACAGGTTCCCTTTAAGGAGGGATCGTGAAAACTCAGATCCGATTGTATATTCCAACCCACAGACGTTCCCATGGTGACGGGGACGCTTGTCGGGGAGGAGTATGCCGAAGTGGACCAACTGTACAGATTGGAAAAAAAAAAGACGAATATTCTAAAAAACAAGTGCTATATACTTGTTTTTTTTTAAAATATTCGTAATTTTTTTCATCTAAAGTCATGATTTCTCCCTGCTTAAGTTGCTTGTGGGCCAATGACTCATTGGCCCACAAGTAAGAAGTAGGGAGAAATCATGTTTTCAGATGTTAAAAAATGACAAATATTCGATAAAGTGAATATATAGCACTATATTCGAAATATTCGCAAATTCTCAAAGTTGCGATATTCGAGATAAATATTCGTAATTCGAATATTCACGCTCAACACTATTGAGAACCCTTTTTCTGAGGCTTCATCTTATTCTTCGGGGGAAGATGAAAAGGAAATAGGAAGACCCTTTTTTTCCGGTAGAGGATGTTGAGCGTCTACTAAAAGCAGTAAAATCGACCATGGGTATAGAGGATTCCAGGGAACCTAAGTCAACTCAGGATATGATATTTGGAGGTCTTGAAATTATGCATCAAAGATGTTTTCCGGTCCATAAGAATGTAGCATTTTTGATTAAAGGGGAATGGAATAGGCCCAACAAGAGTGCATATTTCTAAGAATATTAAAAGAAAATACCCTTTTTTAGAAGATGACTGTGCTTCCTGGAATAAAGCATCCTAAATTGATGTAGCCATTTCTAAGATAACTAAGAGATTGTGTCTTTCCTTTGAAGACATGGGTTCTCTTAGGGATGCGTTAGATGAAAAAGCAGATGGGTTTTTAAAAGGTGCCTGGGAAGCTTCTACTTCCTTTAGACCCTCAAATGCGTCCACCTTGATCATCTGGCTTTCTGAGTTAGAGGATCAGATTAAAAACAAATGCCCTAGGGAGAAGATTTTGGCAGGACTTCTCACTATTAAAAAAAGCATCAGACTTCTTAGCAGATGCTTCAGCAGACTCTATTAGCCTGGCAGCTAGATTTTCTGCACTGGCTAACTCTGCCCGTAGGGCTTTATGGCTAAAAGGCTGAAGCAGAGACCTGCTTTCTAAAAAGCGATTAAGTGCTCTTCCATTCGAGGGAGAATATCTTTTCGGTCCTGCGTTAGACAAGCTTTTATAGAAGGCTGCAGATGAGAAGAAAAAATTCCCTGCTCAATCCTTTGCTGCAAGGGGGAGGTCTGACCATGCCTTTCGCCCCTTTCGTTCCTTTCGCAGTAGAGAGGGGGATAAAAAAGACAAAGAGTTTAAGTTTAGCTCTCAAAAGAGGGGTGGAAGAGGTTTTTTCTTTAGTCAGTCCTTGGGAGAGAAGAAAAAGCCAGATCAACAATGACGCTAGATGCCATGTAGGAGGAAGATTGGCAAATTTTCTACCTGCATGGAAACAGATTTCAAACAGTTCTTGGATTTTAGATACAATAGGCGTGGGGTTAAAACTAGAGTTCCGTTCTTCTCCTTCAGGGAGATTTGTCATCACAAAATCTATTGGAGGAAGAAGCGACTCTACGGAACGAGAGGTGGCGACAGAAAACGCAAGCTTTTGAACAGAGAATCTTATTGGATTTTCCAACTAGAAAGTCGCCAACCTCATGGTCTTAACAAAAGACTTGACCTCATCTTACAATATTAACCCTCAATTTATTGATCATCCACTGTTCATCCCTTCCTTATATCCTTCACCCCGTTCCTTTATTCTTCTGAATATGTCATTTTTCTGAATATGTTGTTTTAATGAATCACACAAATTCTTGGTATGTTTTTAATTAAGTGCAGACTTGTGGATGGGAGTGTTTGACCCTCAGCCGAATTACCGCAGGTGAGGAAGTCATCCCCTCCCCTCTATAAAAACACCTTGCAGTGTATTTGAAATTGTCATGAGTAAGGGCTGAGATTGTATTGTGCCCGAAACATGTAGACCTGCATTCTTGTACCTGGATTTTATTGAATATTGAATAAAGCCTTTTGGATTACCACGAATACAAGCTGGACCAACCAATCTCTTTTTTCTTCATACCCTAAGTTTAGTATGATCAAGACAGAAATTTTCCAGGACCGGGAACAATGGGAGTATCAGACTTATTCCAGTTGATAAGACGTCCAGGCTTCCTGCCAAATTCAGAGGTAAGTGAGATAATAGGGTCTATGGAAGAGATCAGGTCACCTACATATAGCAGCATATAATTTGCATTTAGCGATACACGCTCCTCCAAGTCCCCCCTTTAAGGCCCCGGAAAATCGGTGTGGCTCTAAGGAAGCAAGCCAACGGTTCTATCGCTATAGCAAATAAGAGAGGCGACAGTGGGCAGCCCTGCCTTGTTCCCCTTTTTAGTGCCAGCGCTGGAGAAATCCTTCCATTTAGGCCTCATGCACACGGCTGTTGTTTTGGTCCGCATCCGAGCCACAGTTTTGGCGGCTCTGATGCCGACCCATTCACTTCAAAGGGTCCGCAAAAGATGCGGACAGCGCTCTGTGTGCTGTCCGCATCCGTTGCTCTGTTCCATGTTCTGCTAAAAAAATATAACCTGTCCTATTCTTGTCCGCATTTTGCGGACAAGAATAGGCAGTTATATTAATGGCTGTCCATGCCGTTCTGCAAATTGTGGCACGCACATGGACGCCATCTGTGTTTTGCGGATCCGTGATTTGCGGACCACAAAACACACAACGGTTGTGTGCATGAGGCCTTACTCTAATCCTAGCTTTAAGTTGGTTATAGAGCAGTTGCACCCATTTTATGAAAATTGGGCCAAATCCCATTTTGGACAAAACTGCCCAAAGATAATCCCACTCGATGCTATCAAAAGCTTTGGCAGCATCGAGTGAGATCACAGCCCCACAGTTCTCTCCTTCCTCTTTATCCAACTGGAGATTCAGGAACAGGCGTCTAAGATTTAAGGATGTAGATTTTCCAGGCATGAAACCAGATTGGTCTTCATGAATAATAGTACTAACAACATTTAATAGTCTATTAGATAGAACCTTGGCCAATATTTTTACGTCTGCCGATAACAGTGTAGGACGATAAGAATCTACCTGTGTAGGATCCTTGCCTGGTTTTGGAAGCACTACCACAATCGCCTCCCTCATCAAACTGGGTAAAGTACCTTCCCGATATGAGTCCATAAAAACATTAAGTAGATGTGGGAGGAGAAACTCCTGGTGCTTCTTATAAAATTTGAATGGCAAGCCATCCCCAACCAGGTTCCTTTTCATTAGGAAAAGATCTCAACGCCAGCTCAAGTTCCTCCAGCCGGATATTTCCATCCAACAGCTCCCTATGCTCCACAGTTAAAATAGGCAAGGAAATATCCATCAAATACTTCTCTCTATTCGTCGGGCTGACTGTCAGTCTAGACCGATAGACATCCTTAAAGTGAGCATGGAATTCCCCCAAAATATCATTTTCCCCGATAATTAGGTCCCCATGTACATCCTTAATAGAAGTTACACAGGAGGAGCCAGATTGTGCTTTAATAACAGTGGCTAATAAATGACCAGCACTCTCACCTTCCATAAAATTCCTCTGGTCCTAAAAAACTGTTTATCCCCGTCTTTTTCCATTAGATGTTCCTTTAAAAGCCTTTGCACCTCCCTCCAATTAGCTGAATTTTCCTGCGTTGGGTTTGTTATATATTTGTATTCAGTGGTCAATACTCTATTGTATAGATCTACAGAGAGAGCCCTACTTTTGGTCTTGTGGGCACTAATACTCTTAATATAGACACCTCTTATATATGCCTGCATTGTATCCCATACTATCGGTATAGTGGCAGTTCCAATATTGGAAGTGAAAAAATCCACCAGTGCATTAGAGATGGTACCGCCAGTATCCACGAGCTAAAGCCAGAATGGATTCAAATGCCAAATAGGTCTTAAATTTTGCCCCAGGTTTCCTAACTTCAATTGCGCCAGCATGGGAGAGTGGTCACATACACTCCGGGGGAGGTAAGAGACCTCTTGGACAAGTTCCAATAAGGACAGGGATTCCAACACTAGATCAATTCTGGACAAGGAATTATGTGAGGAAGAGTAGCAAGAATATTGCCTTTCCTCCCGATGCTTAGCCCTCCAGAGATCGCACATATCTACCTCTGATATCAATCTAGCCAATACTGAGGGTGAGGGGCCCAATACACCAGCATTTGGAGTGAACTTATCCAGAGACTTGTCCATGTACATATTAAAGTCCCCGACCATCAGCACAGGGACACCAAGGAACCTGGCCGTGAACACTAGTATTTTTGTCAGAACCTCGCTGGAGTACGGTGGGGGAATGTATACTGCCACCAGGATCAACCTAAAATGAAAAATAGAGCAGTCTACGCCAGTGCTGATCGAGCACCTCTACCGAGCAACCGAGCACAATATAGGCCAATGGGAGAACTCGAGCATTAAACCAGGCACCCCATGCTCTGAAGAGGGGAAGGTGTCTGGTTCACATGAAAAGGTCAGAAATTGATGGAAACACCACTGAAATGGTTCAGGAACAGCATGTGGAGGATGTCTGGATGCATCTTGTTCTCCCAGGTCGCTGCTGGGAATGATGGTGTCCGAGTAGTACGGCACTTTTACAGACTGACAATAATACGCACAAAACCAAAGATAATTGCCTTCCCATATATTTCCGGATCAGGGAGAGCAGTATGAAATGCAGGGTTTCCTATTATTCCATATATAGGAACTGAAGAGGGATCTCACCTTGCTGTAAAAAAAGCAGGGGAACCGGGATAGGGAGAACCTGTTGTAGGTATGTTAATTTGGGAAGGATTAATGAAGCTAATATATTTTTCCTGACAAATCATGAGAGTATGGGCAAATCTAAGTTGTTGAGTGTCTTTGTAATATCAGCCAATAAGGGAGTGTAGTTCAGGGAAAACAATTGAGAGGGATCCTCGCTAATCTTGACCCCTAAATATGTCAGGTGTGGGGCTGACCAGTTGAAAGGGGATAATTAAGCCAAGTGTTTTTTAGTAGTGACAGGTAGACCAGAGCTAATGACTAGTGATTAATTTTGATTAACCTTGAAATTCAAGTGGAGGCCATAATTTTCTAGGTGCTGGTAAATGGGGAAAAAAAAACTCCCAGGCAGTGAGCTGTGCGCTGCGATTGGCCAGCGCTACAGCCTAGGAGAAGGAGACGCCCACAGGACAAGGGCAGACACCGCCTACAATAACTTAGTGAGAGAAGATACCGGAGCCTATAACAGGAGAATGGAGCGGCGCCCAGGGGTAATAGTAAGTGCAGTGAGATCCCTGGGCGCCGCTCTCCATGGCAGCATACTGTACTTAGTTCGCAATGTTTTTCAAGGTGAAAGGTCCTCTTTAATGTTAGGGGCATATACATTAATAAATGTATATGTATGGGAACCTATTTTGCCCTTGATTATTAGGTATCTTCCCTCACGATCAATAATTTGATCATTTAAAAGCAAGGGGATATTCCTCTTTAATCCTATTCTCACTCCTTTCGAGTTGGAATAAGGGGACCCACAACGATACCACTGAGAGTAATGGGAGTAGGAGAGGTTTGGGAAGTGATTCATCTTCAAATGTGTCTCTTGTAAGAATAGGACATTTGCTCTGTCTCTCCTCAACACCCCAAGTATATGGCGTCTCTTGGATGGCGAGTTAAAGCCATGAACGTTGTAAGAGGCTACTCTTAGATCAGCCATTGGGAATGAATAGGGAGACAGCACAGAGCTAGTGTAGCTGTATGAATATAAAGTGGTGTGAAAATCAGAGTAGGGAGCACAACTGACCTAATTTGAAAGTAAGACGTCCTGGACCGGAATTGATACAGCTTGACTCTCTCCAGAACTTGATCCAGTGACCTTTGAACATACAGAACAAAACAATCAACATGAGTGAGGCAATCAAAATGATAGAAGTTATAACTAAACACAGTAGTAGGGGGAGATTGGAATCCAACAATTTGGGAAACTTGTCTCTACCAGGTAGATTAGGACCTGTTGGCCGGGTCATCCGGAAAACCCGGCTGGCCCCGCTGCCAGGCGCCCGACAGGACTAGAACCTAATAGGTATAACAATATAGCTTGGAACTCGACTGTGCCAGGGTAAAGTGGGCTGTGTATCTGGGTTAACTCACCGCCCGCTTGGTATATAGGGAAAAAAATTGCGTTAACTAGTATCGTGGTGGGCTGAGGGAGAAGGGATAGGAAGAAGGGGGGAGGAATGGAGTGGAGTTATGGGAGGGGGGATTAGCTAAGTTGGAGGGATGGGGAAAGGTGGGGGTATGGTGGAGAGGTTATAATAGATGGGATGATGGATTTGACGGCCCGGCAGAATTATTGTAGGTCAGGGCCAAGAGGATAGAGGGTCACCCCTAACAAGGTGTGATATACCGGGGGATAACAGAAAGCTGTGGCTCAGAATATTTCCATGGGTGGCCATGGAGGACTGATGAGCCATAGTAAAGGAAAACTGTTCCTTGGAAATGAGGAAAACGAGAACATCTATGTCCACCGAGGCGTCTCAGAGAGAAGAAGTGAGAACTTTTCTTCTGTGTTCTGGAACTGGGGGAACGAATAAACATGTGAAGTTATAGGAATTTGGAGAGCCAGAGTCATAAGTAATCCAAGTTGATTCTTCTTGGTGTTAGGGTCGAGTTCTTCCTCTTCTGGCGTTGGGCTTTCGGGGTTCTTCTCATCTCGAACGGGACTGTTTTCGGTATCTCAGGTAGAGAAGTTAAGTCTTGTATGAAGTCCCAGTTTTCGATCTTCATAGGCTGTATCTCAAGGTGGTCGAACATCTGGGCTAGGTCTGCGTGGGAATGGATATTGTGTCTGCAACCATTAAAGGCAAAGGTGAGACCGAAAGGAAATGTCCAGCGGAAAAGTACTTTTTGGTTCCTGAGCCAGTCCGTCAGAAGTTTGAGGACCTTGCGCTTCTTTAGGGTGATGGGTGCTAGATCTTGATAGATGTTGATAATTGCACCTTGGTACGTAACTTCAGAGGTGTTGGTGGATTTGGAGAGAACGACTTCTTTATCTTATAAATTGAAGAAGCGACATATTATGTCCCTCGGGGGGTCTGATGTGTTTGGCTGAGGACGCAAAGCTCTGTGAGCTCTTTCTAGTATGATTTGCGAGGGATAATTTGGGCCTAATAGGTCTGCACAGATGGCTTGAAACACTGTCGGTAACTCAGATGCGATGATGGATTCTGGAACTCCGCGGAATCGGAGGTTGTTTCTCCTTCCGTGATTCTCCTGGTCCTCCAAGGCTGTGTGGACCGCATTGAGGTGATCTTGGCATTTCTGCAGGCTGAAGGATGCCGCTGGTGGCTTGTGAGGTTTTCAGTGTCTCCACTCTGCCCCCAATATGTCTCACATCTTGGCGGAGGGAGGCCAGTTCGTGAGCCACAGTTTCTAGTGCTTTAGATAGAGTCTTTTTAAGGATTCTCCTTGAAATCGGGAGGCTCTGTGACCCCCTTGTCTCCTCCGTGTCACTCTCGCTGTCCGAGGCCGCATGTTCGCTCATGGAAGCCTCGATTTGTGGTGCGGGGGCCATCTTGGAATCTTTGGCAGCGCATATTGCTGCGGCTTTCCTGATGAATTTATCCATATCACCTTCACCAGTCGGGTTCTTTTGATGGCGGGTGGTGTCCCCTGGTTTGGGGTTTCCTATTTTCACCATCTTTAGTCGGGTTTGCTGGCATAAGCTAGGTAGAGAACGAGTCTGTGTAGTGGAGCTCAGGCGCTTGTGACCATTCCCTTCCAGCGCTATCTCCGCCCCCCCGAAAAATTATGATTGATGGCCTGCTGGTGAGCTAGACTCTAAAAAATTATATGCGAGGGCCTGCAGGTGAGCTGAACCAGTAAAAGATTGTAGGTGAGGGCCTACAGGTGAGCTGACCCTCTAAAAAATTAAATGCGAGGGTCTGTAAGTGAGCTGACCTTGTGAAACATTATATGCAAGGGCCTGAAGGTGAGCTGACCCTATAAAAAATTATATGCAAGGGCCTGCAGGTGAACTGACCCTGTAAAAGATTGTAGGTGAGGGCCTGCTGGTGAGCAGACCCTCTAAAAAAATATATGCCAGAGCCTGTAGGTTAGCTGATGCTGTAAAACATTATATGCAAGGGCATATATGTGAGGGCATTATATGTGACGAATAAGCATGTTAATATGATGGAAGAGGAGAAGGAGGATGAGAAAAGGAAGATTCAACTATATACCCTTGTTTGTGGTGGAAGAGGTGCATGGGAATACAGTGTATTCAGTACATTATAAACAACACATTTAAAGTGCCTTTATGTTCATCAGCTTTCCTCTGGTGGAGTCGAGAAGTCATGGTCAATCCAGGCTTTGTTCATTTTTAAAAGAGTCAATCTGTCAGCATTTTCAGTTGACAGGCAGATATGCTTATCTGTTATAATGCCACAAGCAGCACTAAATACCCGCTCAGACAAAACGCTGGCGGCAGGGAAGGCCAGCACCTCCAAGGCGAAGAGTGCCAGTTCGTGCCACGTGTCCAGCTTGGACACCCAGTAGTTGTAAGGCACTGAGGAATCATTGAGGACGCTGACACGGTCTGCTATGTACTCCATCTTCCAAAGTTTTTCCCTCCTTGTGACACTAAGCCGCACATCAGGGTCAGGGTGCTGGCGGGGTGTCATGAAATTGTCCCAGGCTTTGGAGAATGTTGCCCTGCCTCTGTTGGAAATGCTGTGTGTTCACCTTGTCTCCCCTCCTCTGTTGGCCAAGGAACTATGGACTGTGCCGCAAGCGTTGTCAGTTGGAAATTTTGGAGCAATTTTTCAGCAACGACCTTCTGGTATTGCACTGCTTTGATTGTCCTCTTCACCAGAGGAATGAGAGATGAGAAGTCCTCTTTGTAGAGTGGGTCCAGAAGGGTGAACAACCAGTAATCCGTGTTGTCTAAAATGCGCATAACACGCGGGTCGCTGGAAAGGCAGACTAACATGAAGTCAGCCATGTGTGCCATGCAAAACATCGTCCTTAATTGTGAGTAGCAAGAGTTTGAGTATACACAGAAGTGGGATGATTACGCTGATAATGGAGTTATCGCCGCTCACCATCTGTCTTAATTCCTCAAAGTTTTGTAAAACCTCACAGAGGTCAGACATCTATGCCTATCCTCTCTTGTGAATAGTGGAAGCTGACTAGAAAGGTGATGACCATGTTGCAGCTGGTATTCCACTACTGCCCTCTGCTGCTCACAAAGACTGGCCAACATGTGGAGCGTAGAGTTCTAGCGTGTGCGAACGTTGCACAATAGCCGGCGCAGTGTTGACAGACCAGCTGAAGCTGTTGATGACCTGCGGAAATGTGCACAAACGTGGCACACCTTCACCAGTAGCTCAGGCAAATTGGGGTAGGTTTAGAAAAACCACTGAACCACTAGCTTGAACACTTGGGCTAAGCATGGTATGTGTGTGAGCTCGCCGAGTTCAAAGCAGCCACCAAGTTACGGCCATTATCAGACTCATCCGTGCATGGTTTTAGGTTGAGTGGCGAGATCCACAGCTCAGTCAGGTCCCTTATCCCCTGCCTCAGCTCTGTGGCGGTGTGCTGTTTGTCCTCTAAGCAGATCAGTTTAAGCACAGCCTGTAGCCGCTTTCCCACTGCAGTGCTACACTGCTTCCAGCTACTGACTGATGTCTGACTGGTGCTGCAAGATAATAATTCAGAGGTGGAAGTGAAGGAGGAGGCTGAGGAGGAGAAGGGGGGGGGGGTTGCAGCCACTAACAAAGGTGGTGGCGGAAACCCTGATGGAAGTAGTGACCGCAATCCTCGGCGTCGGTATCACCTGTACCATCCCAGGATACGACTCGCTCCCGGCCTCCAACGTTTAACCAGTGTGCCATCAGGAAAATATATCGTCCATGGCCGAATTCACTTGTCAAATTATGTGTGGTTAAGTAGACCTTCCCAGTAACTGCGTTGGTCAGGGCACATGTGATGTTACGGGACACATGTTGGTGTAAGGCGAGCACGGCACACCTTGGAAAATAGTGGCGGCTGGGGACTGCGTAACGCGGGACGGCCACCGACATCAGGCTGCGGAAGGCCTCAGTGTCTACAAGCCTAAATTGCAACATTTCCAGGTCCAGTCATTTGGAAAGTTGCGCAATTAGTGCTATGGCATGTGGATGGGTGTCAGGGTATTTGCGCTTGCGTTCAAAAGCCTGGGGTAAGGACATTTGTACTCTGTGCTGGGACATGGAAGTGGATGCAGACGCTGATGGTGCTTGCATAGGTCCAGGTGCAGGGCGAAAGGCATCCGGGCCTGTGCCTTCAGCAGGGGATTGGCTAGCGTTATCGCCGTTTAACATCTGTGTTGATTCCTCAAAGACATCCATGCCCACTCCTCGCTTGTCAATAGCGGAAGCTGACTGGAAAGGCGATGACCATGTTGCAGCTAGTATTCCACTACTGCCCTCTGCTGCTCACAAAGCCTGGCCTGTTAAACGTTGAGTTCCAGCATGTGCTTACAGCGCACAACAGCCGGTGAGCTGGCAATTTCCAGCGCTATTGCAGCGTTGACAGAGCAGCTGAAGCTGTTGATGACTTACGGAAATGTGCACACACGCGGCGCACCTTCAACAGTAGCTCAGGCAAATTGGGGTAGGTTTTCAGAAACCGCTGAACTACTAAGTTTAAGATGTGGGCAAGGCATGGGATGTATGTGAGCTTGCCGAGCTCCAAAGCCGCCACCAAATTACGGCCATTTTCAGACACAACCATGCCTGGTTCTAGGTTGAGTGGCGAGAGCCACAGCTCAGTCTGATCTCTTATCCCCTGCCACAGCTCTGCGGCGGAGTGCTGTTTGTTCCCTAAGAATATCAGCTTCAGCACAGCCTGTTGCCGCTTCCCCACTGCAGTGCTACACTGCTTCCACCTACCGACTGATGACTGACTGGTGCTGCACTCGGATAATTCGGAGGTGGAAGTGGAGGAGGAAGCGGAGGAGGAAAAGTGGGGGTTGGAGCCACCAACGTAGCTGCTGGCGGAAACCCCGACATAGGACCCGCAATCCCATGGTACGACTCGCTCCCGGTCTCTACAATATTCACCCAGTGTGCCATCAGGGAAATGTAGCATCCCTGGCCGAATGCACTTGACCATGTGTCCGTGGTTAAGTGGACCTTTTCACTAGCAACGTTGGTCAGGGCACGTGTGATGTAAGGCTGGCACAGCACACCTTTAAAAATAGTGGGCTGAGGACTGTGTAACGCAGCTGAATGAGGGGTATTTATAGTAAAATCCACACAGTGTCTTGCTTCGACATGAGGCTGCGGAAGGCCTCAGTGTCCACAAGCATAAATGGCAACATTTACAGTGCCAGTAATTTGGAAAGCTGCGTATTTAGTGCTATGGCCTGTGGGTGGGTGGCTGGGTATTTGCGCTTGCATTCAAATGCCTGTGGTAAGGACATTTGTATGCTGCGCTGGGACACCAAAGTGTATGTGGTCACTGATGGAGCTTGCGAAGGTCCAGGTGCAGGGCGGGAGGGATCCGGGCCTCCGCCTTTGACAGGGGTTTGTCCAGCACATAACACAGGGAAGAAGAGGCAGTGGTGTGACCCGTAGACCCAGATTGTGGACCCAGGCATTCGGCTCACTTATTATGGTCCTTGGATGCCATTTGGCGGATCATGCTGGTGGTGGTGAGGTTGCTAGTGTTCACGCCCCAGCTCATTTTGGTACAGCACAGGATGCAAACTACTATTCTTTTGTTCTATTCTATTTATTCTATTATTTCCCCAAAAAGCGCCATACTGCAGAACGAGGATGCTCCAGGGAAAATTTGAGGGCCTGTTTGGTGTGGCCCGCCTTCTCCTTTTTGCCACCCCACTGCCTCTTCCAGCCTGTTGTGGTGCAGTAGATCCCTATTGCTCTTTATTGCTGTCCTCACTTGGCTTTTCACCTTCCCAGGTTGGGTCAGTGACTTCATCGTCCACCACCTCCTCTTCCAATTCCTCACTCTGCTCATCCTCCTGACTTGTTGACCTAACCACTACCTCAGTGATTGACAACTGTGTCTCATCCTCTTCACTAACCTCTTGAGACAGGAATTGCCGTTGAGTTATTGGCAACTGTGTCTCATCATCATCCACCTCATTAAACAGTAATTGCCGTTCTCCACCGTCATCTTCTTGTGACTGTGGATACTCAAGAATTTGGGAATCAGTCTGTCTCTCTTCAAGCGTGATTGGCGAGACGGCCAAATCTAGGAATGACGCTGAAAATAGCTCCTCGGAGTGTGGGATGACTTATTTGCCCAGACTCTCCATGGTGGGACGAAGGCAGATCAGGGAGAGGATAGTGTTGAGCAGACTCTTGGCTACTGAGACTGGATTTGGTGAAAGACAGGGTGGTGCTTAAGCGACTGGAAGCATTATCGGCTGCAATCCAACCGACCACCTGGTCGCACTGGTCTGACTTCAAGAGTGGCGTCCTCCGCCTCCCTGCAAACTGGGACATGAAGTTAAGTATTGTGGATGATTGTTTTTCTTGTGCTCTGGCAACAGGCACAGTTTCATCACGCCCAGGGCCACGGCCTCTGCGTGCACCATCAGCATCACGGCCACTTCTGTGTCCCTTACTGCTAGCTTTCTTCATATTAAATGTTATATATGCTTGAAAGTCTGTCACACATACAATAGCATAGGATTTGGAAGTGTATGCGCAAACAAATTTAAAAAGGTATTTGTGATGTGGAAACATCACACAAAAGATTTCCTGCAGATAATGTCAATGCTGTCACCAGCAGCTAATAAAAAATTACAGGGAATGTCACAGGTATTTGGGATGAGGAAACATTATACAGGAGAGGTACCACTGGTAATGTCACTGTCCGCAGTGTCTACAGAAAAAGTACACTGGATGTCACAGATACATTTTTTCAGCACACACGTTACACTGCAGATGTGGCACTGGTAATGTCACTGTCAGAAGCAGACACCGTCTATTGAAAAAATACACTGTGTCACAGATATTTTTTGGATGCGCACATTTTACACAGGAGATGTGGCGCCGCTAATGTCACTGTCCGCAGCGGACACCGTCTATGGAAAAAGTACACAGGATGTCATAGATATTTTTTGGATGCGCACACTTTACACTGGAGATGTGGCACAGCTAATGTCACTGTCCGCAGCGGACACCGTCTATTGAAAAAGTACACTGTATGTCACAAATACATTTTTTTCCGCACACACGTTACACTGCAGATGTGACACTGGTAATGTCACTGTGAGAAGCGGACACCATTTATTGAAAAAGTACACTGTATGTCACAGATATTTTTTTGGATACGCACACTTTACACTGGAGATGTGGCGCAGCTAATGTTGCTGTCTGCAGCAGCCTAACTATTGCACGCTATTTAGCGCAGGATGCGCTAAAAATCTATATTGCTTCCACACACAACAGTCCTTATATTGAATTTTGGGTCTATAAAATTTTAGCTATTTAGCGCAGTTTACGCTAAAAATAGATATTGCTGCTGCCACACACAACAATAGTCCTTAAAAGGACTTTTGGGCCTCTGAAATGTTTTTCTAATAAAATTATTCCTATATCACTCCCTACACTGTCTGTCCCTTCTTCAGCATAGCTCTCCCTGACTAAGACAGAGCCGAACACACGTCATCGGGTGCTATATAGCACCCGATGACGCGTGACGGCCAGCCAATCACTGTAATGCCAGTAACCAACATGGCTATGGCATTACAGTGAGGGCAGTACTCACCTGCAAGTTTATTGGCTGCATTGGAGGAGACTTGAATACCGCCATGTGCCGAGCATCGAGATGCTCGAGCCAAACTGGTGTTCGGCCGAGCATGCTCAATCAACACTAGTCTACACATATATATTTTCCATTATTGTCAATGCACGTGTCTCTAGCAACAAATGTAATAGATCTAAGTATTAAGATACTAACACTACGCGCATGGGTAGAATAAGTAGAATGTAACTCATGCGCCATCCATGCTCTGTGTATCAGATGAGTTTTGTCAGATGTAAGATGCGTTTCAGATAGGTAAAGAATTGCCGGTTGGTATGTTTGCAGAGCATGGAAGATCACATGACGTTTAGAAGTCTGACCCATTCCCCTCACATACCCCTCTGACCCTGCCGCTCACCCTTGTGGGGCCACCATATGGCCCAATAGTAAGCATATACTCTGTCTCAAAGTCACCTCCAAACCCGCCACCCCCCCCCCCATATAAACCAAAACACAAATTAGACATATCCCTCTACGGCGGAGGAACTGGGGTACAAAAAAATACCTGAGCCCGCAGTGTAAGAACAGACCGCTAAAATAAGCAATGCAACTGCCTCAGCAGAACTACTCGGCTATAGGTCCCAGCCTCTTCTACTATTTTAACCCGCAACAGTGCAGTACCACTGTGAACCTTCCAAGATAAGGAATGAGGGGTAGTCCCCAGATATGAGGACAGATATGGTTTCCATTTATAGTAAAATCCACACAGTCTCTTGCTCCTTTCTAGATATCTAAAATACAGGACTTTAATAAGAACAGGCCTCTGCGGCGCTCCCGCTGGTGGTGGGTGGAATGGTACTTGGTGAGCCCGCTCAATAGCAAAAAGCGGAGATAATTTACCTCTCCCAATTTTGTCAGCAAGACATTTTTCAAAGAACGACACAGCATCCGTTCCTTCTGTATGTTCAGGCACACCAATTATTCGACCATTATTGCGTCACAACCTGTTTTCAAGATTATCTGATTTAGAAATGAGCAGTGTGACATTATGTATTACACTCTGTAAATCCCTTTTTACTGGTGGCATTTGATCCTCCATAGCACTGACACTGCTCTCCATTTCGCCAACACGCTCCTTTACTTGCCTCATATCGTGTCGCATGAGCAGAAGGTCCTCTTTGAGGCCCCCCATGTGAGTGTTTAATGTGATGAGCGCCATGCTACACTGCGCCACCGTTGCATATACATCTTTGATGGTGGGCTCTGACTTCAGAATTGCCCCTCCGTCCTGCACTGCACTAACCTCCTTCTCTACTTCTGACACCAGACCAGGAGTATTATTTTTAGGTATACCCAGAGGGTCCACCTCTTTAACATCTTTCGGATCCAGAGCGTGCACATGACGGAATTTATCCCGCCACGACGCCACATCGAAGAGTTTTGCAGCATGCGCGGCACCATTTTGTTTCACAGGAGTGGCGAGACCACACTCTTTTCCCTCCTTCTACTTGACCCTCTAGCATGTCATATCGCCGCAAAAAGATGGTGAAGTGCAGGGGGAACAGTGTTGATCACGAATATTCTAATCGCAAATTTTTATTGTGAATATTGGCACTTTGAGAATATCTAGAATATAGTGCTATATCTTCATAATCGCAAATATTCTAGATTTTTTTTTTTATCAGTACCCATGATCCCTCACTGCTTCTTGCTTGTGGGTCAATGAGAAGGGTGCAATATATTTAACTTTAGGAGTAGTGTTGATCGCAAATTTTCGTATCGCAAATTTTTTTTATTGCTATTTTTCGATTGACAATTTTTGCAATCAAGAAGATAATGACTGGAGATCACAAATTCTTGAATTCCCGAAGATATGCCGAATATTCGCCCAAATATTTGTGAAATATTGCAAATTCAAATATTGCCCCTGCCGCTCATTACTGAGGGGGAACACGTCCACTTGCTGGTAGTGCCGGGTGACCGCTACTGCAGCAGGTAATCAGGATCTTTGTAGGAGATTCAGCCGGGAGCTCTGAGACGCACATCCATTCACATACTCGGTCAGGCCACACCCTTTGATTATATTCAAATTAGCAGCATACAAATGTTATTACTACACCAGTACTCAGGGCAGTGCACAAAATTATCTGAGAGGCCCAAAAATGTCTGGGCTATGGAAGGGTTCCAAATGAAAGACCCAAAGCCAGAATGTGAGTAGTAGCAGCACCAGCTATCCAGCCAGAAGTAGGAGTAGTAGTAGGCCACAGTTGTGCCTGCTGGTTTCAAAAAGTGTAACACCGTAGACGGTGTCCGCTGCAGACAGTGACATTAGCTGCACCACATCTCCAGTAGTGTGCGCTTCTAAAATTTATCTGTGACATACAGTGTACTTTTCTCGTAGAAGGTGTCTGCTGCGGACAGTGACATTACCAGCGCCACATCTGCAGTGTAACGTGTGCTCTTCTAAAATTTATCTGTGACATCCAGTGTACTTTTTCTGTAGAAGGTGTCTGCTGCGGACAGTGACATTAGCTGTGCAACATCTCCAGTGTAACATGTGCGGTTAAAAAATGTAGCTGTGACATACATTGTACTTTTTCAATAGACGGTGTCCACTTCTGACAGTGACATTACCACTGCCACATCTGCAGTGTAACGTGTGCGCTTCAAAAATTTGTCTGTGACATACAGTGTACTTTTTTGCGTAGGCGCTGCGGACAGTAACATTACTGGTTGTACTTCCCCTGTATAACGTTTCCTCATCCCAAATACCTGTGACATTCCCTGTAATTTTTCATTAGCTGCTGCTGACAGCATTGATATTATCTGCGGGATATCTCCTGTGTGACGTTTCCATATCCCAAATACCTTTTTAAATTTGTTTGCACATACACTTCCAAATCCTACACTACTGTACGTGTGAAAGACTTTCAATCATATATAACATTTAATATGAAGAAGGCGAGCAGTAAGGGACACGGAGATAATTTCTCTCTCCTTATTTTGTCAGCCATTTTTCAAAGAACAACACAGCATCCGTTCCTTCTGTATGTTCAGGCACACCAATTATTCAGACATTATTGCGTCACAACCTGTTTTCAAGAACATCTGATTTAGAAATGACCAGTGTGACATTATTTATTACACGCTGTAGATTCCTTTATAATGGTGGCATTTAATCCTCCATAACACTGACACGGCTCTCCATTTCGCCAACACGCTCCTTTACTTGCCTCATATGTTGTTGTATGAGCAGAAGGTACTCTTTGAGGCCCCCCATGTGGGTGTTTAAATTTATCTGTGACATCCAGTGTACTTTTTCGGTAGATGGTGTCCGCTGCGGACAGTGACATTAGCTGTGCCACATCTTCAGTGTAACGTGTGTGCATCCAAAAAGTTTATCTGTGACATCCAGTGTACTTTTTCCATAGACGGTGTCTGCTGAAGACAGTGACATTACCAGCACCACATCTACAGTGTAACGTGTGAGCTTCTAAAATTTATCTGTGACATACAGTGTACTTTTTCCGTAGATGGTGTCCACTGCGGACAGTGACATTAGCTGTGCCACATCTCCAGTGTAACGTGTGCGGTTAAAAAATGTATCTGTGACATACAGTGTACTATTTCAATAGATGGTGTCCGCTTCTGACAGTGACATTACCAGTGCCACATCTGCAGTGTAACGTGTGCGCTGAAAAAATGTATTTGTGATATACAGTGTACTTTTTTGCATGGACGCTGCATACAGTGACATTACCGGTGGTACCTCTCCTGTATAACGTTTCCTCATCCCAAATACCTGTGACATTCCCTGTAATTTTTCATTAGCTGCCGGTGACAGCATTGACATTATTTGCAGGATATCTCCTGTGTGATTTTTCCACATCCCAAATATCTTTTCAAATTTCTTTGTGCATACACTACCAAATACTGCATTACTGTATGTGTGACAGACTTTCAATCATATAATAACATTTAATATGAAGAAAGCTAGCAGTAAGGTACACAACAGTGGCCGTGATGCTGATGGTACATGCATAGGCCGTGGCCCTTGGGCGCGGTAAAACTGTACCTGCTGCCAGAGCACAAGAAAAACAATCATCCACGATACCTAGCTTCATGTCCCAGTTTGCAGGGCGGCACAAGACCCCACTGCTAAAGTCAGGCCAGTGCGACCCGGTGATTGGTTGTATTGCAGCAGATAATGCTTCCAGTCGGTTAAGCACCACCCTGTCTTCGACCAAGACCATTCTTAGTAGCCAAGAGTCTGCTCAACCCAATCCTCACCCTGATTCTCCTTCCTCCCACCATGGAGAGTCTGGGGAAACAAGTGATCCCACACTTGGATATTCCAAGGAGCTTTTTTCAGCACCATTCCTTGATTTGGCACTCTCGCCAGGCACGTTTGAAGAGGGATAGATCTTGTGCCATGATTCCCAAACTCTTGACCATCCACAATCACAAGAAGATGAGTGTTGGGAACAGCAATTACTGTTTAATGAGGTGGATGATGATGAGACGCAGTTGCCAATAGCTCAACGGCGATTACTGTCTCAAGAGGTTGATGAAGAGGATGAGACACAGTTTTCAATCACTGAGGTAGTGGTTAGGTCAACATGTCAGGAGGATGAGCAGAGTGAGGAAGTGGTAGAGGAGGTGGTGGACGATTAAATCACTGACCCAACCTGGGAAGGTGGAAAGCTGAGCGAGGACAGCAGTAAAGAGGGGTAGGGATTTGCTGCACCGCAACAGGCTGGAAGAGCAAGTGGGGTGGCAAAAGGGAGAAGGCGGGCCATACCAAACAGCCCCGCAAATTTTCCCCGGAGCATCCCCTTGTGGAAATCTCCTTTGACAAGTGGTAGGTGTTCCGCAGTATGGCGCTTCTTTGGGGAAAGTGCGGACAACAAAAGAATAGTAATTTGCAACCTGTCCTGTACCAAAATGAGCTAGGGTGTGAACACTAGCAACCTCATCACCACCAGCATGATCCGCCACATGACATCCAAGCACCGTAATAAGTGAGCCAAACGCCTGGGTCCACAATCTGGGTCCCAGAGCAGCGTACAAATGTCCTTTTAGGATTGTGGACACTGAGGCCTTCCGCAGCCTCATGTCGGCGGCCATCCTGCGTTACACAGTCCCCAGTCACCACTATTTTTAAAGGTGTGCTGTGCCAGCCTTACACCAACATGTGTCTGGTAACATCACACGTGCCCTGACCAATGCAGTTAGTGGAAAGCTCCACTTAACCAGGGACACATGGTCAAGTGCATTCGGCCAGGGGTGCTACATTTCCTTGATGGTACCCTGGGTGAATGTTGTGGAGACCGGAAGCGAGCCATACCCTGGGATGGCATAGGTGCTATCAACGCCAAGGATTGCGGGCCCTACGTCGATCAGGGTTTCCGCCAGCACCTATGTTGGTGGCTACAACCCGCATGTCTCCTCCTACACTTTC
The DNA here is from genome assembly GCF_905171765.1 of Bufo bufo. NCBI lineage: Eukaryota > Metazoa > Chordata > Amphibia > Anura > Bufonidae > Bufo > Bufo bufo. Next base: position 308,122,329 of record NC_053389.1, read on the forward strand.
TCCTCCACTTCCACCTCCGAATTATCCATGTGCAGCACCAGTCAGTCATCAGTCAGTAGCTGGAAGCAGTGTAGCACTGCAGTGGGGAATCGGCAACAGGCCCAGCTGAAGCTGATATGCTTAGGGGACAAACAGCACAATATCGCAGAGCTGTGGCAGGGGATAAGAGACCAGACTTATCTGTTGCTCTCGCCACTCAACCTAGAACCAGGCATGGTTGTGTCTGAAAATGGCCGTTATTTGGTGGAGGCTTTGGAGCTCGGCAACCTCACATACATCCCATGCCTAGCCCACATCTTAAACTTTGTGGTTCAGCGGTTTCTCAAAACCTACCCCAATTTGCCTGAGCTACTGGTGAAGGTGCGCTATTTGTATCTTTTGGTATAATTAAAAAACTTCCATAAGGTCCCTTAGCCCCTTTTTTGGACCATTGTCTAGGGTTAGGGAGACTTTATTCTGTTCCCCCCTAATAGCTGCTGTTTCCTGAGTGGTTCCCACCTGAGGGATCTCCTAATAGGGCTCCAGCAGCGCTTGTGGACCTAGGTGGAGCATTTTCGCTCCACTGATGCGTTCCACCGGGTTCTGGCAGCTGATGCGATGTCACTTCCGGTTTCGTCATGCGTTCCACCTTGCGTTCCACGATCCCGGAAGTGACGCGCAATCACCTGCGTTCCAGTATGCGCTCCAAAGACCGGAAATCGTGTCTGAGCAGCGCTGGAAATTGCCAGCTCACCGGCTGTTGTGCGACATAAGCACGCGCTGGAACTCGACGTTCCACGACGTTCCACATGTTGGCCAGGCTTTGTGAGCAGCAGAGGGCAGTAGTGGAATACTAGCTGCAACATTGTCATCGCCTTTCCAGGCAGCTTCCGCTATTCACAAGCGTGGAGTGGGCATGGATGTCTTTGAGGAATCAACACAGATGGTAAACGGCGATAACGCTATTATCAGCGTAACCATCCCACTTCTGTGTCTACTCAAACGCTCGCTGCTCACAATTAAGGACGATGCTTTGCTTGTGGAAAAGGTGGAAATAGGGGAAGACATTACACTGGGTAATAGCTAAACCACCCTCAGTTCATCTTCTCAGCGCGAATTGGACGATGAATAGGAGGAGGAGCAGGAGACGGTTGCCTCCACTACAGAGGGTAGTACCCATGGAAGTTTAATTCCATCTGTTCAGCATGGGTGGGCAGTAGAGGAGGAAGAGGATGAGGATATTGATAGTGATCCTCCTGATGACGGCAGCAAAGTCTTGCCTGTTGGTACTCTGGCACACATGGCTGACTTCATGTTAGGCTGCCTTTCCCGCGACCTCTGGTGGGGAGGACGAGCAAAACGGTGCAATACCAGAAGATCCTTGTTGAAAAATTGCTCCAAAATTTCCATCTGCTAGTGGCAGAGTCCGTAGTTCCTTGGCCAACAGAGGAGTGGAGACAAGGGGAACACAAAGCAGTTCCAACAGAGGCAGGGAGAGTTTCATGACACCCCTCTAGCACCCTCACCCTGATGCGCGGCCTAGTGTAACAAGGAGGGAAAATTTTGGAAGATGGTGAACAAGTACATAGCAGACCGTGTCAGCATCCTCAATCATCCCTCAGTGCCTTACAACTACTGGGTGTCCAAGCTGGACACATGGCACGAACTGGTGCTCTATGCCTTGGAGGTGCTGGCCTGCCCTGCCGTCAGCTTTTTGTCTGAGCGGGTATTTAGTGCTGCTTGTGTATTATAACAGATAAGCGTATCCGCCTGTCAACTGAAAATGCTGACAGTTTGACTCTTATGAAAATGAACAAGGCCTGGATTGACCATAACTTCTCGACTCCACCAGAGGAAAGCTGATGAACATAAAGGCACTTTAATTTTTTTGTCTATAATGTACTGAATACACTGTATTCCCATGAACCCATTCCACCACAAACAACGGTATATAGTTGAATCTTCCTTTTCTCATTCTCCTTTTCCTCTTCCATCATATCAACATGCTTATTATCCCTTGTCTTCAACAAGGCCTTGTAAATAAAACTGAATTTGACTTTCTGCTCCCCAAGGCTCCCCAGACTGCTACGTTCTATTGCTTGCCAAAGATACATAAGGGGTTACAGCCCCTGAGGGGATGACCCATCGTCTCAGGTATCGATTTCTTAACACATCATACTGGTATCTACCTTGATAAAGTACTCCGCGATTTTGTAACAACTTTACCGTCCTATACTAGGGATTCGATGGATTTCCTTCGAAAGATCGAGACGTTATCTATCAACCCTAACAGTATCTTGGCAAGCATAGACGTAGAGTCTCTCTATACATCCATTCCACATGATCGAGGGTTGGAGGCTGTTTCTTCGTTTTTGTCTACCAGGGGCACTCAGTTTAATCAGCATAATGACTTTATTCTGAGGCTCCTTGATTACACTTTGACACATAATTTTTTTCTGTTCAATGGCTCCTTTTACCACCAACTCAGGGGGACGGCAATGGGGAACTCATGTGCCCCTACCTATGCCAACCTCCTCCTGGGTTGGTGGGAGGACCATTTTGTCTTCCCAGATCAGCATTGTTGGTGGAGCGAGAACATTACCTTTTGGACTCGCTTCATCGACGATGTATTCCTGATCTGGGAGGGCAGTATACCTGCGTTTCATAAGTTTTTAAATACTCTTAACCAAAATGATATCGGTTTAAGCTTTACTTTTGAGACGCAGATGGAACAGATTACTTTCCTCGATGAAGTAGTGACGAAGTCTGAGGGGACTTTGATCACCTCAGTATTCCGTAAACCAACGGCAACCAACAGCATTCTGCACTGGGAGAGTCATCACCCCTTGGCTGTTAAGAGGGGTATTCCCAGGGGCCAATATTTGCGGGTTCGCAGAAACTGCTCTTCAGGAAGTAACTTTTACTTTGAATCAAATAAGCTGAAAAACAGATTATTGCAGAGAGGCTACCCCTTGCCACTCCTTAAAGAATCTTTCCATCATGCGGAATCAATAAAAAGGGAGGATCTACTACTACCTAGACAAAAAGAAACCCTGGGTGAGGGTCAGATTCGTCTGATTTCCACTTTTGATTCCAGCAATAAAGAAATAATATCCATCTTAAAAAAACATTGGCCAGTACTCGCAATGGACCCAGACCTAACGCAGGCAATCAGGACATACCCCCAGGTGACCTACCGTAAAGGGAGAAGCCTGCAGGACCGCCTGGTGCAGAGTCATTACGAGGGCCCCAAGAAAGAAGGCACCTGGCTGGACCGAAAGCCCTTGGGTGTCTTCAGGTGTGGATCGTGTAAAGCCTGTAGCTCCATCAATACCTCAAAAACAATTATCTGTTCTGCGACACAACGTCCCTTTACCATCCGGGACTTTGCTAACTGCAGAACCAAAGGAGTCGTGTACATCTGTCAGTGTAGTTGTCCTCTTGACTACATTGGTAAAACCAAAAGAGAGTTCAGGAGAAGGGTCTGTGAGCACCTAAACGATATTAGGAAGCTAAAAGATACCCCAGTGGCCCATCATTTTAACAACGTCCACAGGGGTGATGTGACCTGTGCTCGTTTTTCCGTACTAGAGGTACTCCCACTACCGGAAAGAAAAGGGGACTGGGACAAAAAGATTCTGAAGAAAGAGGCTTCATGGATCTACCGGTTCCAGTCCCAATCCCCTCGGGGCCTTAACGAAAGATTAAATTTTACATGTTTCATCTAGTTATTCCCTGTCCTTAATATGTTTCTTCAGTCGGTGTCTAGTATTTATTATTTAGGTATGTTGCCCTCTTAACTGTCCTAATCGATGCGTAAAGCATCTTACTATATAGGTGATCTTATTATCTGATCCCCTTATCCTTATGAAACCCTGTGCGGTCTCCGTTCCAATGATTAAGAGACCACACGGAGTATTATTAAAATTTAGACCTATCATTATTTGTATCTTTTGGTATAATTAAAAAACTTCCATAAGGTCCCTTAGCCCATTTTTTGGACCATTGTCTAGGGTTAGGGAGACTTTATTCTGTTCCCCCCTAATAGCTGCTGTTTCCTGAGTGGTTCCCACCTGAGGGATCTCCTAATAGGGCTCCAGCAGCGCTTGTGGACCTAGGTGGAGCATTTGCGCTCCACTGATGCGTTCCACCGGGTTCTGGCAGCTGATGCGATGTCACTTCCGGTTTCGTCATGCGTTCCACCTTGCGTTCCACGATCCCGGAAGTGACGCGCAATCACCTGCGTTCCAGTATGCGCTCCAAAGACCGGAAATCGTGTCTGAGCATCCGGCAGCGCTGCTGTACCGGCGCCAGTCTTTAAATAATTGACTTCACTGTAGCAGGGGTCAGCTTTGGACCCTTATAGCTCGACCTCTGCCTGGATGAATCCTCATCTCTACCGCCTGTAAGTTTCACTGGGCCTTATCCCTCTTTTCTATGGGCCTAGATCAGGAATATTGGGAATTTTACGTAGTCTTTCCCCTGCTTTGTCTACCTCTGTAACTCTATAATACATGTAACTATGTGGCCTTCTTCTGGTTGATGGCCAGCTGTGAGTTCTGTGTGGGCATCACGTGCATAGCCGTGTGATCTGCCTTAGTGACGTACCATTGCGAGGCTATCTTATCAGTTACACTTTTATTTACTCGTTTTTAGGCACCTTTGAGCGGAAGGAGGGTCACTTTCCTCCTCTTGGGGACCGGCAGCGGAATAAAGTATCATGGTCTTTAACATCCGGTTGCAAAAGCTAAGTACCATACTTCATCGTACCCCCTGATGAGCCTAATTAGCATTGGGCGAAACGCGTCGGGGTTTTTTGGTGACCACCTTTCTGTTGGGAACAATTTTGTGACCAGCGGATTTTGCTCACCTGAGAATAATGGTGACATACATCCATATAGAGCACCATTTATTCGTCATTGTATTTAAAGTCTTTCCTGGAACTTTTTGTAACTAGGGAATTCCAGGGACCTGTTAGCACTAGGTACGGGGACAGGGAACCTCCACCTTTAGGGGGTCGCCCTGGGCACAGCAGACCTCTAGGGACTCTAGGGGTAGCTAGTGCCTATTTTTAGCCCTGCATCTCCGGGCTATAAGTAATTATTTATCCCTTTTTTCTCTGTTTACCTATTTTTATAACCCCTGTGCTTACAGTGTCTTTATGTTTATTTTTTTGTCCAAGGGATTGCTACTCCCTTACTGAGTATTCTCGGCCAACGTAGCTTTTTCACAGTTGGTATATTTATACCTATACCCACTTGATCATTTATTAAAGGTATTTTTAACAAGTCACTTTTTTTCACTTATGCCTCTTTCTACAAAAACTTTGGTGACAATTTATCTTATTATAAAATCTCTAATGCTGTACAACATGCTTATTAGTCGCATATAATGCCCTTGCATATATGCCCGTCGCATATAATGTTTTACAGGGTCAGCTCAGCTATAGACCCTAGTATGTAGTTTTTTGGAGGGTCAGCTCACCAGGAGGCACTCGCATATAATGTTTTACAGGGTCAGCTCACCAGCAGGCCTTCACCTACAATCCTTTACAGGTTCAGCTCACCTGAAGGCCCTCACACATATAATGTTTTAAAGGGTCAGCTCACCTGCAGGCCCTCGCATATAATTTTTTAGAGGGTCAGCTCACCAAACAGGCCCTCACCTACAAGTCTAGTCTCACTATCCAAGAGTCTGGTCAACCCAATCATCACCGCCGGGGGTCGTGTAACTAGTTATCACTGAGCAGTCTCGTTCATTTTCGGAATGAACCAGATAAATTGCTCCACCAACTAAGAACGACAATGCACGACCACCCACAGAATCGAGAAAGAGCTATCAATCTGTCAATACTTTCCATGTCCGGGCCGGGTGAGGTTTCCTGTGTTGAGTTAAATTAAGCCGCAGGCTCCACTCCTGGTGGTGCCCTTCCATCAATTTCTTTAAGTTTCAGCTTTGCAACCATACTCCCCCCTGAACCCAAAGACTTTGGTTTCCCGGAAGCTGCTTGGCGGGTCATGGGAATAATGCCACCGCCGGTCATCATCGTTTATTGTCGGAACTGTATATGATAGTCTTTGAACCTCCAACTTTCGTTTTTGATTAATGCTTTTGCTTTGGTTCGTCTTGCGCCGGTCCAAGAATTTCACCTCTAGCGGCACAATATGGATGCCTCCGGCCATCCCTCTTAATCATTGCCCCAGTTCCGAAAACCAACAAAATAGGATCAGAGTCCTATTCCATTATTCCTAGCTGAAGAATTCAGGCGAATTGTAGGTGAGGGCCTGCTGGTGAGCTGATTCTCTAAAAAATTATATGCAAGGGCCTGCTGCTGAGCTGACCCTCTAAAACATTATGCCCCATCTTGCCAATCTTGTTGCCTATCTGTCTGCCTACCTACCATCACATTCTCTATGGCTGCTGCTGCTACCTACATCATGCCACTAATGCCACTTGACAACCATCAAGTTCTGTACGACTGCTGTAAGCTGCGATCTGCATCATGCCATTTAGGCCACTTTCCAACCATCACATTCTCTTCGGCTGCCACTAATGTCGCAAGCCAGCCATCACGTTCCCCTAAGACACTTATTTATTTTTTATTCTATTTTCGGCGGGCTCCATAGAAATGAATGGAGGGCGGCTGTGCATGCGCAGTGCGCCCTCCTCCACTTTCTCTGCTCCGTTCTCCTTGTAGGTGCGGGTCCCACCTCTGGGACCCGCACCTATCAGACAATGGGGGCATATCCTAGCGATATGCCCCCATTGTCTAAGATGGGATAACACCTTTAAGGACCAGGCCAAGTTTTGTAAATATGACGTGTCACTTTATGTGGTAATTTTGAAACACTTTTACTTATCCAAGCCATTCCGAGATTATTTATAAAAAAAATATATATATATATATATATATATATATATATATATAATTACAAAATATTTGGAAAAATTCACAATTTTCAAAATTTCAATTTCTCTGCTTTTAAGACAGATAGCAATACTTCATAAAATCGTTCCGTGCTTCCATTCCGCAAAAAAATAGAGCTTGTTCTATCTTTTTGCGGAACGGATGGATCACGAACCCATTCAAGTTGAATGGGTCTGGATCCAACCCAGCCGCCGCACGGACGTTGCATGTGAAATTGAGATCCCCAATTCATGGAACAGAACAAACTACGTTCGTGTGCAAGAGGCCTAACAGGTACAGATGCAGCCGAGCTAAACTTGATGGTTAATGCGTTAAGTAAAGAATTACGTATTCTACTGCTATTCTAATGCACATTATGGGAATAACTACTCTAATAAGTAAAGAGAAAAAACAGTTCCTTACTTTAAGACATGACGGTCAGTCTTTCCAGAATATTACCAGAACTTTTAGTTCAAGTGCTGTCATGAAAACCATGAAACACTATGATTAACCGCCTCCGGACCGGCTAAAGGAGGATTGCGTTCCGGCGGCGGTCGATTTGTTCCTCCTTCACGCTTCGGCGCGTCATCTCGCGAGACGCGAGATTACGCGCATAGTCGGCCCGCGCATGCGCAGTGCGGGCCGGCAAAAGTTACAGGAGGAGTTTGTCACCAGCCTGCCAGCCAATGATCATCGCTGGCAGGTTGGTGATTTTCGAAAAATCTAATCACAAGCCATTTAACACATTATATTTATAAATATAATGTGTTAAATGGCTTCTGTGCTCTCTGCTGGCTCCTTTTCGTCGGTTGGTCCCAGCAGAGAGCACACATCACTGTGAGTACACCAAATACTATACATTTAGCCCCAGATCACCCCCCCCATCACCCCAATTAACCCCTTGATCACCCCTGTCAATCACTAGTGAAAGGGAAAAAAGTGATCAGTGGAAACTTTTTTCCACCAGTATTGACTGTTAGGTTTAGATTAGTTTAGGCCCCTTTGGTAGTTAGCTTCAGTTAGCGCCCAGCCCACCGCACCGCAGTCACCGATTCGCTGATTAGCGTATCGCTAATCAGCATTGGTACTTTTATTGTATCTGTAAGTGATCAGAACTGATCACAGTCAGATCTATAATAGTATTAGTATCACCTTAGCTCGCCCTCCACCCAAAACGTAGTGTTTGCCCGATCAGGCCTGATCGGTCGCCCACACGTGCGTTCACCCACGCCCGCCCTGCCGCAGTGACAAAATATTATTATCACTGCACAATCCCTTCACAAGCGCTGCGGCGATAAAAAAAATCAGTTTTGATATTTTTTATCAATCGCAGCGGCTTCCTGTACTTCGCTAGCCTCCCATTTGTAAGACAGGCTTGCTTTTTTTCTTGGGTAGTCTCAGGTAATACCCCTAAATTTAGTTGACCAAATGGCAAGTAAGGGGTATTCTTCTGAAGAGGCCTACAGGCTTCTGACTCAGTCGGATGAGGAATGGTAACCCTCATCTGACGAATCCAGCGGGTCAGAATACGAACCTGTAGAAAGCAGTGGCAGTCTGACCCAAAGTTCGGACAAGGAGGTTGAGGTCCCTGATACCACCAGGCGTACCCAGCCCCATGTGGCTAGACCACAGGTTGCACAGGATCTGCTTCAAGGGCAGCAGAGTGGGGCTGGCGCTGTCGGATTACATGGTGAGGCATACACCAGCAGCGCGGCCCATCCTGGACCTAGTACCAGCACTGCCGTAGAACATGGTGAAGTGGCGAGCACCAGAAGGGCAGTTGAAGCTGGTACGGTGGCACGTGCATTAGTTACCCCATCGCAGCCACCGCACAGACAGGCCCGTAGAGCCCCTAGAGTCCCTGAGGTGCTGGCAAACCCTGATTGGCAGCCCCCAACTTCAGCCGCACCAGTAGTTCCCCCTTTCACCGCCCAGTCTGGAGTTCGGGTTGAGACAGGTCAGATCGGATCGGCACTGGGGTTTTTTGAGCTGTTCTTAACTGCGGAGCTCTTGGACTTAGCCGTGGCAGAAACAAACCGGTATGCCACTCAATTTATTATTTATACAAAACTTTTCTGGGCCTTCTCCTCAACATGGGCCTGACAAAAAAGCATGAATTGCGGTCATATTGGTCCACGAACCCAATTCATCACATGCCCATGTTCTCTGCTGCCATGTCCAGGACACGATTTGAGACCATCCTGCGTTTCCTGCACTTTAGTGACAACAGCACCTCTCGTCCCAGAGGCCACCCAGCTTTTGACCGGCTCCACAAAATTCGGCCCCTCATAGACCACCTTAACACCAAATTTTCTGATTTGTATACCCCTGAGCAAAACATCTGCATAGACGAGTCCCTGATACATTTTACCGGGCGCCTTGGCTTCAAACATTACATCCCAAGCAAGTGCGCCCGGTATGGGGTCAAATTGTATAAGCTCTGTGAAAGGGCCACAGGCTATACGCACAAATTTTGTGTCTATGAGGGTAAAGATCAGACCCTGGAGCTGGTCGGTTGCCCTGACTACCTGGGGAGCAGTGGGAAGACAGTCTGGGACTTGGTGTCACCCTTATTTGGCAAGGGGTACCACCTTTATGTGGACAATTTCTACACAAGTGTGCCCCTCTTCAGGCATTTGTTTCTAGAACAAATTGGCTGCTGTGGCACCGCGCGACCTATTCGCCGGGGCTTCCTCTAACAGCTCGTTACCACCCGTCTTGCAAGGGGGAGAGGGCTGCCTTGTGTATCGAAGAACTGCTCGCGGGGAAAATGGAGAGACAAGCGTGACGTTTACATGCTCTCCTCCATTCACGCAGACACGACAATCCAAATTGAACGAGCAACCAGTGTCATTGAAAAGCCCCTCTTGGTCCATGACTATAATTTGCTCATGGGAGGGGTGGCCTTCAATGACCAGATGTTGGCTCCTTATTTAGTGTCCCGCCGCACCAGATGCTGGTATAAGAAGGTGTCTGTATATTTAATTCAATTGGCTATGTACAATAGTTTTGTTCTCTACAGTAAGGCTGGGAGAACAGGATCCTTCCTCAAATTTCAGGAAGAGATCATCGAGAACCTCCTGTATCCAGGAGGTTCCGTGGCCCCAACCACCAGTGTAGTGAGCCGTCTACACGAGCGACATTTCCCCAATGTCGTTGCTGATACCTCAACCCAAGCGCCACCCCGAAAAAGATGTTGTGTCTGTAGCAGGAGTGGAATAAGGCGTGACACCCACTATTTCTGTCCTGACTGCCCTGACCACCCTGCCCTATGATTAGGCGAGTGTTTCCGGAAGTACCACACACAGGTACACTATTAGTATAGGGATTGCGTGACACAGGACAGGCACACAGGGGTCTTAGGGCCCTTTCACTCACAGCTGCTGCAAACCTCTCCTTTCACCTGGGACAAAGTGCATAATGTACTTCGCCACATCTCTGGGTGATTTGCGCTTTGCACATTGTCCCATGAGGAAGGAGAGGTTTGTCCTATAAAGGTAAAAAATAAAAATAAAAATCACAGGTAAGCAAAAAAGTTAATGCTCCAAAAGTTCAATAAAGTTTATAAAAGTTAATGTTCTGTTTCAAATGTTATATAAAGTTAATGTTAATAAATTGATTGCGTTGCGGCCAGTTTTTTTTGTTTTGTTTTGTTTTTTTACCTTCTAGGTGGACCAACCGATCGACCAGCTGCAGCACTGATGTGCATTCTGACAGAAGCATTGCACTGCTGTCAGATTACACAAAAGTCGGTGTATGTGGCGCTGCAAGACGAGATTTCTCTCGTTTGCCGAGGTTAATGAGCTGAGGGGCGGTGTTCATATGCTTTGCCAGGGCATACGGGCTGAGTGGGTTTGGATGTTGGGTGGAGCTCCTTTGTCCTGGCAGATGCCTTTCCCCTCCTTTTTTTTTTTTTGGGCAGAGATTTTTTTCATCCACATTGATCGATGCGAATGAAGAAATCTGTGCCGTTCATTTTTTCTTTCCGCCCAGAGGCTGAACGAAAAGAAAAAATCTCATTACCCGTATGCTCAATATAAGGAGAATAGCAGAAACTCCTAATGCTGGCCATACATGTAATGATTGCGGAGACCCTCAAATGCCAGGGCAGTATAAACACCCCACAAATGACCCCATTTTGGAAAGAAGACACCCCAAGGTATTGGCTGAGGGGCATATTGAGTCCATGAAAGATTGAACTTTTTCTCCCAAGTTAGCGGAAAGGGAGACTTTGTGAAAAAAAATTATAATTTCCGCTAACTTGTGCCAAAAAAAAAAATCTTCTATGAACTCACCATGCCCCTCACGGAATACCTTGGGTGTCTTCTTTCCAAAATGGGGTCACATGTGGGGTATTTATACAGCCCTGGCATTTTAGGGGACCTAAAGCGTGAGAAGTAATTAGGAATCCATATGTGTAAAAAATGCCCTGTGAAATCCAAAAGGTGCTCTTTAGAATTTTGGCCCCTTTGCGCACCTAGGCTGCAAAAAGGTGTCACACATGTGGTATCGCCGTACTCAGGAGAAGTTTGGCAATGTGTTTTGGGGTGTCTTTTTACATATACCCATGCTGGGTGAGAGAAATATCTCTCTAAAATGACAACTTTGTATAAAAAATGGGAAAAGTTGACTTTTACAGAGATATTTCTCTCACCCAGCATGGGTATATGTAAAAATACACCACATAACACATTGCCCTACTTCTTCTGAGTACGGCGATACCACATGTGTGACACTTTTTTGCAGCCTAGGTGCAAATTCTAAAGAGCACCTTTAGGATTTAACAAGGCATTTTTTACGCATTTGGATTCCAAACTACTTCTCACGCTTTAGGTCCCCTAAAATGGCAGGGCAAGGTATTTTGTGAGGGGCATGGCGAGTTCATGTAAAAAAAAATTAGTGGGATATGAGACTTTGTAAGAAAAAAAAAGAAAAAAAATCATTTTCCTCTAACTTGTGACAAAAAATAAAAACTTCCATGAACTCACTATGCCCATCAGTGAATACCTTACGGTGTCTACTTTCCGAAATGGGGTCATTAGTGGGGTGTTTCTACTGTCTGGGCATTTTAGAACCTCAGGAAACATGACAGGTGCTCAGAAGGTCATAGCTGCTTTAAAATGTAGAACAATAAATTTAGAGAGAAATTTATATTGAAATGTTGTTTTTTTTAAAAAAAATTACAACTGAAAGTGAAAAATTTCATTTTTTTGCAAAAATTTCGGTCAATTTCGATTAATAACAAAAAAAAGTAAAAATGTCAGCAGCAATGAAATACCACCAAATGAAAGCTCTATTAGTGAGTAGAAAAGGAGGTAAAATTCATTTGGGTGGTAAGTTGTATGACCGCGCAATAAACCGTGAAAATAGTGTAGTGCAGAATTGTAAAAAGTGGTCTGGTCATTAAGGGGGTTTAAAAGCTAGGGGAGCTGAGGTGGTTAAACTAGCCCTTGTGAGGACCGCCCCAGGAAATGAAGACCTATGATCCCCCCCCCTGATTTTTGGCTTCAAAAACTGCATCAAAAAGTCTAAACGTGTGTCTGCTTCCTTACCAGTCTCAAAAATGTTCAGAACTGGCATGTCTTTGTGAGACACAGAAAAGTTGAGCATATTGTTTTTACAAGTGTGGTTCCCAACAGGAGGCATTGAGGAGAAGGTGTGATGGTACTTTCCAAGCGGCACTTTTGGTTATTTACACAAAATTCAAGGCAAACTTAAGAGGAAAACTATGGAATGAAAAAGTGTGTCCAAACTCTGGACTGGTTCTGTTGCCGACCTGCAAGAATATGGCTACTCTGTTTGCATGAGGTCTTTCAAATAACCGTGTTCGCTACTTGAAAAAAGACATAAGATATTGGATCATCAAAAATGGGATTAGCATAAGTTCATACCCCTTTGGTATTCCTTAGAAATATAGATCATTCTAAGAAAACTTCCATTGACTTAAAAGCTGCATTGCCTAAAAAAATGCTGAAGCAGTGGTAAATGGGGTCTCAGCTCTATAGGGCTTTCATTATGCAAATTGCTGGTGATCTGAACTGACAAATGTGATCTTCTCAGATCTATAACATATTAGAAGATCACTATCATTGGATTTCCCTTCCAAGAATAAAACAATAAACATTTTTGGTCTTAAAATGGCCCTGGTTATTTTTTAAATATAATATAGTATTCTTTCCCTCTACACTGATGAATCAAACGTTCCGTTTTGATAAGTCACCTGGCTTGGCAAAAATGTTTAAAAAAATATGGAATTCAATTATTTAGTTTAATCCCCTTGACTTTCTTTAGCTTGCTGACATTTTAACAGAATGTCAATGTTAGTCGCTTTACTCAGAGCTGACTAACTCATCATCAAATTACTCACTTCACGAAGGTGTTAATATTCTCCATACTATTTTCCTGTGATTCTGATCAACAAACTTCAGACTTAGTTTACACAGTCAGTTAAATTTAAGATGAGCAAATTGATGCTAAATAAACCAAATTTCCCCAAAATGCGCCTGACAAATAAATCCGAAGTTTTTCAGATTTACTTTAGGCAAATTGCATGAAACGGTGCGTACCACCATTTTACAGTCCATATTGGCAGGCAAAAAAAGAGGAATGTAGAAGAAGAATGGTCACATGACACTGGGAGGAAGTAAAGGGGAGGGCTCACTCTGATTGGCTCAGAGGCAAAAACACAGCCTCGATCAGCCAATCAGGGGGGCAGCAGGGAGGAAGGTGCCTGTGCAGAACGTCATTCTACTTTGTACTTTAGACCTAGCAGTAAGCTGTGCAGTGGCTCTGCCTCTGCAGACTGATATACTGAGCTAGGGAAAGTGAAAGAAGATATAGCAGCAAACACATTTCCCATCAGTAACACAAATGATATCGATGTGACTAAACGCAACATCATCATAGTTAGAGATGGCCTTGCGGTTCGCCCGGCGGTCGTTTTGCGGCAAACTTTGCTCGTTTGCGGTTCGCCGAACGGGCGAACATATGGCGATGTCCGCCAGCGCCATATTCTTTTACATTGTGAAGAAATTTTACCCATGACACATCCATCGGGTGGTACAGGAAAGCCAATTGAGACGTTTCAGCACGTGGAGATACCCCCTACTTTATAAATAAACCCGATCTGCCCGCCAATTTACATTCAGTCTTTTGCCAGTGTAGGGAGAGGTTGCTTTGTAGAGTAGGGACAGACTGTTAGGGACACCAAACTCTAGCTAATAGGGCCACAAAAGTCCTTTTAAGAACTGGTATAGGTGTGCTATCGATAGGTGAGACTTATTAATGGGTGTGATATACTTATAATATTTTTTCCAACATAGAAAGTATATTATAGTGCATTTGTATTGTGCAGCAGTTGTGTGCATTTCTGTTGCGATACTGCAGCTATATAGAGGGGCAAATGCTATTGGAACAAATAATTTCAACTGGTGTGATATGCCAATTGCCCCCCAAAAAACTGATTGAAGAAAGGGTGTGATATACCAATAATATACTTTCTATATAGTGCATTTGGGTAGTGCTGCATTTGTTAGCGGTTTTGCTGCATTACCGCAGCTACACAGAGTGACAAACGCTATTGGAACAAATTATTTTAACTGGTGTGATATACCAGTTGCCCCCCCAAAAAAACTGATTGAGGCAGGGGTGTGATATACCAATAATTTACTTTCTATATAGTGCATTTAGGTAGTGCAGCTTTTGTTTGCGGTTTTGCTGCATTACCACAGCTACACAGAGTGACAAACGCTATTGTAACAAATAATTTAAACCTGGTGTGATATACCAGTTGCCCCCCAAAAAAGCAAATTGAGGCAAGGGTGTTATATACCAATAATATACTTTCTATATAGTGCATTTGGGTAGTGCAGTATTTGTTTACGGTTTTGCTCTGTTACCGCAGCTACACAAAGTGACAAACGCTATTGGAACAAATCATTTCTACTGGTGTGATATACCAGTTGCCCCCCAAAAAAATTGATTGAGGCAGGGGTGTTACATACCTTCTTCCACAAATACTGCTCTTCTATAGGGACTTTTTTCACAGGGTCATTTTGAAAATGACAGGCAGTGGAAGAGGCAGGCCATTCCACAGGGGTGGTAGGGGTCGGGTAGGTGCACCAGGCCGGAGCCTAAGTGGGAAGTTGCAGAAGGTGCGTGCAATTACGTCAAAGGACGCACCAGAGTTGGTTGAGTGGCTCACTCAGCCTTCCGATTCTGCACCCTCCTCATCCTCTCTATCTTCACCCTCTTTAATCTCTGCTATGTGCACCCCCAAAGACACCACAACCACCACCATATCCCCTCCGCTCGAGTCAGAGGAATAATTTTCCCATCCATTCCATGACCTAACCGATGCACAGACATTCTTGGCATCGGATCAGGAAGAGGAGGTATCAACGGTCGCCACCCAGCAGCCTGACGACAGTACCAGATCAGCCCAAGGAGGGTGGTTTCTGCTGTTGCTGCCTACTCCGAGATCTTTAATGTCAGTGACGGTGACAATGACGTGTTGATGGATGTCCTGTGGGTGCCCACAAGAGAGGAAGAGGAGGGGAGTTCAGAGGGAGAGACGGAGCAGCAGATAGGGAGGAGAAGCAGGTATAACTTACAGTGCAAAGGAGGCAAAAAGCAGACTGCTAATGTTTCTGGAACGAGCCATCCACCATGCACTGTCACATCTGGCGCTCCCAGGATGCCGACACATGGCTCCGCAGTGTGTTTTTTTTTTATGTGTCCGCTGCTGACAATTGTGTTGCCATCTGAAGCCTGTGCTGTGAACACATAAGTCGCGTTAAGCCCAACACTCACCTAGGTACGACCACCTTAAGAAGGCACCTGGCCTCACATCACCGAGCCCAGTGGGAGCAACCCCAACAGAAACCACAAAACCACACTCCTGGCACTCCTTGTCCTGCCTCTTATTCTCTCGCCTCCAATTTGTCCTCCACTTCAACTTCCACCGTGCCGTAGTCGCGCTCATCTGGCAAAAGGCAGGCTTCCGTGGCCTAAATGTTCGAGCATAAAAAGAGGATAACCCTCCAGCCCAACGGCTGACCGCTGGCTTGTCAGAACTGCTGGCCCACCAACTACTGCCATATCAACTGGTGGACTCTGAGGCCTTTAGAAAATTTGTGGCCATTGGCACACCGCAATGGAAGGTACCCGGAAGGAAATATTTCTCCCAGAAGGGCATCCCGGAGCTATATGGCCACGTTCAGCGTAAAGTAATTGTATCTCTGGCACACAGTGTCGTTGCCAAGATACTTATGACCACACACACATGGTCTAGAAAACACGGGCAGGAAAGGTACATAACTTTTACTGCCCACTAGGTGAACCTTCTGACGGCGTGTGGATTTGGTGTTACCGCCATGGATTGCATGCAGGCCTGCCTCTTCTTCTCCTCCTCCTACTCCATCCTCTGTCTCCTCCTCGGCTGACTTCTCCTTTTCCACTGCTACCGCCTTTTCCAATGTACCACCCAAGCCCCCCAGAACCTATTTGACATGCAAGGTGAGACATTGCCATGCTGTGCTTGTGCTGTTGTGCCTGGATGCCAAGAGCCACACCGGTCCTTTCAGCTTTGCGGTCACAGGCTAATCAGTGGCTAACCCCGCTCAATTTGACAGTTTCTAAAGTGGTGTGCGACAACGGTGCCAATTGAGAAGATCTTACACGGCCACTGCTCCCCTTGCTGATGTGCAGCGGTGACACCACCTGCCCGTCAGACGTCTGATTTGTAACTGCCGAACGCACTGGAACTCTACTTTGTGTATGCTTGACAAGCTGCTCCATCAGAAACGTGCAGTTAACAACTACCTGTACGAACTCTGTGGCAGGACAGGTTCTAGGGAGCTTGTTTTTTTTTCACCGTGCCAGTGGCTGCCCATGCACGATGCATGCAGACTTCTGCAGCCATTTGATGAGATCACCAAACTAGTCAGTCACAGCCAGGGCAGTGACATCGTACCTTATGCCTTCTTTCTAGAGCATGCATTGCGTTGTGTCATTAATGAAGCCGTCGACGAGCAGGAAGATGAGGAAGTCGCAATGCTGGATGAATTCCCAGGAGGGGCTACTCCATCTGAGACATGTTAACAGGAGTCTGAAGAAGAGTCGGAGGAGGATGGTGCTGGGGCGGAGGAGGAGCAAGAAGAGCATGATTGCAATTTTTCTGAGATACCTGGTGTTGTCGGTGGCTGGGGGAGGAGACCGAGGACGACATTTTTGTGGACGATGAGCAGGAGCCAGGCCACTCTACTGCTTCCAGTTTAGTGCAGATGTGAGCCTTCATGCTCCAGTGTTTGAAGAGGAACGCCCCTATAAAAAGCATAAAGGGCAAGGACCAAGGGCAAAGTACTTAGACCCCCGATACAAAAACAAAATGGCGGACATGTTACCAGCATCACAGTGGGCTGTCAGAATGCAGCACTTCCAGGCCTTGCTTCGCGAAATGCCGCCCTCGGGACCAGCCTCAGGGAACGCCTAGACCAACAGGTGTCCGACTACATCATGTTAACGGCCGATGTGGACGCTCTGAGAAGTGAGGAACCCCTAGACTACTGGGTGTGCAGGCTTGACCTGTGGCCAGAGCTGTCACAATTTCCATGGAACTCTTGACTTGCCCCTCGCTGAGTGTCCTGTCCGAAAGGACGTTTAGCGCAGCAGGGGGGATCATGACTTATAAGCACACTCGCCTAGCTCACGACAGTGTGGACTACCTCACATTTCCAAAAATGAATGAATCATGGATCTCAGAGGAATTCAACACATGTGACGAGTCGACCACGTTTAATTGAATTTCCTCATGCCAGCCCACAAATATCCGCCACCACTCAGAGCAAAAAATTATCCCTGTCTTAGGTGTTAAATGGTATAAAAGGGCTTTTCTGTCTGGTGAATGCCTAGTTTTTTCTGCCTCGGAGGAATTCAACACCTGTGACGACCACGTGTTTCAACTATTATCATTAGGTTTTTTTTAAAAGAGGGGGGATTTTGTTAG
Organism: Bufo bufo; assembly: GCF_905171765.1. Classification (NCBI taxonomy): domain Eukaryota; kingdom Metazoa; phylum Chordata; class Amphibia; order Anura; family Bufonidae; genus Bufo; species Bufo bufo. The sequence continues at coordinate 308,140,220 of NC_053389.1, forward strand.
CCATGTTTTTAATCCCATTTTATATTTTTAGTTCTTTTAAATATATGTATTTGACCTGTATTTGTACTGGCCATCAGTAAAATTGATATCCATTGACCGTCTAATAGACCTCCAGCCACATACATACTTGTTCTTTTCTGTACGCTGAATTCATAATTTTTGGGGCCTGTAGTCCACTGGCCTGCTATAAAATTGATATCCAATGACGGTGTAATCTACCTCCAGCCAGCGACATCCTTATTTGTTCTTTTATGTCCGCTGAATGCATAATTTCTGGGGCCAGTTGTCCACTGGCCTGCTTTAAAATTGATATCCAATGACCATGTAATCTACCTCCAGCCAGCCACATACTTACTTGTTCTTTTCTGTACGCTGAATGCATAACTTTTGGAGCCTGTGGTCCACTGGCCTGCTGTAAAATTGATATCCAATTACCGTGTAATCTACCTCCATCCAGTCACATACTTACTTGTTCTTTTCTGTCTGCTAAATGCATAATTTGTGGGGCCTGTAGTCCAGAGGCCTGCTGTAAAATTAATATCCAATGACCGTGTAATCTACCTCCAGCCACATACTTACTTGTTCTTTTCTGTACGGTGAATGAATAATAGTTGGGGCCTCAGAGGAATTCAACACCAGTGACGACCACGTGTTATCAAATTTCAACAATTATCATTAGGGTTTTTTTTCAAGAGGGGGGATTTCGTCAGCCATGTTTTTAATCCCGTTTTATATTTTTAGTTCGTTTAAACATATGTATTTGACCTGTATTTGTATTTGCCTGCAGTAAAATTGATATCCATTGACCGTGTAATATACCTCTGGCCACATAATCACTTGATATTTTCTGTCCAGTGAATGCTTAATGTTTGGGGCCTGTAGTCCAGTGGCCTACAGTAAAATTTGTATCCATTGACCGCATAATGTACCTCAAGCCACATAATTACAATTTCTTTTATGTCAGGTGAATGGCTAATTTTTAGGCCCCATACTCCAGTGGCCTAAAATAAAAAATTTCTAGGCTCCAACAGGGCACATTTCAGAGAAATTCCTTTTAAGATGCCTAAAAATGTCCCCTGATTTTTTGTTGGAATTTTTGTCATTGATCCCCCTCTAGTATGTCACTGTCCATGTTGTGGGACTATTTGTACACTTCTACTAAGTATTTGGTGGCTGCAAATATGAGCTGAAGGCTTTTTAGGTTCGCCTGCCATTAAAGTGAATGGGGCCCGCCGCGAACTTGCGGTTTGCGATCATTATGGGGTACCATCTTTATGTGGACAATTTTTACACAAGTGTGGCCCTCTTTAGGCATTTGTTTATAGAACGGATTTACGCCTGTGGCACCGCGCAAACTAGTCGCGTGGGCTTCCCCCAACGGCTTGTAACCACCCGTCTTGCAAGGGGGGAGAGGGCTGCCTTGTGTAACGAAGAACTGCTCGCGGTGAAATGGAGAGACAAGCGTGACGTTTACATGCTCTCCTCCATTCACGCAGACACGACAATCCAAATTGAAAGGGCAACCTGTGTCATTGAAAAGCCCCTCTCAGTCCACGACTATAATGCGCTCATGGGAGGGGTGGACTTCAATGACCAAAAAAATTTTTTTCTCTGGTAAAAAAAAACACCCTTCACAACAGTTGGTCAGATCAAGAACACTCTCCAGGAGGTAGGTGTATGTGTGTCAAAGTGTCAAAGTCAACAATCAAAAGAAGACTTCACCAGAGTGAATACAGAGGGTTCACCACAAGATGTAAACCATTGGTTAGCCTCAAAAACAGAAAGGCCAGATTAGAGTTTGCCAAACGACATCTAAAAAATTCTTCACAGTTCTGGAACAACATCCTATGGACAGATGAGACCAAGATCAACTTGTACCAGAGTGATGGTAAGAGAAGAGTATGGAGAAGGAAAGGAACTGCTCATGATCCTAAGCATACCTCCTCATCTGTGAAGCATGGTGGTGGTAGTGTCTTGGCGTGGGCATGTATGGCTGCCAATGGGACTGGTTCTCTTGTATTTATTGATGATGTGACTGCTGACAAAAGCAGCAGGATGAATTTTGAAGTGTTTTGGGCAATATTATCTGTTCATATTCAGTCAAATGCTTCAGAACTCATTGGACGGCGCTTCACAGTGCAGATGGACAATGATCCAAAGCATACTGCAAAAGCAACCAAAGAGTTTTTTAAGGGAAAGAAGTGGAATGTTATTCAATGGCCAAGTCAATCACCTGACCTGAATCAGATTGAGCATGCATTGCTGAAGACAAAACTGAAGGGAAAATGCCCCAAGAACAAGCAGGAACTGAAGACAGTTGCAGTAGAGGCCTGGCACAGCATCACCAGGGATGAAACCCAGCGTCTGGTGATGTCTATGCGTTCCAGACTTCAGGCTGTAATTTACTGCAAAGAATTTGCAACTAAGTATTAAAAAGTGAAAGTTTGATTTATGATTATTATTCTGTCCCATTACTTTTGTTTTCTTAACAAGTGGGAGGCACATATGCAAACTGTTGTAATTGCTACACCATTCACCTGATTTGGATGTAAATACCCTCAAATTAAAGCTGACAGTCAGCAGTTAAAGCACATCTTGTTTGTTTCATTTCAAATCCATTGTGGTGGTGTATAGAGCCAAAAATTCTAGAATTGTTTCGATGTCCCAATATTTATGGACCTGACTGTAGATATAAAAGTCAGGCAGAATATGGTAAATGACAGTGTGGAGCAGCAGGGCAAAAGGCAGTGTCTGTCTTATGTCCCCAAATAAGTTTTTTTATACCCCAAAGAACAAAGGAATAATTAGTATTATAATTCAAGTTTTCCGCAGTATGTCACAGTCCATAGACATCACACAGATCACCTCACTACATCATAACGTATCTCATCACAAATTTTTTACTATTCATATACATTGACATACATAAGTTACGCCTCCAACAGCTTTCAATTGGACAAGTTTCTTATCATAAACACGTCATGCATAAATAATTTGTTCCCTTGGGTCATTCATCAATATTCTCCAGTCTTGATCCTTGTCTCCATTCTCCTTTTCCAAGGAAACATATTGACCATTAACACTTGAATTGGTCATCCTTTTTTATTACCTATCCCAACACCAAGGGTCAAACATAATCATAAACATTACAATGAACTTCTGCAATTTTAGTAAACAAGTACTTTTACTCCAACCAAGATGTCTACCATTAATACACATACCATTTACTTTCTCAAGGTCACCCTTACATCATGACCTTTTAATCCATTAATTAAATCTCCTACCACTATAACACATCACAATGTACTTCAACAAGATAATTAATTCCTCAACTAAACTCCTTTCTATAGCAAGGACACACGATGTCTGCTGGATACAACATGGCTGACTATCAGATCTAATCCTGATTCTCTAACAACGGGTATAATAGAACTAGTGGTGGTAAAAGGATCTTCCAATAACTCAGGCCTAAAGTTATGGCCTCTCAATAGTGATAAGGTGCCCCACTTTGGAAGGGGCAGTGAAGACGCAGTGTCAGACTCAGAAGTCACCTCCACATCATCCTGCTGTGACTAAGAGGAGGAGTGAGCCATCCAATCCACAATTTCATCTTCTTTTTTCTCAATGATAATGTTGCGCCTTTCCGAAGCCAGGGTGAACTTTGGCTTACTTCTTCTACTACTACTACTACTGGCTGGATGGCTGGTGCAGCTACTACCCACATTCTGGCTCTGGGCGGACAAGGCCTGGCCTTGGGTCTTTTTTGGAACCCTTCCGTATTCCTGACATTTTTTTACCTATAGTACACAGTCACACAAAGAATGGAAGGGTTTGCAAGACAGAGAGGCACAATAATATGTCCTTCCCTTTCCACAAACACACTGAAGACACTGCTTCTGACAATTGACTTTGGAAACAATTCAGTATGAGCGCCACTAACAGATTTGGGTCTAATGTTTTAAGCGTATTCAAATATGCAGATTCGTAAAAAAAAAAGCTTTCTCTTCTGTAAAATACAAAGTGTCAACCTACTATAAGATTATTCTCCTTCCCCACACTAACACTTGAACTTTCTGGGATACCCTATTATTTCTGGTGTTTTCAAACGCTACCATTTGAATTATAAACCATGTGTTGTACATATGTATTGCTACAGTATTTTCTCAAAACAAAAAAGACACTTGAACTGTCTAGAGAGGCCCTTTAAAATACTACGGCCTACTATTTCAGGTGTTTTGACTCAGAGATTTACAATGCTGCCTTCTGGATTGAAAAACATGTGATATACACAAATATTGCTATTTTTACGCTTTAAATGCGAGATGCCTTGTCCCAGATTTCAGACTACTATTTCCAGTGTTTTTATGTGTTGTACACTTATATTGCTATTGTTAAAAAAAAAAAAAAAACATGAAAAAATAAGAAAAGCGAACTGTATGCCCTGTAAATGTTTTGGCCAATTTATTGTGTTATCACTCAGAGATTTAAAATGTTATTTGAATTGTACAACACACGTTGTAGACATATATTGCAGTTTTTGCAAAACAAAAAAACACTTGAACTGTGAAGATGCCCTGTATCAGATTTCAGACTACTATTTACGGTGTTTTCACTCAGAGATTTAAAACACTACCCTCTAGATTGTAAAATGTGTTATACACTATTGCTATCCCCTTCCCCCTCAAAAAAAATTTAAAATCTCTTGAACTGTCTGGAGATGCTCTGTCCCAGATTTCAGACTATTATTTCAGGTGTTTTCACACGAATTTTAATTGCTATCCTGTGACTTGTAAAGCACATGTTGTACACTTGTATTGAGCTTATTCCCCCACACCAACACTTGAACCCATCTTTGGAAAGAAAGTTGAATATCTGTTCAAATGGAAAAAATAAATAAATTTAGGTCTGCTTTTAACCCCTTCAACCCCGGGCCTGTTTCACCTTCCTGCCCAGGCCATTTTTTGAAAATGGGTCACTATATGTAATAGCTTTGGAACATGTAATAGCTTTGGAACACTTTTACTTATCCAAGCCATTCTGAGATTGTTTTCTCGTGGCACATTATACTTCATGATAGTCATAAACTTGACTGGTGCAGCTACTACCCACATTTGTGAAAAAATCCCAAACTTACCAAAAATTTTGAAAAATTCCCGAATTTTCTAATTTCTATTTCTTTACTTTTATAATAGATAGTGATACCTCATATAATAGTTATTACTTTACATTTTCCATATGTCTACTTCATGTTTGGATAATTTTGAAAATTACATTTAATTTTTTGGGGACGTTAGAAGGCTTAGAAGTTTGGAAGCAAATGACCCAATTTTAGAAACTACATCCCTCAAGGTATACAAAACTGATTTTACTAACTTTCTTAACCCTTTAGGTGTTCCACAAGAATTAATGGAAAATGGAGATGAAATTTCCGAATTTCACTTTTTTGGCGGATTTTACATTTTAATCCATTTTTTTTTTCCAGTAGCAAAGCAAGGGTAAACAGCCAAATAAAACTCAATATTTATTACCCTGATTCTGCGCTTTATAGAAACACCCCACATGTGATCGTAAACTGCTGTACGGGCACACGGCAGGGCACAGTAAGAAATGGAACGCCATATGGTTTTTGGAAGGAAGATTTTGCTGAACTGGTTTTTAGATGTCATGTCCCATTTGAAGCTCCCCTGATGCGCCCCTACAGTAGAAACTCAAAAAAGTGATCACATTTTGGAAACTACGGGATAAGGTGCCAGTTTTATTGGTACTATTTTGGGGTACATATGATTTTTAATTGCTCTATATTATGTTTTTTGTGAAGCAAGGTAACAAAAAAATTGATATTTTGGCACAGTTTTTATTTTTAACAACATTCATCTGACAGGTTAGATCATGCGCTATTTTTAGAGAGCAGGTTGTTACGGATGCAATGATATCAAATATGTCTACTTTCTATGATGTTTGTTTCAGTTCTACATAATAAAGCATTTTTGAAAACAAAAATTTGGTTTTTGTATCTCCATTTTATAAACGCCCTATTTTTTTATTTTTCTGCCGATCATCTTGTGCAGGGGCTCGTTTTTTGCAGGAAGAGTTGAAGTTTTTATTGGTATCATTTTCGGGTACATATGATTTTTTTTATCATTCATTATTACACTTTATGGGGCAAGGTGACCAAAAAATTGGTTGTTTTGGCGCAGTTTTTATTAATTTATTTTTACAGCGTTCACCTGAGGGATTAGGTCATGTGACTTTTTTTATAGAGCAGATCGCTACAGACGTGGCAATTCCTAATATGTATACTTTTTTTTAATTTTATTTCACCTTAGCACAATAATAGCAGTTTTGAAGCAAAAAGATTTCATATTTTAGTGTCTCCATTGTCTGAGAGTGATAGCTTTTTAATTTTTTGACCGATTCTCTTAGGTAGGGTCTAATTTTTTGCGGGATGAGGTGACGGTCTGATTGGTACTATTTTGGGGGGCATACCCCTTTTTGATCACTTGCTGTTGCAATTTTTGTGATGTAATGGCTTTTTTTTTACACATTTTTTTTTATTTTTTTTACGGTGTTCACCTGAGGGATTAGGTCATGTGATATATTTATAGAGCTGGTTGTTAAGGACGTTGTGATATCTAATATGTATATATTTTTTTATGTATTGCAATTTAGCACAATAATAGCAATTTTGAAACAAAAAAATGATGTTTTAGTGTCTCCATGTTCTTAGAGCTATAGTTTTTTTTAACTTTTTGGGCGATTGTCTTAGGTAGGGGCTATTTTTTTGCGGGATGAGGTGATGGTTTCATTGATACCATTTTGTGGGACATACACCTTTTTGATAGCTTGGTGTTGCACTTTTTTGTGATGTAAGGTGACAAAAATGTTTTTTTCTACACCGTTTTTTTTATTTAATGGTGTTTATCAAAAAGGGTGGATCATGTGATATATTTATAGAGCCGGTCATTACGGATGTGGTGATACCTAATATGTGTGTTTTTTGTTTTTTTTTCTGTTATTTATTATTTTTTTACTTTACTAATTGTATTACTTTATTAAAAACACTTTTTGTATATTTTTTTTTCTTTACTTTATTACTAATGTTCACTTTTGGGGCTCTGATCCTCTTAGCAGTGCATTACAATACATCTGTATTGTAATGCATTGCCTGTTAGTGTATGACACTGAGTCATACACTAACAGGTTGCCCAGGGGACCCAGCCTGAGGCTGGATCTCCTCGGCACCCGTAGAAGGCAGGTTCCGATGTCATGCAAGGCATTGAGCAGCCTCTGCACAGCATCGGGTTTCCTTGTCACGCATCGAGTCCCCGCCACAGCAATGCGGGGACTCGATGCACTCACTCACCCAACACAATCCCCTTCTATGTCGCGGTCAGTGCAGTCCGCGGCATAGAAGGGGTTAAAAGCCGATGCCGGATACAGCAAGGTCCTGGCTACCAGGGACTGCCGGGGCCCTGCAGTGATCGCACGCGCACCCTCTCCAGTGCCCGCGCAATCACCATGAAGTACTATTATGTCAATTTGCGGGAACGCAGTGGTTCCCATGACGTAGTAGTACGTCATGTGTCGGAAAGGGGTTAAGGTTCTGCTGCAGCTCCAGCTGTGTTATAAGGCAGTAAAGGCAGTAACTGCAGCTAGAAGGTACTGCCTAGCACACCCAGCCTCGATTCCTTACACCTAACTTCCTGGCTGAAAGCTTTCCTAATTTCTTTCTACCCTTTCCTTAAAGTGAAGCTTGATTGTTGTTGTACATTGTCCCTAAAAAAAAATTCTCATACTGTATAGACCCATCCACCCTTATTCACAGCCCACCACAGAATGAAATTTTGCTCATTCTACAACTTTTATTCAATCAGGGTAAGCCCCTCCCCCACTTCATTTCACGGTCATGAGTTCATTTTTTCCTCCCTCATGCTTTTTCCAGCTGATATGAGCAATAAAATGACGATGGTAGCCGTTTTACTGGATTCTTCAGAGGCAAACCTAAAAGGCTTTGTATTAGTTTTTGCAGATTAAGTTTTGGGAAATTTATAACAAACAGTTTATTACAAACTGATTCGCTCTTGTCTAAAACACACTGCTTGTTAACACTATCAACCATGCATTTACCCATAGCTTTGTATGTCAGTTTCAAACAGACATGATTTACTATTGCTGTCATTGCGTTCAAGAGGTTAGGGAGGGAGGAGAGAAAAAGCAAAAATGTGTAAAATAATAAAAAAAGATAACATCTTTTCCTAAAGAATCTGAGTACTAGCATAATAGAGAGTGTTTTTTACCAATGTTCAGGTAATTGGAGCATCTTCAATTTGTGCAGAATCTATTTTGGCACGAATAACATTTATTAAAATATTTTAACGAATGGGACACAAAATGAATTGCAAGAAATTCACTTATCTATAAGTTGGATGATATCAATGCTGGTACTTGCTTGTTCACAGCATTTTGTATTTGTTGTTCTGCTCCATCATAGGTGTAATAATTCATATGATGAACAACAATTGTTCCATGACGGTCTCAACTAGCTGTAATGGGGTCGGTTGGGTTTCTGTCATGCTGCTCAATTTTTTCTGTCATTTTTGAGAGAGCTGGGAAAGAACCAGATGTGAGCAGGCCCTAATAGGGGCACTATTTATGTGATAACCTACATCTTTAAACATTCAGAATACTCTTCTGACTTATGTATCAACTTATAGAAGCAAAAAGAATTATTCCCATAAGATTGACAATCCTTTAATATATGTATATTGTAAGTAAAAAAGGGTGGTTACCAGCACTGCTTTTGGAGAAATTTGTGGCTTGTAATGTAAACTAAATCCTTATACTTTGTAGGTGCTTCTGTTTCTCTACATTTTGGTAAACTAAACCAATCACTTTATCAATAGTATATTGCTGTATGGTGTAAATTCTTGACAAAGGGACTGGGACAATCTCAAAATGCATTGATGTACTAATGATTAGTGTTGAGTAAAGTGAGCTTCAGATCATTGATCCGAAGTCGCTTCGGTCAAAACTTCGCTTGAAGGCTGTACGGAAATCCGTCTTCATGTAGTATTACAATATATGGGCTCTGTCAAGGTGAAATTCGTTTTGTCCGAAATCTCATTGAATAACTTTGGCCATCGATTCTATTGCTTGAAAAACATTTTAAAACTTGATTCCAAAGTCAGCTTCGGTACCGCCTGGTACCTCGGTACTGAAGCTGACTTCGGATTCAAGTTGAAAAATTGTTTTGAAGTTGAAAAATCCAAGTCCGAAGTTATGGCTAGAGTTGAGCGAACACCTGGATGTTCGGGTTCGAGAAGTTCGGCCGAACTTCCCGGAAATGTTCGGGTTCGGGATCCGAACCCGATCCAAACTTCGTCCCGAACCCCATTGAAGTCAATAGGGACCCGAACTTTTCGGCACTAAAAAGGCTGTAAAACAGCCCAGGAAAGAGCTAGAGGGCTGCAAAAGGCAGCAACATGTAGGTAAATCCCCTGCAAACAAATGTGGAAATGAATTAAAATAAAATAAAAAAATAAAAAAATGACCCAATATCAATTGGACAGAGGTCCTATAGCAGAGAATCTGGTTTCACGTCAGCAGAGAATCAGTCTCTTCATGCCATAGCAAAGAATCTGGCTTTATGTCAGCACAGAATCAGTCTCTTCATGCCATAGCAGAGAATCTGGCTTCATGTCAGCACAGAATAAGTCTTCATGTCATAGCAGAGAATCAGGCTTCACGTCACCCACCACTGGAACAGGCCACTGTCACACATTTAGGCCCCGGCACCCAGACAGAGGAGAGCGGTCCCGTAACAGAGAATCTGGCCTTATGTCAGCGCAGAATCTGTCTTCATGACATAGCAGAGAATCAAGCTTCACGTCACCCACCACTGGAACAGGCCACTGTCACACATTTAGGCCCAGGCACTCAGTCAGAGGAGAGATGTCCCGTAACAGAGAATCTGGCTTGATGTCAGCACAGAATCTATCTTCATGTCATAGCAGAGAATCAGGCTTCATGTCACCCACCACTGGAACAGGCCACTGTCACACATTTAGGCCCAGGCACCCAGGCAGAGGAGAGAGGTCCCGTAACAGAGAATCTGGCCTTATGTCAGCGCAGAATCTGTCTTCATGTCATAGCAGAGAATCAAGCTTCACGTCACCCACCACTGGAACAGGCCACTGTCACACATTTAGGCCCAGGCACCCAGTCAGAGGAGAGAGGTCCCGTAACAGAGAATCTGGCTTGATGTCAGCACAGAATCTGTCTTCATGTCATAGCAGAGAATCAGGCTTCATGTCACCCACCACTGGAACAGGCCACTGTCACACATTTAGGCCCAGGCACCCAGGCAGAGGAGAGAGGTCCCGTAACAGAGAATCTGGCCTTATGTCAGCGCAGAATCAGTCTTCATGTCATAGCAGAGAATCAGGCTTCACGTCACCCACCACTGGAACAGGCCACTGTCACACATTTAGGCCCCGGCACCCAGACAGAGGAGAGTGGTCCCGTAACAGAGAATCTGGCCTTATGTCAGCGCAGAATCTGTATTCATGTCATAGCAGAGAATCAGGCTTCACGTCACCCACCACTGGAACAGGCCACTGTCACACATTTAGGCCCAGGTACCCAGGCAGAGGAGAGAGGTCCCGTAACAGAGAATCTGGCCTGATGTCAGCACAGAATCTGTCTTCATGTCATAGCAGAGAATCAGGCTTCACGTCACCCACCACTGGAACAGGCCACTGTCACACATTTAGGCCCAGGTACCCAGGCAGAGGAGAGAGGTCCCGTAACAGAGAATCTGGCCTGATGTCAGCACAGAATCTGTCTTCATGTCATAGCAGAGAATCAGGCTTCACGTCACCCACCACTGGAACAGGCCACTGTCACATATTTAGGCCCAGGCACCCAGGCAGAGGAGAGAGGTCCCGTAACAGAGAATCTGGCCTGATGTCAGCACAGAATCTGTCTTCATGTCATAGCAGAGAATCAGGCTTCACGTCACCCACCACTGGAACAGGCCACTGTCACATATTTAGGCCCAGGCACCCAGGCAGAGGAGAGAGGTCGCGTAACAGAGAATCTGGCTTCATGTCAGCACAGAATAAGTCTTCATGTCATAGCAGAGAATCAGGCTTCACGTCACCCACCACTGGAACAGGCCACTGTCACACATTTAGACCCCGGCACCCAGACAGGGGAGAGGTTCATTCAACTTTGGGTTGCCCCGCAATATAATTGTAAAATGAAATTAAAAATAGTATTGAATGAGGAAGTGCCCTGGAGTAGAATAATATATTGTTAAGGGGAGGTAGTTAATATCTAATCTGCACAAGGGATGGACAGGTCCTGTGGGATCCATGCCTGGTTCATTTTTATGAACGTCAGCTTGTCCACATTGGCTGTAGATAGGCGGCTGCGTTTGTCTGTAATGAAGCCCTCTGCCGTGCTGAATACACGTTCAGACAAAACGCTGGCCGCCGGGCAGGCCAGCACCTCCAAGGCATAAAAGGCTAGCTCTGGCCACGTGGACAATTTGGAGACCCAGAAGTTGAATGGGGCCGAACCATCAGTCAGTACGTGGAGGGGTGTGCACAGGTACTGTTCCACCATGTTAGTGAAATGTTGCCTCCTGCTAACACGTTCCGTATCAGGTGGTGGTGCACTTAGCTGTGGCGTGGTGACAAAACTTTTCCACATCTCTGCCATGCTAACCCTGCCCTCAGAGGAGCTGGCCGTGACACAGCTGCGTTGGCGACCTCTTGCTCCTCCTCTGCCTTCGCCTTGGGCTTCCACTTGTTCCCCTGTGACATTTGGGAATGCTCTCAGTAGCGCGTCTACCAACGTGTGTTTGTACTCGCGCATCTTCCTATCACGCTCCAGTGTAGGAAGTAAGGTGGGCACATTGTCTTTGTACCAGGGATCCAGCAAGGTGGCAACCCAGTAGTCCGCACACGTTAAAATGTGGGCAACTCTGCTGTCGTTGCGCAGGCACTGCAGCATGTAGTCGCTCATGTGTGCCAGGCTGCCCAGAGGTAAGGACAAGCTGTCCTCTGTGGGAGGCGTATCGTCATCGTCCTGTGTTTCCCCCCAGCCACGCACCAGTGATGGGCCCGAGCTGCTTTAGGTGCCACCCCGCTGTGAACATGCTTCATCCTCATCCTCCTCCACCTCCTCCTCATCCTCGTCCTCCTCGTCCTCCAGTAGTGGGCCCTGTCTGGCCACATTTGTACCGGGCCTCTGGTGTTGCAAAAAACCTCCCTCTGAGTCACTTTGAAGAGACTGGCCTGAAAGTGCTAAAAATGACCCCTCTTCCTCCTCTTCCTCCTGGGCCACCTCCTCTTCCATCATCGCCCTAAGTGTTTTCTCAAGGAGACATAGAAGTGGTATTGTAACGCTGATAACGGCGTCATCGCCACTGGCCATGTTGGTGGAGTACTCGAAACAGCGCAACAGGGCACACAGGTCTCGCATGGAGGCCCAGTCATTGGTGGTGAAGTGTGTCTGATCCGCAGTGCGACTGACCCGTGCGTGCTGCAGCTGAAACTCCACTATGGCCTGCTGCTGCTCGCACAGTCTGTCCAGCATGTGCAAGGTGGAGTTCCACCTGGTGGGTACGTCGCATATGAGGCGGTGAGCGGGAAGGCCGAAGTTACGCTGTAGCGCAGACAGGCGAGCAGCGGCAGGGTGTGAACGCCGGAAGCGCGAACAGACGGCCCGCACTTTATGCAGCAGCTCTGACATGTCGGGGTAGTTGCGAATGAACTTCTGCACCACCAAATTCAGCACATGCGCCAGGCAAGGGATGTGCGTCAAACCGGCTAGTCCCAGAGCTGCAACGAGATTTCGCCCATTATCGCACACCACCAGGCCGGGCTTGAGGCTCACCGGCAGCAACCACTCGTCGGTCTGTTGTTCTATACCCCACCACAACTCCTGTGCGGTGTGGGGCCTGTCCCCCAAACATATGAGTTTCAGAATGGCCTGCTGACGTTTACCCCGGGCTGTGCTGAAGTTGGTGGTGAAGGTGTGTGGCTGACTGGATGAGCAGGTGGAAGAAGAGGAGGAGGAAGCTGAGTAGGAGGAGGAGGAGACAGGAGGCAAAGAATGTTGCCCTGCGATCCTTGGCGGCGGAAGGACGTGCGCCAAACAGCTCTCCGCCTGGGGCCCAGCCGCCACTACATTTACCCAGTGTGCAGTTAGGGAGATATAGCGCCCCTGGCCGTGCTTACTGGTCCACGTATCTGTGGTTAGGTGGACCTTGCCACAGATGGCGTTGCGCAGTGCACACTTGATTTTATCGGACACTTGGTTGTGCAGGGAAGGCACGGCTCTCTTGGAGAAGTAGTGGCGGCTGGGAACAACATACTGTGGGACAGCAAGTGACATGAGCTGTTTGAAGCTGTGTGTGTCCACCAGCCTAAATGACAGCATTTCATAGGCCAGTAGTTTAGAAATGCTGGCATTAAGGGCCAGGGATCGAGGGTGGCTAGGTGGGAATTTACGCTTTCTCTCAAATGTTTGTGAGATGGAGAGCTGAACGCTGCCGTGTGACATGGTTGAGATGCTTGGTGACGCAGGTGGTGGTGTTGGTGGTACATCCCATGTTTGCTGGGCGGCAGGTGCCAACGTTCCTCCAGAGGCAGAGGAAGAGGCCGAGGCAGCAGCAGAAGAGGCCGAGGCGGCAGCAGCAGAAGGGGCAGCAGGGGGAGCCTGAGTGACTTCCTTGTTTTTAAGGTGTTTACTCCACTGCAGTTCATGCTTTGCATGCAGGTGCCTGGTCATGCAGGTTGTGCTAAGGTTCAGAAAGTTAATGCCTCGCTTCAGGCTCTGATGGCACAGCGTGCAAACCACTCGGGTCTTGTCGTCAGCACATTGTTTGAAGAAGTGCCATGCCAGGGAACTCCTTGAAGCTGCCTTTGGGGTGCTCGGTCCCAGATGGCGGCGGTCAGTAGCAGGCGAAGTCTCTTGGCGGCGGGTGTTCTGATTTTGCCCACTGCTCCCTCTTTTGCTACGCTGTTGGCTCGGTCTCACCACTGCCTCTTCCTCCGAACTGTGAAAGTCAGTGGCACGACCTTCATTCCATGTGGGGTCTAGGACTTCATCGTCCCCTGCATCGTCTTCCACCCAGTCTTGACCCCTGACCTCCTGTTCAGTCTGCACACTGCAGAAAGACGCAGCAGTTGGCACCTGTGTTTCGTCATCATCAGAGACGTGCTGAGGTGGTATTCCCATGTCCTCATCATCAGGAAAAATAAGTGGTTGTGCGTTAGTGCATTCTATCTCTTCCACCCCTGGGGAAGGGCTAGGTGGATGCCCTTGGGAAACCCTGGCAGCAGAGTCTTCAAACAGCATAAGAGACTGCTGCATAACTTGAGGCTCAGACAGTTTCCCTGATATGCATGGGGGTGATGTGACAGACCGATGGGCTTGGTTTTCATGCGCCATCTGTGCGCTTTCTGCAGAAGACTGGGTGGGAGATAATGTGAACGTGCTGGATCCACTGTCGGCCACCCAATTGACTAATGCCTGCACCTGCTCAGGCCTTACCATCCTTAGAACGGCATTGGGCCCCACCAAATATCGCTGTAAATTCTGCTGGCTACTGGGACCTGAGGTAGTTGGTTCACTAGGACGTGTGGCTGTGGCAGAACGGCCACGTCCTCTCCCAGCACCAGAGGGTACACTAACACCTCCACGACCATGTCCACGTCCGCGTCCCTTATTAGATGTTTTCCTCATTGTTCCCGTTCACAACAATTTTGAGAATGGCAAATTTGGGAATGCTTTTTCAACCCAGAACAAAAAGTCTGCTTTTACGGTCACTACAAATAACTTGACCAGCTAAAACTGTGCAGATTTGGTTGAATAGAGATGTGAGACCTGTTTTTTTTTGCGCTGTGTGACAGTTATAGGTTTAATCACAGAATGACACTTCTATCAGCACGCTAGCGTGTGTCTTAGGTTTTTCTGAATCACACTATCAATACCTTCAATGTAAGATTTTCTTTTTGGGATAGATTTCAAGTAGGCCTCAAATACCACAAACTAGTAATTTTGAGAATGGCAAATTTGGGAATGCTTTTTCAACCCAGAACAAAAAGTCTGCTTTTACGGTCTCTACAAATAACTTGACCAGCTAAAACGGTGCAGATTTGGTTGAATAGAGATGTGAGACCTGTTTTTTTTTGCGCTGTGTGACAGTTATAGGTTTAATCACAGAATGACACTTCTATCAGCACGCTAGCGTGTGTCTTAGGTTTTTCTGAATCACACTATCAATACCTTCAATGTAAGATTTTCTTTTTGGGATAGATTTCAAGTAGGCCTCAAATACCACAAACTAGTTATTTTCAGAATGGCAAATTTGGGAATGCTTTTTCAACCCAGAACAAAAAGTCTGCTTTTACGGTCACTACAAATAACTTGACCAGCTAAAACTGTGCAGATTTGGTTGAATACAGATGTGAGACCTGTTTTTTTTTGCGCTGTGTGACAGTTATAGGTTTAATCACAGAATGACACTTCTATCAGCACGCTAGCGTGTGTCTTAGGTTTTTCTGAATCACACTATCAATACCTTCAATGTAAGATTTTCTTTTTGGGATAGATTTCAAGTAGGCCTCAAATACCACAAACTAGTTATTTTCAGAATGGCAAATTTGGGAATGCTTTTTCAACCCAGAACAAAAAGTCTGCTTTTACGGTCACTACAAATAACTTGACCAGCTAAAACTGTGCAGATTTGGTTGAATAGAGATGTGAGACCTGTTTTTTTTTGCGCTGTGTGACAGTTATAGGTTTAATCACAGAATGACACTTCTATCAGCACGCTAGCGTGTGTCTTAGGTTTTTCTGAATCACACTATCAATACCTTCAATGTAAGATTTTCTTTTTGGGATAGATTTCAAGTAGGCCTCAAATACCACAAACTAGTTATTTTCAGAATGGCAAATTTGGGAATGCTTTTTCAACCCAGAACAAAAAGTCTGCTTTTACGGTCACTACAAATAACTTGACCAGCTGAAACTGTGCAGATTTGGTTGAATAGAGATGTGAGACCTGTTTTATTTTTGCGCTGTGTGACAGTTATAGGTTTAATCACAGAATGACACTTCTATCAGCACGCTAGCGTGTGTCTTAGGTTTTTCTGAATCACACTATCAATACCTTCAATGTAAGATTTTCTTTTTGGGATAGATTTCAAGTAGGCCTCAAATACCACAAACTAGTTATTTTCAGAATGGCAAATTTGGGAATGCTTTTTCAACCCAGAACAAAAAGTCTGCTTTTACGGTCACTACAAATAACTTGACCAGCTAAAACTGTGCAGATTTGGTTGAATAGAGATGTGAGACCTGTTTTTTTTTGCGCTGTGTGACAGTTATAGGTTTAATCACAGAATGACACTTCTATCAGCACGCTAGCGTGTGTCTTAGGTTTTTCTGAATCACACTATCAATACCTTCAATGTAAGATTTTCTTTTTGGGATAGATTTCAAGTAGGCCTCAAATACCACAAACTAGTTATTTTCAGAATGGCAAATTTGGGAATGCTTTTTCAACCCAGAACAAAAAGTCTGCTTTTACGGTCACTACAAATAACTTGACCAGCTGAAACTGTGCAGATTTGGTTGAATAGAGATGTGAGACCTGTTTTATTTTTGCGCTGTGTGACAGTTATAGGTTTAATCACAGAATGACACTTCTATCAGCACGCTAGCGTGTGTCTTAGGTTTTTCTGAATCACACTATCAATACCTTCAATGTAAGATTTTCTTTTTGGGATAGATTTCAAGTAGGCCTTAAATACCACAAACTAGTTATTTTCAGAATGGCAAATTTGAGAATGCTTTTTCAACCCAGAACAAAAAGTCTGCTTTTATGGTCACTACAAATACCTTGACCAGCTGAAACTGTGCAGATTTGGTTGAATAGAGATGTGAGACCTGGTTTTTTTTGCGCTGTGTGACAGTTATAGGTTTAATCACAGAATGACACTTCTATCAGCACGCTAGCGTGTGTCTTAGGTTTTTCTGAATCACACTATCAATACTTTCAATGTAAGATTTTCTTTTTGGGATAGATTTCAAGTAGGTCTCAAATACCACAAACTAGTTATTTTCAGAATGGCAAATTTGGGAATGCTTTTTCAACCCAGAACAAAAAGTCTGCTTTTACGGTCACTACAAATAACTTGACCAGCTAAAACTGTGCAGATTTGGTTGAATAGAGATGTGAGACCTGTTTTTTTTTGCGCTGTGTGACAGTTATAGGTTTAATCACAGAATGACACTTCTATCAGCACGCTAGCGTGTGTCTTAGGTTTTTCTGAATCACACTATCAATACCTTCAATGTAAGATTTTCTTTTTGGGATAGATTTCAAGTAGGCCTCAAATACCACAAACTAGTTATTTTCAGAATGGCAAATTTGGGAATGCTTTTTCAACCCAGAACAAAAAGTCTGCTTTTACGGTCACTACAAATAACTTGACCAGCTAAAACTGTGCAGATTTGGTTGAATAGAAATGTCAGGTCTATTTTTTAGGCGCTGGGTGACAGGCTCAACTTGCCCCTGATGTAATATATGGCCAAAAAATAACCACACTGTTGATGGTTAAATGCACTTGGGTGACACAGGCTCAGCCTGCACCAGATGTAGTATACGGCCAAAAAATAACCAGACTGTTGATGGTTAAATGCACTTCTTTGACACAGGCTCAGCCTGCAGCTAATGTAGTATATGGCCAAAAAATAACCAGACTGTTGATGGTTAAATGCACTTCGGTGACACAGGCTCAGCCTGCAGCTGATGTAGGATATAGCACAAAATAACCACACTATCGATGGTTAAATACACTTGGTGATAGCTCGTGCTGGCGCACCACAAGTCACAAAATGGCCGCCGATCACCCCAGAAAAAAAGTGATCTAAAAACGCTCTGGGCAGCCTCAAAAAAGTGAGCAAGTCAATAATAGCACTTCAATGATCCACAGCTGCATATCGATCACAGAATGAAGTCTTTTGGAGGAGTTAATCTGCCTAATCTCGCCCTAACGTCGCAGCTGCAACCTCTCCCTATACTGATCATAGCAGAGTGACGTGCGGCGCTACGTGACTCCAGCTTAAATAGAGGCTGGGTCACATGGTGCACTGGCCAATCACAGCCATGCCAATAGTAGGCATGGCTGTGATGGCCTCTTGGGCCAAGTAGTATGACGCTTGTTGATTGGCTGCTTTGCAGCCTTTCAAAAAGCGCCAAGAAAGCGCCGAACACCGAACCCGAACCCGGACTTTTACGAAAATGTTCGGGTTCGGGTCCGTGTCACGGACACCCCAAAATTCGGTACGAACCCGAACTATACAGTTCGGGTTCGCTCATCCCTAGTTATGGCACTATTTAGAAATGAGGAGTAGGATTTATCCTTGTAGACTTAGCATTTTGCAGACTGAACATCAGTATAGCGCCTGCAGCTCCAGATGTGACTGGTGTATAGGACATCATATACAGTAACAGCAGTGTTGTGCGTTATCTCTGGATGTGACATGAGCAAAAATATGATGTAACAGCTGGATTTCCATTGCAGCTCTGGATGTGATTGGAGCAAAAGCTATGACATAAAAATACGATTTTGATTGCAACTCTGGATGTTACTTCAGCTCATAATGCAATAGCAGTGTTATGCTTCAGCTCTGGACGTGAATAGAAAATAAGACATGATATAACAGCAGTGTTGTCTGTCAGCTCTGGATGTGATTGGAGAAGAATATATGATGCAACAGCAGTTTTGTGCCTCAGCTCTGTGGCTGCAGAAAAAGACATTATTTAACCCCAGGATTTTGTCTGTAGCTCTAGATGTGACTGGAGCATAAGTCATAATGTAACAGCAGTGTTGTCTCAGCTCTGGATGCAACTAGAGCAAAAGATATGATGTAACAGCATGATTTTGATTGCAGCTTTGGTTGTGACTGGATCCTAAGACATGATGTAACAGCTGTGTTGTGTGTCAGCTCTGTATGTGACTACAGCAAAATATATGGTGTAACAGCAGGATTTTGATTGCAGCTCTGGATGTGACTGGAGTATAAGGCATTATGTAGTAGCAGCATGGTGGCTGCAGCATTGAAAGTTACCGGAGCCTAAAAAACGTATGTAACATTAGGATTTTGACTGCAGCTCGGGATGTGACTGATGCAAAAGACATGAAAAAACAACAATGTTACTAACTAGGAGATTTCTTCCAACAAACTGGCCACACTCCCTGTGTAGACAAATATTTTCCAGACTAAGCCCAGCCCCTCCTCCTGAACTTCCTGCCTCAGAGGGGAGAGAGGGAGAGGGAAGAAGTCATGGTTGCAGCCTGATATAACAATGCACTGCTTTAATGTGTTTTTCATGGTCTGCAATTGGGATGTCTGACAAAAAAGCAAGAGCAAATAGCAAAGACTCAAAAGGAGTTTATGTTATGTTTTGTTACATGTTCTTTTTTGTGTTTGGATTTTTGGCTTTGGTTTCCCTTTAACCACCTCCGGACCGCCTAACGCAGATTCGCGTTCCGGAGGTGGCAGCGCTGCGCACAGTCACGCATATACGCGTCATCTCGCGAGACGCGAGATTTCGCTCCAAGCCGGCCCGCGCATGCGCATCGCGGGCCGGCAAAAGTTAAAGAACAAGTTCGTCACCAGCCTGCCAGCAACGATCATTGGCTGGCAGGCTGGCGATTTTTAAAAAATCCAATCACAAGCCATATAACAGATCATATTAGTAAATATGATCTGTTATATGGCTTCTCTGCTCCTGTGCTGGTCCTTTTCGTCGGTTGGATCCAGCACAGGAGCAGACTGAACTGTGAGTAGCACCAACACTACACCTTAGCCCCAGATCACCCCCCTGCACCCCAATTAACCCTTTGATCACCCCTTTGATCGCCCCTGTCAATCACCAGTGAAAGGAAAAAAAGTGATCAGTGTAAACTGTCACTTTTTTTTTTTCACTAGTATTGGCTGTTAGGTTTTAGGGATAGTTTAGGCCCCTTGGTTAGGTAGTTAGCGTCAGTTAGCGCCCACCCCACCGCACCGCAGTCACTTTTATTCGCTGAATAGCGTATCGCTAATCAGCATTTGTACTTTTATAGTATCTGTAAGTGATCAAAACTGATCACGGTCAGATCTATAATAGTATTAGTGTCACCTTAGCTCGCCCTCCACCCAAAACGCAGTGTTTGCCCGATCAGGCCTGATCGGTCGCCCACACGTGCGTTCACCCACGCCTGCCCCACCGCAGTGACAAAAAATATATATTTTTTGATCACTGCACATTCATTTTACACGCACTGCGGCGATAAAAAAATCTGTTTTGATATTTTTTATCAACCGCAGCGGCCTCCGGTACTTCGCTAGCCTCCCCTTTGTAAGACAGGCTTGCTTTTTTTCTTGGGTAGTCTCAGGGAATACCCCTAAATTTAGTAGTCCAAAATGTCAAACAGGGGGTATTCTTCTGAAGAGGCCTACAGGATTCTGACCCAGTCGGATGAGGAGTGGGAACCCTCATCTGATGAATCTAGCGGGTCAGAATATGAACCTGTGGAAAGCAGTGGCTCTCTGACCCAAAGTTCGGACGAGGAGGTGGAGGTCCCTGGCAGCACCAGGCGTACCCGGCCCCATGTCGCTAGACCACAGGTTATGCAGGATCCGCTTCAAGAGCAGCAGAGTGGGGCTGTCGCTGCCGGATCACGTGGTGAGGCATACACCAGCAGCGCAGCCCTCCCTGGACCTAGTACCAGCACTGCCGTACAACATGGTGACGTGGCGAGCACCAGAAGGGCAGTTGAAGCTGGTACGGTGGCACGTGCACTAGTTACCCCGTCGCAGCCACCGCAAAGACAGGCCCGTAGAGCCCCTAGAATCCCTGAGGTGCTGGCAAACCCTGATTGGCAGTCACCAACTTCAGCCGCACCTGTAGTTCCCCCTTTCACCGCCCAGTCTGGAGTTCGGGTTGAGACGGCTCAAATCGGTTCGGCCCTGGGATTTTTTGAGCTGTTCTTGACTGCGGAGCTCTTGGACTTAGTCGTGGCAGAGACCAACCAGTATGCCACACAATTTATATCTGCCAACC
The DNA here is from genome assembly GCF_905171765.1 of Bufo bufo. NCBI lineage: Eukaryota > Metazoa > Chordata > Amphibia > Anura > Bufonidae > Bufo > Bufo bufo. Next base: position 308,161,353 of record NC_053389.1, read on the forward strand.
CGGGAAGCTTTTATGCCCAGCCTTTCCGGTGGAAACCAGTCCAAGTTTCCGAAATTAAAATTTTTTTGGGCCTTCTCCTCAACATGGGCCTGACAAAAAAGCATGAATTGCGGTCATATTGGTCAACGCACCCGATTCATCACATGCCCATGTTCTCTGCTGCTATGTCCAGGGCACGATTTGAGGCCATCCTCCGTTTCCTGCATTTTAGCGACAACACCACCTCCCGTCCCAGAGGCCACCCAGCTTTTGACCGGCTCCACAAAATTCGGCCCCTCATAGACCATTTCAACCAGAAATTTGCAGATTTGTATACCCCCGAGCAAAACATCTGCGTAGACGAGTCCCTAATACATTTTACCGGGCGCCTTGGCTTCAAACAGTACATCCCAAGCAAGCGTGCCCGGTATGGGGTCAAATTGTATAAGCTCTGTGAAAGGGCCACAGGCTATACCCACAAATTTCGTGTCTATGAGGGAAAAGATCAGACCCTGAAGCCGGTCGGTTGCCCTGACTACCTGGGGAGCAGTGGGAAGACAGTCTGGGACTTGGTGTCACCCTTATTCGGCAAGGGGTACCATCTTTATGTGGACAATTTTTACACAAGTGTGGCCCTCTTTAGGCATTTGTTTCTAGAATGGATTTGCGCCTGTGGCACCGCGCGAACTAGTCGCGTGGGCTTCCCCCAACGGCTTGTAACCACCCGTCTTGCAAGGGGGGAGAGGGCTGCCTTGTGTAACGAAGAACTGCTCGCGGTGAAATGGAGAGACAAGCGTGACGTTTACATGCTCTCCTCCATTCACGCAGACACGACAATCCAAATTGAGCGAGCAACCCGTGTCATTGAAAAGCCCCTCTGTGTCCACGACTATAATGCGCTCATGGGAGGGGTGGACTTCAATGACCAGATGTTGTCTCCGTATTTAGTTTCCCGCAGAACCAGACGCTGGTATAAGAAGGTGTCTGTATATTTAATTCAATTGGCGCTGTACAATAGTTTTGTTCTCTACAGAAAGGCTGGGAGAACACGATCTTTCCTCAAATTCCAGGAAGAGATCATCGAGAACCTCCTTTACCCAGGAGGTTCCGTGGCCCCATCCCCCAGTGTAGTTAGCCGTCTACACGAGCGACATTTCCCCAGTGTCGTTTCTGGTACCTCAACCCAACCGTCACCCCGAAAAAGATGTCGTGTCTGTAGCAGGAGTGGAATAAGGCGTGACACCCGCTATTTCTGTCCTGACTGTGCTGACCACCCTGCCCTATGCTATGGAGAGTGTTTCCGGAAGTACCACACACAGGTACACCTAGCATAGGGATTGCATCTCACAGGACAGGCACACAGGGCTATTAGGGCCCTTTTACTCTCAGCTGCTGCAAACCTCTCCTTTCACCTGGGATAAAGTGCATAACGTACTTCGCCACATGTTTGGGCGATTTGCGCTTTGCACATTGTCCCATGGGGAAGGAGAGGTTTGTTCTATAAAGGTAAAAAAAACTAAACAAAAAAAAAATTACCGGTAAGTAAAAAAGTTTAAAAAAGTTAATATGTTCTGTTCTAAAGTTAATAAAGTTATTGCTTTGCGGCCTGGTTTTTTCTTTTTTGTTTTGTTTTTTTTACCTTCCAGGTGGACCAACCGATCGACCAGCTGCAGCACTGATGTGCATTCGGACAGAAGCATTGTGCTGCTGTCAGATTACACGCAAGTCGGTGTATGCGGCGCTGCAAGACGAGATTTCTCCTCTGCAGTAAAAGATATGTTTGCCGAGGCATATGAGCTGAGGAGGTGGCGGTGTTCATATACTTTGGCAAACACTTTGTATATATAAAAAAAAAAAATCCCGGCAATGATTTATTCATCCACATCGATTGATGTGAATGGAGAAATCTGGTTTGCCAGGGCATACGAGCTGAAGTGGGTATGGATGTTGGGCGGAGCTCCTATGTCCTGGCAGAAGCCTTTCCCCTCCTTTTTCTTTTTTTGGCAGAGATTTTTTCATCCACATTGATCGATGCGAATGAAGAAATCTGTGCCGTTCATTTTTTTCTTTCAGCCCAGAGGCTGAACGGAAAAAAAAAATCTCATTACCCGTATGCTCAATATAAGGAGAATAGCAGAAACTCCTAATGCTGGGCATACATGTAATGATTGCGGAGACCCTCAAATGCCAGGGCAGTACAAACACCCCACAAATAACACCATTTTGGAAAGAAGACACCCCAAGGTATTCGCTGAGGGGCATATTGAGTCCATGAAAGATTGAAATTTTTGTCCCAAGTTAGCGGAAAGGGAGACTTTGTGAGAACAAAATCCAAAAAATCAATTTCCGCTAACTTGTGCCAAAATTTTTTTTTTTCAATGAACTCGCCATGCCCCTCATTGAATACCTTGGGGTGTCTTCTTTCCAAAATGGGGTCACATGTGGGGTATTTATACTGCCCTGGCATTTTAGGGGCCCCAAAGCGTGAGAAGAAGTCTGGTATCCAAATGTCTAAAAATGCCCTCCTAAAAGGAATTTGGGCCCCTTTGCCCACCTAGGCTGCAAAAAAGTGTCACACATGTGGTATCTCCGTATTCAGCAGAAGTTGGGGAATATGTTTTGGGGTGTCATTTTACATATACCCATGCTGGGTGAGATAAATATCTTGGTCAAATGCCAACTTTGTATAAAAAAAATGGGAAAAGTTGTCTTTTGCCAAGATATTTCTCTAACCCAGCATGGGTATATGTAAAATGACACCCCAAAACACATTCCTTACCTTCTCCTGAGTACGGAGATACCAGATGTGTGACACTTTTTTGCAGCCTAGCTGGGCAAAGGGGCCCACATTCCAAAGAGCACCTTTCAGATTTCACAGGTCATTTACCTACTTACCAGACATTAGGGCCCCTGGAAAATGCCAGGGCAGTATAACTGCCCCACAAGTGACCCCATTTTGGAAAGAAGACACCCCAAGGTATTCCGTGAGGGGCATGGCAAGTTCCTAGAATTTTTTATTTTTTGTCACAAGTTAGTGGACAATGATGATTATTATTTTTTTTTTTTTTCATACAAAGTCTCCTATTCCACTAACTTGTGACAAAAATTTTTTTTTCCATGAACTCACTATGCCCATCAGCGAATACCTTGGGGTCTCTTCTTTCCAAAATGGGGTCACTTGTGGGGTAGTTATACTGCCCTGGCATTCTAGGGGCCCAAATGTGTGGTAAGGAGTTTGAAATCAAATTCAGTAAAAAATGACCTGTGAAATCCGAAAGGTGCTCTTTGGAATATGGGCCCCTTTGCCCACCTAGGCTGCAAAAAAGTGTCACACATCTGGTATCTCCGTACTCAGGAGAAGGTGGGGAATGTGTTTTGGGGTGTCATTTTATATATACCCATGCTGGGTGAGAGAAATATCTTGGCAAAAGACAACTTTTCCCATTTTTTTTATACAAAGTTGTCATTTGACCAAGATATTTATCTCACCCAGCATGGGTATATGTAAAAAGACACCCCAAAACACATTCCTCAACTTCTCCTGAGTACGGCAATACCACATGTGTGACACTTTTTTGCAGCCTAGGTGGGCAAAGGGGCCCATATTCCAAAGAGCACCTTTCGGATTTCACTCGTCATTTTTTACAGAATTTGATTTCAAACTCCTTACCACACATTTGGGCCCCTAGAATGCCAGGGCAGTATAACTACCCCACAAGTGACCCCATTTTGGAAAGAAGAGACCCCAAGGTATTCGCTGATGGGCATAGTGAGTTCATGGAAGTTTTTATTTTTTGTCACAAGTTAGTGGAATATGAGACTTTGTATGAAAAAAAAAAAAAAAAATCATCATTTTCCACTAACTTGTGACAAAAAATAAAAAATTCTAGGAACTCGCCATGCCCCTCACGGAATAGCTTGGGGTGTCTTCTTTCCAAAATGGGGTCACTTGTGGGGTAGTTATACTGCCCTGGCATTCTAGGGGCCCAAATGTGTGGTAAGGAGTTTGAAATCAAATTCTGTAAAAAATGACGAGTGAAATCCGAAAGGTGCTCTTTGGAATATGGGCCCCTTTGCCCACCTAGGCTGCAAAAAAGTGTCACACATCTGGTATCTCCGTACTCAGGAGAAGGTGGGGAATGTGTTTTGGGGTGTCATTTTACATATACCCATGCTGGGTGAGAGAAATATCTTGGCAAAAGACAACTTTTCCCATTTTTTTATACAAAGTTGTCATTTGACCAAGATATTTATCTCACCCAGCATGGGTATATGTAAAAAGACACCCCAAAACACATTCCTCAACTTCTCCTGAGTACGGGGATACCAGATGTGTGACACTTTTTTGCAGCCTAGGTGGGCAAAGGGGCCCATATTCCAAAGAGCACCTTTCGGATTTCACTCGTCATTTTTTACAGAATTTGATTTCAAACTCCTTACCACACATTTGGGCCCCTAGAATGCCAGGGCAGTATAACTACCCCACAAGTGACCCCATTTTGGAAAGAAGAGACCCCAAGGTATTCGCTGATGGGCATAGTGAGTTCATGGAAGTTTTTATTTTTTGTCACAAGTTAGTGGAATATGAGACTTTGTATGAAAAAAATAAATAAAAAAAAAATCATCATTTTCCACTAACTTGTGACAAAAAATAAAAAATTCTAGGAACTCGCCATGCCCCTCACGGAATAGCTTGGGGTGTCTTCTTTCCAAAATGGGGTCACTTGTGGGGTAGTTATACTGCCCTGGCATTCTAGGGGCCCAAATGTGTGGTAAGGAGTTAGAAATCAAATTCTGTAAAAAATGATGAGTGAAATCCGAAAGGTGCTCTTTGGAATATGGGCCCCTTTGCCCACCTAGGCTGCAAAAAAGTGTCACACATCTGGTATCTCCGTACTCAGGAGAAGGTGGGGAATGTGTTTTGGGGTGTCATTTTATATATACCCATGCTGGGTGAGAGAAATATCTTGGCAAAAGACAACTTTTCCCATTTTTTTATACAAAGTTGTCATTTGACCAAGATATTTATCTCACCCAGCATGGGTATATGTAAAAAGACACCCCAAAACACATTCCTCAACTTCTCCTGAGTACGGGGATACCAGATGTGTGACACTTTTTTGCAGCCTAGGTGGGCAAAGGGGCCCATATTCCAAAGAGCACCTTTCGGATTTCACAGGTCATTTTTTACTGAATTTGATTTCAAACTCTTTACCACACATTTGGGCCCCTAGAATGCCAGGGCAGTATAACTACCCCACAAGTGACCCCATTTTGGAAAGAAGAGACCCCAAGGTATTCGCTGATGGGCATAGTGAGTTCATAGAACTTTTTATTTTTTGTCACAAGTTAGTGGAATATGAGACTTTGTAAGAAAAAAAAAAAAAGAAAAAAAAATCATCATTTTCCGCTAACTTGTGACAAAAAATAAAAAGTTCTATGAACTCACTATGCCCATCAGCGAATACCTTAGGGTGTGTACTTTCAGAAATGGGGTCATTTGTGGGGTGTTTGTACTGTCTGGGCATTGTAGAACCTCAGGAAACATGACAGGTGCTCAGAAAGTCAGAGCTGCTTCAAAAAGCGGAAATTCACATTTTTGTACCATAGTTTGTAAACGCTATAACTTTTACCCAAACCATTTTTTTTTTACCCAAACATTTTTTTTTTATCAAAGACATGTAGAACTATAAATTTAGAGCAAAATTTCTATATGGATGTCGTTTTTTTTGCAAAATTTTACAACTGAAAGTGAAAAATGTCATTTTTTTGCAAAAAAATCGTTAAATTTCGATTAATAACAAAAAAAGTAAAAATGTCAGCAGCAATGAAATACCACCAAATGAAAGCTCTATTAGTGAGAAGAAAAGGAGGTAAAATTCATTTGGGTGGTAAGTTGCATGACCGAGCAATAAACGGTGAAAGTAGTGTAGGTCAGAAGTGTAAAAAGTGGCCTGGTCTTTCAGGGTGTTTAAGCACTGGGGGCTGAGGTGGTTAATATGGACTGCAAAGTGATTTTCCATTTTTTCTTTAAGAACCTCAACATAATACTTTGCTAAAACAATGATGTTATATTAGAATGCAGGAGAATGTGTTCTTATAAACACCAATCCATGTAAGAGATCCATGCAAAGTCAAACTCGGTTACCTTTGGCCCAACAGAGGACTTGACACTTATGACACACTTTTCAGCTATACCAGATGCATATCCCCTTTAATTGCATTGTAAAATATTTTTGCCCTCATGGGTCGTGGCTGGGGCCCACTATCATGCCAGGGTCTGGCCCTACCAAAGATTCCTCCTGTTCTTTGGTGGGGGCCAATTTGAACCTGAATCTACGGTATGTGAGCATCTCATACAAAAAGCAGACTTTCATTCTAAATCATCACTGTTTGCAGTTGCTGTCTCCAAGGTCTGCCCTTGATTGTACATTGCAAGCACAAAGTAAAGTTTGTAGACAGTTAAAGGAGCAGTAGCCTGTTTCAGATTTCACAGTTGACATTCAGAGGATTAACTTAAAGGGGTTGTGCAGCCTGTTTTTGTTGATGACCTATCCTTAGGATAGGTCATCAATATCTGATCGGTGCAAGTCCGACCCTTAGCACACCCGCCGTTCAGCTGTTTGAAGAGGAGGTGGTGTTCCACGTGAGCGCTGCTTCTTTTTCATTACACTACACGTCATCTCCCTTGGAGCGGCGGCATAACATTACAACCACTTGCACCATTCAATTTAAAAGAGCGGGTACTTGTATGTAATTACACTGCTCTTCCGAGACGATGTAATGAAGAGGAAGTAGCACTCACATGGAGCGTCGCCTCCGCTTCAAACAGCTGTTCAGCAGGGGTGTTGGGTGTTGGACCCCCACCGATCAGATATTGATGACCTATCCTGATGATAGGTCATCAATATAAACAGGCTGCACAACCCCTTTAAGGTATCTTTGGACTGCTTAAGCACGAGAGCCCAGGTGAGAGTGTTCCCATTCATCTCATATAGCTACTGGATACTACATTAAGCAGTTCCTATTATTCTATTTTTATAATTATCTATCTAGATCTTTATAGCTTTTCTATTATATTTTTTCTCTTTATATCTTTTCTATTTTTATACCTTTTTATTCTATAAAGGAATTTTGAAATTGATCTTTTATTTTATACTTACAAATAAGTTGGGCTTTACATACATTATATGCACTAGCAAGTTCGAGGGCACTGGTAAGTTTTGCCTGTATTCCTCCATCCCTACAAGTTGGCTTCTCCACTTTGCCCACTATGTAGAAGAGTAATAGTATAGAGCTGTTCAGAAACATACACAGAAAAAAAAGTGAATTCACAGTTTTTTGGTGTATTCATATTTGATGGCCAAAACAATTGATGCCCCTCTTATTCTACGGGTCAGTATCATCTCCTTATCCCGTCTGAGTATTTTATAGTAAATTTTACATTTATATATTCCCAATTTTTCTTTTTCCCTTAAATGGGTTATGCCATGAGTAATAAAAACATAAAATAAGACATCATATAGTGTCATATATGCAACAGTTTCTAAAAACTTATATATACAACAGTTTCTAAAAACTTAGAACCAGACCTGTACCTGATATGGGTCCAGGGATCTCCCCATTTATTGCTCAAATCGACAGCTCTGGGGGCTTTCACTTTCTCAGGAGTCGTGTCCTTTGGCTGCAGCTGGTGGCAGTGGAAGGATGGAACTGAGCATGTATGTCCACTACAGTGAGCTGGACAGAGAATTCATTAAAAGAGAAAACAGCAGGTGGCGCTATGCTAAAAGATTTCAGTGAATAACTCAATTTTTAATTAAATGCAATTACAAAATATTTAGAACCAGTTGCTTGTTTGAAACATATAGAATATTTTTGGGACAACCCCTTTAACAGAAAACAAAACACAATTTGGATTATTAATTTGCTTTAGATCATCATTCGGCGTAATTGTTTGTTTTGTATCTTTTCCGCTTCTTACACAAAATTCAGCACAATGTGATTCTCTTAGGGCAAGCAAGAACACACTATTCTATTCTAGACAATCTGTAGTAGCAAATATTAAGCACTGTATTATCAGCTATGAACATAACACACTATGGCAGTATAACCGTCTCCATAATATGTAACAGTTATCAGTGAGCAATACAAATGTTCAAATGACAGAGGATTGAAATCTTTTCATACAATGAAGAGGAAGGAAAGATAATCTCTAGCAAAGTACGTGGAGATAAAGACATATTGGAAGTTGCCAAGAATGAAACAAATTGTGGTGGTCCAGATGGGAAGATATGGAGGGAGCTGTAGGATTTATAGAATAACATTGTTGCTTTTATAATACTGAGATTTACGTGTAAATGTTGTAGGCAACCGTTTTGCCAGATGAAAAGATAGGAAAATACAATAAAATGGAATCTCTAATCTTATTGTTCAATTTAGATGATTTTGGATTTTTTTTTTTTATAAAGCATTGTATCAAAATAACTACACCCAACATAATAATTCTGCTCACCTCTTCATACAAACAAGGTAGGTTAGTTTGACAGTTTCTGTCCTTCTTAAAACCACACTTTCATTTATAACATTATGTTCTGGCAAAAATTGTTGTATATAATATCTTAAAGCAAAACTGTCACATTGAAAATGTAGGTAGAGTGGGAGTCATAAGTTGGCATATAGTGTTAGTCATTTGAATCTCTGCCCTTTCTATGCTTAGGAGTCCAGTGGGCGGTCCTATTCAGTGATTGACAGCCTTCCATTTGTGACTCTGCATATACAGATAGCTGTCAGTCACTGTCAGTAAGATCTCCCAATGACTTCTCATAATAGAAAGAGAAGATATTTAAATTAAATAAATAAAAGTTATCCTGAATCTACTGTATCAATTTCTAATATGCTGAGTAATGTGATCTTTTGGCACCAGTATTCATGCTCCCCTTAAGTATATAAACCATGCATGCCAATTTTTTTTTATATATATATATTTATTTATTTTTTGGGGGGGGGCATAAATTACATAAAAAATCTCATTAAGTTAAATTATAACATTCTGCCTGTCACCACCAGGGGGAGTAAAATCAGAAGATTCAATGCACTAGAGACTCCCATAGAGATTAGTATTCTATTTTAATTTTCATTAAACAATGGCAAAGTAACAACATTTTTGCCTTTTTCAATATGGGGTACTTATTAGCTTACTGAATGCTGTGTAAGCTCATTGACTCCACCTAGTGGTGGCTACAGGCAGGCAGAATTAATCATTTAACTATTTATAATCATTTATCTATTCAGGAAATATAGAGCCCTGTATTGCCAAATTTTTGCTCCAATCATTATAAAAAATAGTAATTCACACAGAAATTTGGTCTTGCTGAGAATCCCTTAATTGCTTCACCATTTGTCTTGAGTAAAATGTATTGAACTATTGGAATGACTCTACTTCTTTGATTTTATTAAGAAGCTCCGTCATGCTGCAGTGAATTCCATATGGCTTTGACGACCATGATATCACTCAAATTATTTGTGGTGATTATGATGTCACCTGGTAAGTTTGATAATGTTACAATGGTGGTTCATGCATGCAGACATTGGTTTCTTGTGGGGCTGAATTTGTGCGGTTGTGTTTAATGGCACTTCATGTTGTCACTGTCCCGAGCTACAGTACACGTGCACTATGATCTAATAATGGAAGGTGAACCACTGTCAGCATTATTTGAGATCCAGTCTAATTAGATCGTGAGAATTGTACTGTATGTGCAAATATAACTTTCCATCCATTGCTACTTCACACCTAGTTACACAATTCTTTTATAAAGAGAAGCACTGAACAAAGCCCAGATAACTGTTGTTGGAAGAAATTAGCATTTTTTATTAGCAGCTATAAGCTGGAGACCATATTACTGTTCTTGTAAAATATATGTATGCTTTAATTATGAACATCAATGTAACATTCTCCTTAAAACATTAGAAAATTATATTCCCATTTTAAAGAGGTTTTCAGAGCACATCAACAGTTTTCGACAGCCATCGGTGCTGAAAACAACACAGTGGACAAAACTGTACGCATTGTGTAGGTTTCAGGCTACCAAAAACAATAGATCAGTGGGAATGATGGGTGTCAGACCCTCACTATTCTGATGTTGATGACCGATCCTAAGGATCGGTGATTAATATCTAGAACCTGGACAACTCCTTTAATCTTGTGAACATGGCAAACATGGCGCTTGGCATTCATCTAAAGCTGGAATCGCCTGTGATGCTTTCCCAGCAGTATATATTTATTGATCAAGTAGCACTGCTGTATTGACCAGGTTTTGTATTGGGTATTCATCTAGCAAGCCTCACAAATGGCTTACCAGCAACCCTCCATCACCACTACTATCAAGGAGGCTACACTAGTGGGGATTTCTACCTACCTTTTTCCCTGGGCTAAGATAAGTGCTAGTTTTTTGTTATACTATCTTTCTATACACTGTTTTTCAATAACTGGATTTATTATCCTGTATCACCTGAAATAATATTACTCAGGAGTGATTACATTTATCTCTGTCCTCTGCAACCTTCCATTGAACAGTAACGGTCACGTCCACACACACACAGGGGGAAGGACAGTGACCGCTGCGCTCCACCCTCACCCCTGGCCCTGCCTACTTGCCTCACGAGTCCTGATGACAGGGGACAACTGGACGACAGTCCCTTACTTAGGATATGTGCAGGGAAGACAGACAAGACAAAATACGGAACGTGAACGGACCGGGTCAGAACCATGAGAGCTACGCAGTACAAAGGGTTAAGCAAAGAATGGTCAGGAGAAGCCGGGGTCAAATACCAGGAGAGTACCAGAGGAGTCCGCAAAGAGTAGTCAGGTGGGAGCCGAGGTCACAATACCAGGAGGGATGCGCAGTACAGGAGGAGCAGGCAAAGGATCGTCAGGGAACAGGGTCAGGTGAGTATTCAGTAGTCCAACAAATAGCCAGGAACCTAGAATTAACAGGCAACCTGTGGCCAGCAGGCTGCCTGTATTTATAGTGGGGTCTGAGGGTAATGTGACGTGGCCAGCATCACATAACCGACAGACAGACAAGTCGAGCACCGAGTGATCAGCTCAGCGATCAAGGCAGACCTAAGAGCAGGGAGCCTCCCAGCTAGCAAAGCCGCCCTGGGGAAAAGGCCAAACACAGATCCTTGCTCCCGAAGCTAAGCAGCAGGTCTGCGGCTGATGGGAGACCGAGTGCGCCTTTGGCGCCCCGTGACATGAACATCCTGTAGTGGAGATATTGGTAGTACTCTGAATATACACCCTGAGAGATAGTGAAGGGACACATCTAGCCCACTAGCGACTCTATTATCCTCCATTTGTTTGTGTATTGATGAGTCACTGGAAGATTTACAGTCTGGGGAGGAAACAGGTTGGACTTGATGGTTCTCATGACTGATGTAATGGTAGATGTTGTCTAATATTTTCTACAGTGTCCTCATTGACCAATGTACTGGACCTGCAGCTCATATGACTGACTTAATGTTAGATGGTATCTAAGTATCTCCTACAGTGTCCCATTGAACTAACCTATATTGTATTAACAGTGACTGACAGAACCATTGTGTATCAGAATTACAGTCTGATTTTTTTCTACCATTCCCTGCAGCTGTAGGCGATCCCATGTTGTCTTCATGGATACCCTAGTGAGATCAGAGTAATACAGGGAGAACAGAGAAGACCATAGGATTGGACTTGTCAGGGCAGCAGTTCTGCTCCTAGGCAGCGAGACCGTAGAGATACTGTAGGGTGTTTTAATGGTGTTGTTTTCATTTTAGGAGTTTGATAATGACAATTAAATGTTACGTTTTATGGGGTAATTTTGTTTTTGCTGTGATGGCAAAATGCTTTGTATATGCATATGCCACCTCTACAACCGCCATGGTGAGAAAAGTTACCTATTACTATAACATTCATCTATCCACTCAGTTACATCTCTCACATCTTCTCTTCTAGGTGTCAGTCTGTTCATAACTGTGTAAATCACATGATCTTGTTAGAATCTGATAATAATTATAGCTTTGGATTAAACTGATTCATATACTTTTTACCAATATACTATGACCAGGGGCCCATAGTTGCCTGAAATATATAAAGAACTGGCTGTGTCTGCCTGTGTTGGATTTTATTTAGGCATCTCATGTGCTAAGTAAAGGATTCTGGCTTCATTGAATCTGACTCCCGGTCAGCTGAGTCAAACTGATTTTGGCAGTATTATATGACATTTATTTCTGAGGGTGTACCATAAGTGCTTAACGTTATATATTGTGGAAAGATTCCTCCATCTTTACTGTGGTCACAGGACAGGCTCACTCTCATTTTTGTCACTGGTAGATGTATTATTCTGGATTCACTAGTCTGGTCCAGGCAATGTGCGATTTTGTAGGAGAAGCGTCTCTTGCCCCTCGCTCACCCAGCTACAAGTTACTACTCTGCGTGTATCCTGGTGCTGACTGCACAATGAATTGTCCGTACCTATCAGCATCCGGTAAAGCAGAAGACTGGCATGTAAGGAATCTATAATTGTAATTAGCGATGAGCAAAGTATTAAAAAATTCGATTTGGCTGCTTTGCCAAATTTTACAAAAAAAATAGCTTTGTGACTAATTACTTTGTCGCAAAGTGCATTACTTTGTTAGTAGTGGGTGCAGTGACAGGGATCGGCAATTGTGTTGCTCCCTGTCATTGTACCCCTGAGGTGCCGCATTCATAGCTGATCGAGGCATATGACAGCAAGTGTAAAAAAAATATATATTTTTTTTTATTAAATCATACTTACCTCATCCATTTTCTTGAGATGGGCCATCCGCCGCCATCTTGATTAAAGATCTGGTGAGAGATTGCATACCGCTCGTGATGGCGGCCAGAGTGGTGACGTCATTGTCACCGTGCCCAGGATTTCGTGGGAAATCTTTAATTGAGATGGCAGAGTCCTGTCACAAGCAAATAGATGAGGTAAGTATGATTTGTTTTTGTTTTTTACTGCCATTCAGGGAAAATCAATTTGCTGCCACGAACCACGAGTAAATTCAGCTTCACGGCAAATTAAATTTTCCTGAAATCTGATCTTGATTCGCTCAACACTAATTGTAATGTAAAAAATAAATAAAAATAAATGAACTTTTCTTCATATACCATAACAATGCACAAAAACAGAAAACAAATGTTCAAAGCTGGTGTTACATTTAAATGGGACTTTTTTGGTTTGGAAACCCTTTCCTGTGCCAAAGGTTCTTCATTCTCAGAACCACTGGGGGTTTTAGCAGTCAAACCCAACATGTTCTGATATTATCTCATTTTTACCCAAAATACAAAGTTAGCCATATATCAATAAATCAAAAGTTAGAACAGCAGCGTTGGGTTCTATTATCCCCTTCGCGACATCTGGCATACATGTATGGCGGATGTTGAGTATTTGAAGCTGATGCTCACTTAGGACCCTAGCAAGCACCATAGTTGTTGAGTGCTTGCCGCTTTACACAGCAGACAGTCTATGATTGAAGACAATGCTAATCACAGACTTTTAACCTCAGATGCCATAGTCAATTGTGACAATGACAAATGAGTGCTTTTATAGGAAGTGCTGGTGACAAACAGCTTCCCCGCAATGAGATCACAAGAGCCTTATGGTTGCTATTGCAACCTGGGGCCTTCTGAAGGCTCTGAGGCTTGCCATTGTGAAGTTCCTATGAAACTCTGCCTGTGGCAGTGCTTGATAGGAATGCAGTTATTGCAGTTTATTGTATAAATGATCAGACGAATGCATGTTAACATGCTCCAGGGGAACTAAAAATAAATGTAAAAAAAGTTTAAAACTTTTTAAATAAGATTTGAAAATAAGAATAATGAAACAATAAAAAAATAAACATTATTAGTATTGATGTACCAAAATGCCTGTACTAAAATATAAAACAGTTTATCCCCTGTAGTGATTATTACTGCTTAATTTTCTTGTTTTAGATGTGTTAGAACAAACAATGTGCCAATGTGAACATATTATTTAAATCCAATTTACTTGAATGGGGATGAGCGATAATACCAGACAGGGCCCCAGAAACAGGAACGGCAAAATTTCTGAAAAAAAAAGTTTTTTTTTCCCAAATCCAAGAAATTATGTTTCGAGTTCTATTTTGGATCTTTGATACTTCTTTGATCACTCTAAATTTAATACAACCATGAAATAATCTTCTTTTTGCAACTGACAGGAAAGTTAAACTATTACCTGTAAATTCCTGTTATCATTCATGCTGTGTTTCTCCTTCTTTCTCTCTACAATTATCATTCTCCTCAGAAAGCCGTATTACTACTGCGATACAAATTGTTTTTGAAGTCATCCGCTGCTTATGCATTGTATTGATTTAGAAAGCATATTGCTGCTATTTTCTCGACAAAAGGGACACAAATGACAGATTGACAAATGTATAAAATAAGACGGCTTATTAGAGAAAAACATACTGACAGAATTACATCTCTTCCTTTTAAGCTGTTTAAGATTAGCAATATGAAGTTGAAATTGTCATAAGTAACTGGACGTTTTTATGGATTGTCTTGGGTCGGCTTTATGATGAGAATGTTTCCACAAAATCCCAGGCTTTAAGGTTTTACTTCAAGCAGCCTCTTGGGGTTAAGTTATCAAATGGTAACTCTAGTCTTATATACTGTGCTGCCAACGTAAAAATGATGAATATAATTCTTAAGGACTTAACTTGAGATATATAGTAGATGACAATAGCATTCCGATTGATAGTTTTCTTCTATGTGACAAATTAGATAGCACTCTAATCATGAGAGATGGATTGCTGGAGTATATCCCGAAGGTCCTCCACTAGTACAGTATACTATGGCAGAGAGTAGGACTGGGCTATTCAGCTCAGGTCCATCAGGGATTTCGGTAGCAAACCTTTCAAGATTACATTGCATTTTATTTAAAAAGGACACCATAAATTTTAATAGGTTATTTGTTTTGATTAGAAAGTAGTTAGTCCAGTAGTCACTACAAGAGAGTATTATTAACATATGCGCTATTATTATTCTAAAAGGTCAGAGCCTGGTAAGAATGGAATGATGCATCACACGTGACCTGTACTTTTTTATTTTCAACTTGATAGCATGATCATGCTTGATAGTTACATTCTATTTTGACCTCCAGAATTGTCAATCAGCTTTAGTTGATCTTTGTTGTACAAATCTATTGAATGGTGCCTATCAGAGGCTGTAGAGGATGCAAAGTGCAGTTGATTAAGAGTAGTGATGGCCAGTTTGTCATGTTCGCCCGCGAACACATGGGGGCTGCCATCTTAAATCACAAGTCCGGCGAGGCACGGGTAAGTCCTTACCTGTGCCTACGCCGCTAGCCGGTCTGAAACAAATGCGGTCACCGGGAGCAGGCAGTTCCGAGAACAGCCACCGGGGGCCTTCATCGGGCTGTTCTCAGAACTGCCTGCTCCCGGTGACTGCAATTATTTCAGACCGGCTCGTGGCGCAGGCACAGGTAAGGACTTACCTGTGCCTGCGCCACGAGCCGGTCTGAAATAATGATGAATATAATTCTTACCTGTGCCTCGCCGGACTTGTGAGAAAAGATGGCAGCCCGCATGTGTTCGTGGGCGAACACGGCGAACTGGCCATCACTGATTAAGAGAACATCACCACTATAAATTATGCTGTTGAGAGTCCTGTTGGGACATATGAGCTTCAAGTTATACCCTATGTGGCTTCAAGGGGGTCAGACCTTATAAACAGAATCTTTTTGGCCCTGAGTGGTACTATATGTTTGGATCCTTACCCTAGGATGGTGGAAGGAATCAGGCAGACACAGTTATATCTTAACCAAGGTGGTATGATCTCACATACACCAGCATCAGTGAAGACACAGATACCAGTGGTTTAACCCTTGCTATGCTGCAGTTTGCGGCATCTACAGGGTTAGTGGAGGGAGGGGGCTCCCTCCCCATCGGGTCCCCACGCTGCAGTGATGTGGACCTGATGGCTGGGATCGGAAGCTGCATTTTTTACAGCTCAACAACCCCTGCTACACCATCTAACCCCTGGGAAACATAGGGATATTATGGGTTTACTACAGAAGTGCAAGTATTGGACCCTGGTGGTCAATTAAGAGTTGTACCTTTGGTGTCATTGCATTGAATATCTGACATATTTTTGTGTGGGGGGTGGTCCCTGATGATATCTGAATTGTTGGTTCAGGGTACTGCAGGGTATTACAAGTTATTGCAGAGTGTTACAGGTCATGATTATACCTGATATATTTCAGGTTACCATTATATATATATATATATATATATATATATATATATATATATTCAATATATCATGAGAGTTACCCGGCTTGTTCAGATTGCCACAATATGTGCCTGATATATTAGTGTAGGTCATTTTACACCTTAGTGGGATTTTGAGATATTTTATTTTTACCCTTTTATGTATTTATATCGATATATTTCCATCTTCATACTGTCCCCTGATGATCGTGCCTAGTGCCCAGTCGACACAGTGAAACGCATTGGAAATAGAGATGACCTTGCGGTTCGCCCGACGGTTGTTTCGCAGCAAACTTTGCTCGTTCGCGGTTCGCCAAACATGCGAACATATGGCGGTGTCCGCCGGCGCCATATTCTTTTGCATTGTGCCGAACTTTGACCCATGACACATCCATCAGGTGGTACAGGACAGCCAACTGAGACGTTTCAGCACATGGACTTACCCCCTACCTTATAAATAAACCTGATCTGGGCGCCATTTTACATTCTGTTTTTCTGTTTTTTGCCAGTGTAGGGAGAGGTTGCTGTGTGGAGCAGGGACAGACTGTTAGAGACACCAAACGCTAGCTAATAGGGCCACAAAAGTCCTTTTAAGGACTGGTATAGGTGTGCTAGTGATAGGTGTGACATACTGAGGCGTGTAATATACTTATAATACACTTTGTAACATAGAAAGTATATTATAGTGCATTTGTATTGTGCAGCAGTTGTGTGCGGTTCTGCTGTAATACTGCAGCCACACAATAGTGACAAACACTATTTGAAGAAATTATTTCTACTGGTGTGATTTACCAGTTGCCCCCCCCCCAAAAAAAAAAACTGAATGAAGCAGGGGTGTTATATATCATTTTACCAATAATATACGTTCTGTATAGTGCATTTAGGTAGTGCAGCATTTTTCTGCGGTTTTGCTGCGTTACCACATCTACACAGAGTGAAAAACACTATTTGAAGAAATAATTTCTACTGGTGTGATTTACCAGTTGCCCCCCCAGAAAAACTGATTGAGGCAGGGGTGTGATATACCTTCTTCCACAAATACTGCTCTTCTATAAGGACTTTTGTAACAGGGTCATTTTGAAAATGATTATGTCAAAGGACACACCAGACTTGGTTGAGTGGCTCACTCAGCCTTCTGCTTCTGCACCCTTCTCATCCTCTCTATCTGCACCCTACTTACTCTCTGCTGTGTCCATTCCCAAAGACACCACCACCACCACTATATCCCCTCCACTCAAGTCAGAGGGATTATTTTCTCATACATTACAAGACCTTACCGATGCGCAGCCATTCATGGCATCGGATCAGTAGGAGGAGGTATCAACGGTCGCCACCCAGCAGTCTGACAACAGTACCCAGATCAGCCCAAGGAGGGTAGTCCCTGCTGTTGTTGCCTACTCTGAGATCTCTAATGTCAGTGGTGGTGAAGGTGACGAATCCGATGATGACATGTCGATGGATGTCATGTGGGTGCGCACAAGAGAGGAAGAGGAGGGGAGTTCAGAGGGAGAGACGGAGCCGCAGATTGGAAGGAGAAGCAGGCAGAACTTATAGTGCACAGGAGGCAAAAAGCAATCTGCTAATGTATCTGAAACTAAACATCTGGTGCTTCCAGGACGCCGGCACATTGCTCCGCAGTGTGGGATTTTTTTTAACTTGCCAGCTGCTGACAATAGTGTTGCCATATGCAGCCTGTGCTGTCAACGCATAAGTCGCGGTAAGCCCAACACTCACCTAGGGACGAACGCCTTAAAAAGGCACCTGGCCTCCCATTACAGAGCCCAGTGGGACCAAATCCGTCAGAACCCACAAAGCCACACTCCCGGCGCTCCACGTCCTGCCTCTTCTGCTTCTCCTCTCTCCTCCCATTTGTCCTCCACTCCACTTTCCACCGTGCCGTCATCGCGTTCATCTGGCAAAAGGCAGGCTGTGGCCCAAATGTTCGAAAGTAAAAAGTTGATGACGCCTGATAACCCTCTTGCCCAACAGCTGAGAGCTGGCTTGTCGGAAACTGCTAGCCTGCCAACTAATGACATATAAACTGGTGGACTTGGAGGTCTTTAGAAAATTTGCGGCCATTGGCACACCGCAATTGAAGGTCCCCGGAAGGAAATATTTCTCCTAGAAGGGCATCCCAGAGCTATATGGCCATGTTCAGGGTTAAGTGATTGTTTCTCTGGCACACAGTGTTGGTGCCAAGATACATCTGACCACAGACACGTGGTCTAGCAAACACGGGCAGGGAAGGTGCATAACTTTTACTGCCCACTGCGTGAACCTTCTGACGGCTGTCAAGCATGCAACCTGTGGCACCCGTGTGGATTTGATGTTACGGCCATGGATTGCATGCAGGCCTCTTCTTCTCCTCCTACTACTCTATCCTCTGTCTCCTCCTCGGCTGACTTCTCCTTTTCCACTGCTACCGCCTCTTCTGCTAGTCGTGTATAGATTTGTTGCCAAATACCCCGGGGTCCAGGATATCTTGTGGCAGGCCAGGAAAATCTCTGGCCATTTTAGAAGATCTTACACGGCCATGGCTCGCCATGCTGAAGTTCAGCGGCGACACCACCTGCTCATCAGACGTCTGATTTGTGACAGCCCGACGTGCTGGAACACCACCTTGTATATGCTTTATAGGCTGCTCCAGCAGAAACGTGCTGTTAACGACTACCTGTACGAACTCTGCAGCAGGTCAGGTTCTGGGGAGCTTGGTTACTTTTTACCATGCCAGTGGCTGCTCATGCGCAATGCATGCAGACTTCTGCGGCCATTTGATGAGATCACCAAACTGGTCAGTCGCAGCAAGGGCGCCATCAGTGACATCGTACCTTACACCTTCTTTCTGGAGCGTGCATTGCATTGTGTCATTGATCAAGCCGTTGAGGAGCAAGAGCTGGAAGATGAGGAAGTCGCAATGCTGAATGAGACAAGTCAGTAGGAGTCTGAAAAGGAGTCAGAGGAGGATGGTGGCTGGGAGGAGGAGGAGCAAGAATAGCAGGCTTTAAACTTTTTGGGGATTCCTGGTGTTGTCCGTGGCTGGGGGGAGGAGACCGAGAACGACATTCTCCTGTTCAATGAGCAGGAGCCACGGAACTCCACCACTTCCAATTTAGTGCAAATGGGGGCCTTCATGTTCCAGTGTTTAAAGAGGGACCCCTGTAATAAAAGCATAAAGGGCAAGGACCGGTACTGTGTGGCAACGTACTTAGTACAAACACAAAATTGTGGACATGTTACCAGCATCACGGAAGGCTGTCAGAATGCAGCATTTACAGGCCTTGATGCGAGAAATGCTGCATTTTGCTTTTGCAGGCGCTGGCAGAGGAATTTTCACTCACAGAGAAACAATTGCGGGTACCAATCCTACTGCACATGCAAGAAGAGGGTGGTTTGAAGATTTGCTGGTCACTTCAGATAGGAGATCATTTTTGCAGCCAACCCATCGAGATCCGCCCTCCATATCCAGCCTCAGGGAACGCCTAGACCGACAGGTGTCCGACTACATCGAGTTAACAGCCGATGTGTACACTCTGAGAAGCGAGAAACCTCTGGACTGCTGGGTGTGCAGGCTTGACCTGTGGCCAGACTTGGCACAATTTTCCATGAAACTCTTGGCTTTCCCCTCATCCAGTGTCCTGTCCGAAAGGACGTTCAGTGAAGCAGGGGGGATTGTGACCGATAAGCGCACTCACCTAGCTCACGACAGTGTAGACTACCTCATATTTCTAAAAATGAATTAGGCATGGATCTCGGAGGAATTCAACACCTGTGACGACCACGTTTAATTGAATTTCGTCATGCCAGCCCACACATATCTGCCACCATCCAGAACAAAGAATGGTCCTTTTCTGTCTTGTGAATGCCTGCAGTAAAATTGTTATCCAATGACCGTCTAATATACCTCCAGCCAAATAATCACATGATGTTTTCTGTCTGGTGATTGCCTAATGTTTGAGGCCTGTACTCCACTGGCCTGCAGTAAAATTGATATCCATTGACCGTCTAATATACCTCCACCAACATAATCACTTGATCTTTTCTGTACGGTGAATGCATAATTTTTGGGGCCTGTAATCTAACTGGCCAACAGTAAAATTGTTATGCCGTGACCGCCTAATGTACCTCCAGCCACATAATCACTTGTTCTTTTCTGTACGGTGAATGCCTAATGTTTGGGGCCTGTACTCCAGTGGGCTACAGTAAAATTGTTATTCAGTGGCCACATAATCACAATTTCTCTAATTTTATATTTTTAGTTCTTTTAGGCCTCCTGCACACGACCGTTTTTTTCCCCGTTTACTGGCCGTTTTTTGCATTCCGTATTCATTTCAATGGTTCCGCAAAAAAAACGGAATGTACTCCGTATGCATTCCGTTTCCGTATTTCCATTTTTCCGTTCCGTTTAAAGATAGAACATGTCCTATTATTGCCCGCAAATCACGTTCCGTGGCTCCATTCAAGTCAATGGGTTCGCAAAAAAAACGGAACACATACGGAAATGCATCCGTATGTCTTCCGTTTCCGTTCCGTTTTTTGCGGAACCATCTATTGAAAGTGTTATGCCCAGCCCAATTTTATCTATGTAATTACTGTATACTGTATATGCCAAACGGAACGGAAAAACGGAACAGAAACGGAAACACAACGGAAACAAAAAACGGAACAACGGATCCGTGAAAAACAGACCGCAAAACACTGAAAAAGCCATACGGTCGTGTGCAGGAAGCCTTAAACATATATATTTGAGATGTATTTGTACTAGACTGCAGTAAAATTGATGCCTAATGTTTGGTGCCTATACTCCAGTGGGCTACCGCATAATGTACAGTACCTCGAGACACATAATTGCAATTTCTTTTATGTCAGGTGAATGCATAATTTTAGGGCCCGTACTCCCGTGGCCTAAAATAAAATTGTTCTAGGCTCCAGCAGGGCACATTTTTGAGAATTTCCCTTTAAGACGCATAAAAATGGCCCCTGATTAAAATACATATTTTTTTGTGGGAATTTTTGTCATTGATCCCCCTCTAGTATGTCACTTTCCATGTTGTGGGACTATTTGTGCACTTCTAGTAAGTATTTGGTGGCAGCAAATATGACCTGAAAGTTTTTCAGGTTTGCCTGCCATTAAAGTGAATGGGGCCCGCTGCGAACTTGCGGTTTGCGAACATTTGATTGCGTTCGCGCGTTCTTGGCCGAAGTTTGACCATCACTAGTTGGGATTAAGTGCTGTATACTATCCATGGTTTCATTTTGGTAAATTAGCTAAAGGAGGTAATTAGAAGTTATTTTAGTGAGCAATATTAAAAGTTATGTTTTAGTGGTGTTTTCTGTGATACCCAAGTGATCAAAAAGTCATATATACCCCAAAATGATACCATTCAATCCATCATCTTTTCCAGAAAAAAATGAGACCCTATATAGGACAATCACTCAAAGAATAAAAAAAATATGGCTCTCAGAAAATAGCAACACAAAAACAAGATATTTTTATTTTCAAAAATGCTTTTACTGTGTAAAACAACAAAAATAAAAAAATTGACATCAAGCCGTCATCTCATCCAGCAAAAAATTAGCCCCTACTAAAGACTTCCTCTATAAAAATATCACAATTTACCCTGTCAATTGAACACCATGAAAATAAACTGTGCCAGAACAGTAATTTTCTGTTACCTTGCCTTACAAAATTTGTGATATTGATTGATCAAAAAGTCATATGTACCCTAAAATGGTACCAATAAAAACATCACCTCCTCCCACAAAAAATGAACCCCCACATAAGACAATTAAAAGCTAATGACGCCCATAAACCAATCCATCAAAATGTGCACTGCAAAAGCCATATGGCACTCGTTCCCTGCCATGTGCCCCTACAGCAATTTATCACCACGTATGGGGTGTTGCTGTATTCAGTAGAAAATGGATAACAAATTATGGGGTGCTTTTTCTCCTGTCACCCCTTGTGAAAATGAAAAATGTGGGGCTAAAGAAACATTTTATTAGAAGAACTTAAATTGTAATTTTCATTTTCACATACAAGTGTTTCTAAATTCTGTAAAATACTTATAAGGTCAAAGTGCTCAGTACACCCCCTAATATATTATTTGAGGGGTGTAGTTTTCAAAATGAGGTCACTTTTTGAGGGTGTACCATATGGTGCTCCCTTCTTTCTGACCGCTGCCATGTGCCCCTACAGCAGTTTACGACCACATATAGGGAATTTCTGTAAACTGCAGAATCAGAGTAATGCATATTGAGGTTTATTTTGCTGTTAACCCTTGCTGTGTTGCAATAAAAAAATTATTAACTAGCTCACATCCGCCCATAGGATATAAATGTCCTATGGGTAGATGTTTAACTCTGAATGGACATTCTGAATGTTCATTCAGAGATCACAGCTGCACGCTGTCAGTGACAGCAGGGCAATCCAGAGAGAAGGCAGGGACAGTTCCCAGGTGTCCCTGCCTTCTAGATCGCTGTATACACAGCGCTCAGCGAGTGCTGTGTATACAGATCAGGAAGGGGCCAGGAGAGTGCAGAACTGTCGGGTATTTCACAGACCTCGATCAGCCCTGCACTGAGGCTGTACAACACAGTATAGTGCTGTACAGCCTCTCTGGGTGGTGTATTTCCTCTGTAACTGGGGCTACTATGTCAGCCCCAGTTAAAGGAGAAATCAATAGTGAAAAAAAAAAAAATGAAGTCAAATATCCCCCACAGGTCTTGTATGACCTTATGGGGGACAAAAAGTGTAAAATAAAAAAAATAAAGTGATTTATATAAAAAAAAAAAAGTTTCACATCTAAAAAAAAATCCCTAGTTAAGTAAATAAAAAAAAATATTAAAAAAATTATATAATATATAAGGAAAAAATTAATAAAATATACATATTTGGTATTGCCGCATCCGTGATGGCCGGCTCTATAAATATATCACATGATCCACCCTGTTCGGTAAACACCATAATTTTTTTTTTATAAATAACTGTGTCAAAAAAAGCAGCAACACAAAGTGATCAAAAAGGCGTATGTCCCACTAAATGGAACCAATAAAGCAGTCACCTCATTCTGCAAAAAATAAGTCCCTACATAAGAAAATCGCTCAAAAAAAAAAAAATATAGCTCTCAGAACATGGAGACATTAATAAATGATTTTTTTTTTTCAAAAATGCTATTATTGTGTTAAAATGAAATAAGCAAAAGAAAGTATACATATTAAGTATTTCCACGTCCGTAATGACTGGCTCTATAAATATATCACATTACCTAACCCCTTAGACGAACACCGTCAAAAAAATCTAATAAAAACTGTGCTAAAAAAACACTTTTTTTGTCACCTTAAGGCCTCTTTCACACTACCGTTTTTTTTTTCCATTTTGCGGTCCGTTTTTTGCGGTCCGTATACGGTCCGTATACGGAACCATTCATTTCAATGGTTCCGCAAAAAAAACGGAATGTGTTCCGTATGCATTCCGTTTCCATATTTCCGTTTTTCCGTTCCGTTGAAAGATAGAACATGTCCTATATTTGGCCGCAAATCACGTTCCGTGGCTCCATTAAACTCAATGGGTCCGCAAAAAAAACGGAACACATACGGAAATGCATCCGTTTCCGTTCCGTTTCCGTTCCGTTTTTTCTGAACCATCTATTGAAAATGTTATGGCCAGCCCAATTTTTTCAATGTAATTACTGTATACTGTATATGCCATACGGAAAAACGGAACGGAACGACGGAACGGAAACGAAAACACAACGGAACCAAAAAAACGGAACAACGGATCCGTTAAAAACGGAACGCAAAACACTGAAATGGACATACTGTAGTGTGAAAGAGGCCTAAATCACTAAAAGTGCAACACCAAGTGATCAAAAAGGCATATGCCCCCCAATATAGTACAAATCTAACCGTCACCTCATCCCGCAAAAAATGAGCCCCTACCTAAGACAATCGCCAAAAAGAAAAAAAAAAAACTATGGCTCTCAGAATATGGATACACTAAAATATCATTTTTTGAGTTTAAAAAAATGCTGTAATTGTGTAAAACTAAAGTAAATAAAAAAGTATACATATTAGGTATTGCCACGTCTGTAAGAACCTTCTCTTTAAAAATATCACATGACCTAACCTCTGAGATGAACAACGGAAAAAAATAAAAATAAAAAACGGTGTCAAAAAAGCTATTTTTTGTCACCTTACATCACAGAAAGTGTAATAGCAAGCGATCAAAAATTCACATGCACCCCAAAATAGTACCAATCAAACCATCATCTCAGCCCGCAAAAATTATACCCTACCTAAGACAATCGCCCCCAAAAAACGATGGCTTTTAGAATGTGGAGCAAGTGCGGATGCAATGCGATTTTCACGGATGGTTGCTAAGAAGATGATGAGATGAGCCCCGAGACCCTATTAAAGTCTATTTACTTTATTATTTTCCATTATATCATGGTTATAATGGAAAATTATAGCATTCTTTAATACAGAATGCTAAGTAAAATGTTCAATAAGGGTTAAAAAAATAATAACAAAATTTCTTACCTCATCCACTTGATCACGCAGCCATTATCGTCTTCTTTCTTCTTCTTGCAGGACCTGCAAAAGGACCTGTGCTGACGTCATCCCGCTCACCACGTGGTGAGCGCGGTGACGTCAGCGCAGGTCCTGCTGAATGAAGATAAAAGGACCTCATCAGTGAAGAAGTCCGGGTTCGGGTCTGGGTACCAACATTCAGTTTTTTATCACACGCATGCATTAAAACACAATAAAACTGAACAACGCAACAACCTTCTCTCAATTTTTACCTACCTACAACATCGGACCACTTTTAGGCCGAGTTCACACGAACGTGTGTGACCTGTGCCTGTGCTGCAGCCCGCAAATAGCGGGCCGCAATGCACGATCGCCGGCCGTAGGTCAGTCGCATCGGATCGCGGACCCATTCACTTTAATGGGTCCGCGATCCGACCGTTCCGCTAAAAGATAGGACTTGTTCTATCTTTTTGCGGAACGGAAGAATGGGACGTAACCCCAGGAGGCACTCCGTAGTGCTCCGAGGGGTCCCGTCCCGTGCGGCCGTTCCGCGATTCCGGATTTGCGGACCCATTGAAGTGAATGGGTCCGCATCCGTGATGCGGAATTCCCACGGAACTGTGGCCGTGTATTGCGGCCCGCGATTTGCGGGCCGCAATACAGCAACGGATCGCACACGTTCGTGTGAACTTAGCCTTAGGTTTCCTTCTATGGCCACTTTGAGTTTCCAGTCTGGTCCTACTTTAACAATATCCAAAACAACAGTCGTGTAAGAGAGAAGATGAAAAACAGTGCTGTCAGACAAAAATAATAACAGTGATGCCAGACAAAAATAAATTCTGAGGAGCATCTGTATGTAAAGTAAGGATCTTGAAGCTTTGATCACTACATGTAATAACCTCCAGCCTTGTCATATTGTAAAAAAGGGCTTTTTAGCTTAACTTTTTCTAGGTGTTGTATTTTTTCCCCCTACGGGTATAACTAAGGGATTTGTGGATGGTCAATTGTTTTATACAAATGACTGAAAGATGATGAATCACTTGCATGATCAGGGAACGATAGGGGTGATTGTCAGCTGGTGTGGTGAGGGATCCCAACTGTTTTCAGTGGGGCACTTCTCAGTCTCATCAGTCAGTGGGCAGGTTAGGTTGGGGGAATCAGGAAGGATTTTAATTTTTTTCTCCACATACGACTTCTTTTGTTCTCTGGCAGGGCTTTCCCATACAGTGGGACATTCTCTTACAAACTCTCTACACAAAACCAGCAATGTGATTAGCCAGTCACTTTTAATGGGCCTATCACAGTGATCAATTACCTTGATTATGTGTAGTGTTAGGCCCCTTTCACACGGGCGTTGCGGGAAAATGTGCGGGTGCGTTGCGGGAACACCCGCGATTTTTCCGCGCGAGTGCAAAACATTGTAATGCGTTTTGCACTCGCGTGAGAAAAATTGCGCGTGTTTGGTACCCAAACCCGAACTTCTTCACAGAAGTTCGGGCTTGGGATCGGTGTTCTGTAAATAGTATTATTTTCCCTTATAACATGGTTATAAGGGAAAATAATAGCATTCTGAATACAGAATGCATAGTAAAACAGGGCTGGAGGGGTTAAAAAAAAATAAAAAATCATTTAACTCACCTTAATCCACTTGCTCGCGATGCCCGGCATCTCCGTCTGACTCTTTTACTGTATAGGACCAGTGGAGAGCATTAACTATAGTTTAAGGACCTGGGATGACGTCACTCTGGTCATCACATGGTACGTCACATGATCTTTTACCATGGTGAATCACCATGGTAAAAGATCATGTGACGTACCATGTGATGACCGAAGTGACGTCTTCCCAGGTCCTTAAACTATAGTTAATGCTCTCCACAGGTCCTATACAGTAAAAGAGTCAGACGGAGATGCCGGGCATCGCGAGCAAGTGGATTAAGGTGAGTTAAATGACTTTTTATTTTTTTTTAATCCTTCCAGCCCTGTTTTACTATGCATTCTGTATTCAGAATGCTGATATTTTCCCTTATAACCATGTTATAAGGGAAAATAATAAGGTTCGGGTCTCCATCCCGATCGTCTCCTAGCAACCGTGCGTGAAAATCGCACCGCATCCGCACTTGCTTGCGGATGCTTGCGATTTTCACGCAACCCCATTCATTTCTATGGGGCCTGCGTTACGTGAAAAACGCACAAAGAGGAGCATGCTGCGATTTTCACGCAACGCAAAAGTGATGCGTGAAAATCACCGCTCGTGTGCACAGCCCCATAGAAATGAATGGGTCAGTATTCAGTGCGGGTGCAATGCGTTCACCTCCCGCATCGCATCCGCGCGGAATACTCGCTCGTGTGAAAGGGGCCTTAGGCGAATCGAAGTATCCAAAGTGAAATTCGATCCGAATTTCTGGAAAAATTTGAATTTCCTCGCACTTTGCGGTAACGAATCAATTTTCCCTGAAATAACGGTAAAAAAATACATAGTCACCTCATTCATTAGCACGTGAAGAGGCCGCCGTGGCCATCTTGATAGAAGATACCGTGCAACATCTCTCGCGCAGGGATGTATGATGTCACCACGCAAAACTTTATGCAATGTCTTCAATCAAGATGGCCACAGTGGCCTTTACGTGATCAAATAGATAAGATAAGTATTTTTTTTTTTACCGGATGCTCAGTAATGATCAGTAATGAACACGGCATCTGAGGGGTTCAAAGACGGGGGAGGCGCGATCACTGTTCCCTGTCATTGTGCCCACGACATACAAAGAAATGCATTTTGTGACAAAGTAATTCATCATGAAGCAAATTTCTTTTTTTTCATAACTTCACTCATCTCCAATCATGGGACTTCTCTGATTAGTCATGTGCCTCCAGCTGTGACAGTTAACTAAGTTAACTGCTATCACTGCAGTGTCATCGAATATGTTTACATGGTGGCGTAACTGTATGTAAAGTTGTGACAATGCACTTGCAAACTGGAAATACAGTTAGTTGTTTTTTTCCACCAAGGGGTTTAAGGCACAGTACATATGGTGTATCAAACATGAATCATCCGTATTTTTTGCAGATCCGTTTTTTGCGGACCACAAAATACATACGGTCATGTGCATGAGGCCTTAATTGCAAAAGGTATTTTTTGTTGTTAGAGGACTTTGTTTTAACCCTTTTCCCTTTCTATAGAGTACTATGGACCCATATTGAACCTCCATTGACCTCCCATTTCATAAGGGGTCTTTTTTTTGTTACCTTCAGGTATGGTACATGAGTAATAATAATCAAGTCGTCACAGTGCACAAATTAAAAACATGTACAACACCGCTACATCTGTACATTGTACGTTATATTAACAATAACAGTTACATAATAAAGTACATGATATCTAATGTAGGTCAGTGCAAGCAACCATTTTTATCTTATCTATGACTTATTACTATTTTCAATTATAGTCATTGTCCAGGATAGGATATCTGATTGGTGGGGTCCAACCCCCATTAGCCCCCACTGTTGTGCTTGGTAAATGCTGCAGCCTCATCAGTCACATGGCTTTGTGATGATAGGCCCCATTAAGTAAATGGAATTGGGCTGCAATGCCAAACAAAATCACTATAAAATGTATAATGTTGTGCTTGGTATGCTACATCAAGGCTGTGGAGTTTTTTTTATCATGATTGAGCATATAAGTTTATTGTGCATGTCATTAGGATTTTGAGGACACCTAATATGCATATGGTATGACATTATGCTACAGCTTGTGCTTGTAAAAAGTGTAGGCATCTTTAACCCTTTCATGACTGGGTCCAAAAAAGGCCTGAATGTCCAGGCAACTTTTTGTGATTTTGTGCATGTGGTGGTTTTGTGACCGTAGCTTTATTTGTTTGACTACCAAAATAATTTTAGACTTTTTATAAAAAAAAATATTTATTTTTTCTTTATTTTTAGGTTTAATTTGGAAGAAAACTGCTAATTATTATTAAAAAGTATTTTTTTAATTATAGCTTTTTATTTCTTAAATATTAAAACTGACACAAAAATGTATTATTGCAATGGGTTTCCTATTTTGTGACGATCGTTTTCATATATAACATGTATATGTTTGAGAGAACAAGGCGACTACGGTGACGGTTTCTATTAGCGACTGCATTTTTTTTTTTTATAAAAATTTTAATTTACATTTTTTCTTATATTTTAATTTCTTTTTGGCACTTAATATGTCCCCCTCTGGAGGACACTGACTTTTTTTCCACTGTTTCTACTGTAACTGGGGCATCCACAGGAGCCCCAGTTACAGGGGAAAACAGCCCCCTGTGGGGGCATGACACACAGGCAGAGCTTATCAGGGTCTCCTTAGACCCTAAGGCTGCGTTCACACGAGCGTGTCCGGATTAGTTCCGGATGCGTCCCGGTGTGTTGCGGCAAACCCGCGCGAGTAGGAATGCAATTGCAGTCAGTTTTGACTGTGATTGCGTTCCGATGTTCAGTTTTTATCGTGCGTGTGCAATGTGTTTTGCACGCGCGTGATAAAAAACCGACTGTGGTACCCAGACCCGAACTTCTTCACAGAAGTTCAGGTTTGGGTTCGGTGTTGTGTAGATGTTATTATTTTCCCTTATAACATGGTTATAAGGGAAAATAATAGCATTCTGAAAACAGAATGCATAGTAAGTGATCAGTTGAGGGTTAAAAAAAATAAAAAAAATTAACTCACCTTCTTCGTTTGTTCGCGTAAGTCCCGGTCTCTTCTTTACTCCTCAAAAGATAAACTATGGGCTAAAGGACCTTTGGTGACGTCAGATCACATGCTCCAATCACATGGTCCTAAGGCTGCGTTCACACGGGCGAGATTTCCGCGCGGGTGCACTGCGGTAGGTGAACGTATTGCACCCGCACATTTTCCCGCAACGCCCGTGTGAACCCAGCCTAAAGCTCTGCTCCAGCCCCTGCTCCAGACACCCCCGGAGGTCACGTGACCGCCGGGACTAACAGAGCCACTTCCTGCTCCCCTGTCAGCTAAAAATATGCTGATGTTCAGGGCGTCTTCACGATTCCTAATGTGGGCTTATAAATGTCATCTGTGGGCTTATTTAGCTAAAAAACAGCTTTTACTAACCTGTCAGTCAAACAAATAAGGTGCCCAAGGGGATGTTAATGGATGCAAGGTGCCGGCCGCACCCGCCGCCGTTTGTGCCCAGCGCCGCCTTTCCAGACTTCTGCGCCGCCTCCTAATCCTCTGTGCCGCCTCTCGCTCTCCCTCCCTCCCCCCTCCTCCTGCTGTAAGATCTCGCGCATACAGGGGTTGAGTGAAGTGACGGCGCATGCGCACTTCGCTGTAAGAAGCCAAATGGAGAAGTCTGCACGGGCGCATCAGGCAGAGCCCCGCGAGATCTTACAGCAGAAGGAGGGAGGAGGGGGGATGGAGGGAGAGCGAGAGGCGGCACAGAGGATTAGGAGGCGGCGCAGAAGTCCGGAAAGGCGGGGCTGGGCACGAACGGCGGCGGGTGCGGCCGGCACCTTGCATCCATTAACATCCCCTTGGGCACCTTATTTGTTTGACTGACAGGTTTGTGATAGCTGTTTTTTAGCTAAATAAACCCACAGATGACATTTATAAGCCCACATTAGGAATCGTGAAGACGCCCTGAACATCAGCATATGTTTAGCTGACATGGGTAAAACCTGGTGACAGAATACTTTTAAAGAAATTACTGTTTCTAGCTGCTGTGGACTAGCAGCTAGAAACAGTAATTTCTTTATGTGTTATGTTATTTAGACTGAGCTCTCAGCATGCTTAGCCAGTCAGTAATTTTCATAGTGCTGTTATGATTTATGGACACAGCTCTCAGCATGCTTAGCCAGCCTTCTATCTGGCTGTGCTTCTTGAGAGTCACAGTCCACAGGCTCAGAAACAACCTGTGGACTGTGACTCTCAAGATGCAAAGCCAGATAGAAGGCTGGCTAAGCATGCTGAGAGCTGTGTCCATAAATCATAACAGCACTATGATTGCTCTCCCTTCCAACTGGATGAGTTTATCTGATACCTGCCCTGCTCCAGAAGCTCCTGCTGTCCTGTGACGTATATCCGGCGGCACGACGTCAGAGCAGCTGGTGCTGTTCCTGTATTGCCGCGGCCCGCCGGATATGACCTCAGTGCGCCCGCGGTTATCCCTCCTGCACGCTGCGCTGTGTACAATATTGATGGGGAGTTCGGATCTTTCAGATGAATCGGTTCATTTGAATCAGCTCATTCAAATGAATCGGTTCATGAATCGGATCTTCGGTTTACTTGCTGGGTCACTGACTGCTGAGCTGACTCGCAAGTGAACCGAAGACTCTAGGTGCCGATGCGCATGCGCAGATGCTATCCATTTGATTCACTTGCTGCTGCTGACTCAGTCGGCTCTTCAGCTCTCTAATGAGTGAGTCAGGATCAGGAAGAGTGATTGATTATAGTGATAGTGAAGGGAAGCTGAGGCTGACGCCGGACAGGAGGACTCAGGACAGGAGTCAGGAGCTGTCACTGTGGTGTGCATTGTTGTCTGTTGTGCATTGTTACCCACAGTGATAACAGTCTGACACTGACAGTAGTACAACCAACCAAGTGAAGTGAGATGTGAATGCACGCACAGGGAAAACTATGTGCTGAATTTATAACAGTATTACAGTAACACAGTCACTGGCTGATAATAAAACAGTCCCCATTTAACGGAATCCATAAAGGAGATGTGAACCCACCCTTAGTTATATAGCTGCTGAATGAGATGCCTTTAACATATATATCTCCTGAGAAGCCAATTTGATCCTAAAGGGTTAATTCAACCTGTAATCCAAACTCTGTGTCATCTGTCACTTCTCTTATCTCTCTGCTCCTGTCCCTTAATCTTATCACTGCATTAGCCGACAGCCTCAGTGTAACTTGTTCTAGACTCTGAGAGCCTCAGTGTAACCTGTTCTAGAGTCTGACTCACGGCTCTTTTAACTCAAAGAATTGAATGAGTCACTAACTAATCAGATCTTTAGATTCTTTTAACTTGTGACTCATTCGATTCATTTCTATTCTTAGACTCCCTGCACTACTCAGACGACCCAGAGCTGCTAGTGCTTGCCTTGCCTCAGCTCTGATTGGTTGGTGGGCGGGGAGGGGAGGGGCTGGCAGAAGCAGCTTCCACTCTAGGATCATATTACGCTCCTCCCGAGTCCCTCCCTCAGGCTCCCTGCTGCCAGCGTGAGGTGAGCGTCTCTGCATTGTCTGTGTGCTATGTGACGCTGCGCTGTGTACAACAGAGGACTTTTAGCGCAGGCCGCTCCCGACGGCCTTTTGGCTGGCGGATGGGCCTATTTTATGGTAGGGGCCTGGAGCTGCAGCTCCATCAGCCCCTACGTTAATCCGGCCCTAACTAAGGGGCCTTAGGCTGGTCCGATGTGTGTGAAGGCAGGCTGGGGTCTCATGTAGGCCCAAGACCAGCCTCTCTGGCGCAGCCTGCTGGTCAATGTCAGAATAGCATTGCCATTAAAATGCAACACACTATAAGGATAGTGCATTGCATTTTAAAAGCAATCGAAATACTGTATGTTATAGTCCCCTTGTGAGACTATTAGGTGGTAAAAAAAAAAAGAAAAATTAACACATTTATGAAATAAAAAAATTCCACAAAATAATATGCTTTTTTTCCATAGAAAATAGCAAAAAAAAAAAAATCTCCCCAATATGTTTGGTATTGCCGCATCCATAACAACCCGGACTACATAACTATCACGTAAATTATCCCCTATAGTGAACTCCGTAAAAAAAAAAAAAATTACAGAATTGCGTATTTATTCTTAGTTGCCACCAAAAAAAACGTAATAACAAGCGATCAAAAAGTCTAATTTACTTCAAAATGATACCAATGACATAAAAATAAAAAAAAGTTCTGGGTCTAGGGAAGGAGCGATGAAAAATATTTTTTTTTCCTTTTAAAAAAAATGGTTTTTATTGCAAAAAAGTAGTAAAACGTAAAATAAACTATATGTATTTGGCATAACTGTAATCATACTGACCGAGAGAATAAATATATTATGTTATTTATACCAAAAACTTAACGCCGTAAAATTTACAACGTAAAAACGCAGTGGCAGAATTGCTGTTTTTCCCATCTCCCTCCCAGAAAGAGTTAATAAAAGTTAATCAGAAAGTTATGTGTACCCCAAAATGGCGCCATTAAAAAATACAACTCTTCTCGCAAAAAACAACCCTCATACAGCTATATAGACGGAAAAATTTTAACGTTATATCTCTTGGAACGCGACGATGAAAAAAGGAAGAAAAACACTTGGTCAGTAAGGCCCAAAACAGGCTGGTCACTAAGGGGTTAAAAGAAGGTTGGCTATAGTTACAAATGAGTTTGTTTGCCGTTGCCTATATAGTGCCAACGTAATTAGAGTGTGGTGGGTAAACCCATACAAAGAAATAGAGAAACCAGAGCCCTCTGTGAAAAACCGTGGGTCACTTATAAACACAATAGCAGGAGATATCATAATTGCCAGAAGATTTTGTGACAGGTACAACACCTCTAGAAGCCGCATTATATTTAGGTTGGTTAAAACTCCAGCCTTGGATCAGGACCAGCGAAATGCACAATGTCGCAAAAACATGAAGAGAAGCGAGCTTAAAAACACCTACAATGGTGCTGTGGGCGAGTGGGAAATTGATTTCAAAGAGTTCCCTTAAGGCCTCTTTCACACGACCGTATAGCTTTTTCAGTGTTTTGCGGTCCGTTTTTTACGGATCCGTTGTTCCGTTTTTTGTTTCCGTTGTGTTTCCATTTCTGTTTGGTTTTTCCGTTCCGTTTTTCCGTATATCATATACAGTATACAGTAATTACATAGAAAAAATTGGGCTAGGCATAAAAAATTTTATAGATGGTTCCGCAAAAACGGAACGGATACGGAAGACATACGGATGCATTTCCGTATGTGTTCAGTTTTTTTTGCGGACCCATTGACTTGAATGAAGCCACGAACTGTGATTTGCGGGCAATAATAGGACATGTTCTATCTTTCAACGGAACAGAAAAACAGAAATACATAAACAGAATGAATACGGAGCACATTCCGTTTTTTTTGCGGAACCATTGAAATGAATGGTTCCAAATACGGAACGCAAAAAAACGGCTCGTAAACTGAAAAAAAAAAACGGTCGTGTGAAAGAGGCCTAAAGGTGTTGTCTCACTTCAGCAAATGGGATTTATTATGTAGAGAAAGTTAATATAAGGCACTTACTAATGTAATGTGATTGTCCATATTGCTTCCGTTGCTGGCTTGATTCATTTTATCATCACATTATACACTGCTCGTTACCATGGTTACGACCACCCTGCAATCCAGCAACAGTGGTTGTGCTTGCTCACTATAGGAAAAAGTGCTTTAATATGTGTGCTCCCATGGTCCCGGCCATTAGAGAGGGTAGCGCTTTTTCCTATAGTGTGCAAGCACGACCATCACTGATGGACTGCAGGGTGGTCATAAGCATGGAAATGATCAATATATAATGCAATAGAAAAATGAGTCCAGACAGTAACGGAGGCAATATGGACAATCACAATACATTAGTAAGTGGCTTGTATTAACTTTCTCCACATGATACATGCCATTTGCTGAAGTGAGACAACCCCTGTTTTTCAGTTATCCTGGTATATACAAGAAACTGTTAATAAATTAATCTCTGCCACAACTGCATATTAAACATATTTCCTTATTTTATATTTTTATGACTAATGTATCTCTGTAACTATATGAATTAACCCATTACTCCCATGCGTTTAGTCACTGCTGGCTTAACTTGACATTAATAAGATTAAAAGCCTTTCAACCCACTGAGGCATGTGATATCTCACCGATATGCATCACATGGATGCAAATGACACCATTCATAACATATCAATTTCTTAACAACTTATAAATAAAAACAAACAATGTGTTGTGGAATAAAAATGGCCGCAATGCTTTATTAAGGGTAACCTTAAAATACATACTTAAATAAATAACTGAACCACAATTACAACCAACAGCTCATTAAATAAACCCATTTGAAATTGTACTAATCACTGAAATCCACTCAGCAATAGCGGAGTGACACAGCCCTACAAGCCAAGCCTCAACAAGGCGAGGCCCCCCACAAGCACTACAGCCATTTCTCAACCACGTTTTGCAAACCCACATTAAATATGTCAAGACCCACCTCAGACAAATGCACGTTATCCGCTCTATACAACCCTGACTCAAAACCCTCCAGATCAACATGTCTGTAACTAAACCCGCCTAGCAGCGGAAGAAATTTCTCCATAGCCCTATTCACCCGCTTCCTAATCCTCTCAAAAAAGGCACAGTCCGCTTGCGCCCAACACAATCACGGAATTATCTACGAAAAGACCAACTTAGTATTTGGCAACATACACTGCAACAACGAGAGGTCCTTCTTCACCTCCCACAACAGATCACAAGTCTTAATCTTGCCAATATCATTACCCCCAACATGAATAATAATCAAATCAGGCAAAGGACACATAGCAATAAGCTTCCTAATTTCTAACATTACCCTTTTCCAAGTCAGACCCCGAACACCCCACCAAAATAACTGCAACAATGAACTATTATTGTTGAGCAAGACCTCTTCTCAGCTCGCTTCTGAGCCCAGTATATAAAAGAATGGCCCAGAATCCAGACTATTACCTGGTTGCCTGCAAAGAATAAACACATATAAGCTGGATATCAACAAATCTGGTCTCACATAAAGCCTGACCCTATGAGAATCCCAATGCCCGATCCTGCGAATCACCGATTCATCAAGACCACACCTGGCTGCTTCGGTAGCCGCACCAATTCTAAATTCTAAACGAATGAGATGAAATCTTAAGAGAACTAAGCCCCAGAACCCCCAAACATTTCTTTAAAACTGACCCAAACTGAAATTTAGTCAACGGAGAACAATCCTTATGCAATAAAAACGGGCCTACCTTAGAAGAACAAACTGCCACCCAGGACTTAGCCACCGACACTGGACAAAACACAGAGCCCGGCCATTGATTCAACTTAATAACCCTTCCTCTCCCAAATTGGTCCGTCTTAGAGTACCTCAACAATATGTCCACTGAAGCCTCGCTAACTGTCACATCCGAATATGCTAACCCAGAACCGACCAACTTACTCGCCGCGACTAATTCCCCAATCCGCAAAGCAGCAAAAAGGGCAAAACTAAAAGCCGTCCTAAATAAAAGCACCTCAAAATCATCAAAACAAACATTCAATAAGACTCTGGATAAATCCAACAGCAACTGAATCGAAATCAGCCTCCTAACATCAATATTAGCAAACCGCTTCCTATAACCCTTCAACATCTGCTTAATCTGAAAACAGGAAGAAAGCGGTGGGTCCCCATACAATTTCTGAAAAAAGGAAACCCCTGCAACCGTCCTTGAAACTGCAAAAAAGGACAAACGCTTGTCACACAATCCAGCCACAAATAATAAACCTTTCCCATGAACACTAACACTCCCATCAATGCCACATGCAAATGTCAACCAACCGCGCCATGCAGCCGCATAGGCGGCCCATGTTTTCGGGGCTAAAGACCGTAAAATATTGTCCGAGATTATTCCCAAATCAGGTCCCATAGATGACGAGGACATGAAATCCCTTGTAAACTGTAAGCGAGACAAAGAATCAGCCAAACTATTCGCTGCTCCCTCCACATACTTCGCTTTGACCCAAATATAAAATTGCATGCAAAACAACACTAAATGCCTTAAGAGCTTAACTACTAATTCAGATTTGGATGATAGTGTATTAACTGCAAAAAGAACTCCCTTATTATCCGTGTGAAATAAAATTCTCCTATTCCTGAATTCTGAACCCCAGATGACAACAGCCACGACAACCGGGAACAACTCCAAAAACACAATATTCTTGGTGACACCACACCTGACCCATTCCTCCGGCCATTCCTCCGCAGACCACTTACCGTTCCAAAAAACACCATATCCGCAACTCCCGGCGGCATCAGTAAACAATCCCAGCGCTTCAGAATCAATGAAATCATCCTGCCACAAACTAGAACCATTGAAATCCCGCAAAAATTCAAACCAGACAGCCAAATCATCCTTCAGACCCCTAACTAAGCGGATATGAGAACTAGGAGACTTTAAACCTCTAGTAGAAAAATACAAGCGCTTAGAGAAGACTCTTCCAATGGGGATAACTCTGCTTGCAAAATTAAGCGAACCCAACACCGATTGCATCTCCTTCAAAGTACATTTCTTTTTCCGCAACAAAGAAACCACCAAATACCGCAGCTTGTCTAACTTAACTTCTGACAACCGAAATTCCATCCTAGCCGAATCAATTGTGATGCCTAAAGACTCAAGACAAGGACACGGTAAAACGGTTTTCTCCTCCGCCACTGGAATACCAAATGAACTACACACTTCAAAAAAGTTTAACAATAATTCTGAACAAATTAAATTATTAACCCAACAACAGCCAGTGCCAAGGAACTCAGGAATCTCAAACCCGTCATTGAAACCATAAAAAATCAACGTAGCTTTCTGTCGCTCTGGGTAGCGTTCTAACCATTGGAGCATTGCAGACAATCTCACTGGATGCTTTTAAGTAACGGTTCCTTGGTACCGGGCTGCTGTTGACTTGACTGAGAGTTTCTTTTGAAGCAACGCACCATGGGATGTGCGCCCCCACATGAGGAGATTAAATGCAAAACAAAGACCTTTCCTCATAGCAAGCTGAGCCGTATTCGCAGTTCTGACTGGGGCAGACTTCTGAGGTAGCATTAAATTGACCCACAAACCAATGTCCTTAACAACTCATTTAAGCGCAAGGTGAACTGCCAACTTCTGGCAAAAAGTACCATCATAATAAAACCAGGCTAAGCCCCCAAAATTGCGATACTCCTCAATGATAATATCCAGATGCTGAAACAAACCAGTACAGCATTCCGGATGCTTCTCACCCAAGACAGCTGAAAAAATGCAAAATGCCTGTATACAATTGTTAAGTGATCTAGGCATAGTACGTCTCCTTTCCTCATCACCTTTATCATCTTTTTTATCCATCTTGGCTACTTGCTCTTTAACAGAAGGCAGTAATGACATAATATCAACATATTCAGAACGCAAAATCCTCTCCTTAATACTGATGTTTAAATGAAACCCAAGAGGTGACACTTCACATGCCAGCGCCTCCTTAACACACGTTTCCCTGACATCACTGCCTTTATCCAGAAGCGGAACATAAACTTCAGCATTAATAGATTTGGAGCCTGAGCTCCATACATCCGCAGCAGCATTACCTGTTAACTTGCTCACTGCATTAACCCTCTGACTACCCGCATTAACACATACATCCGCAGCCTCATTACCTGTTAACCTGCTCACTGTGTGAACCCTCTGACTACCAGCCCAGTCCATAACTAACTTAATAAAACCATTTAAAGTTTCAGGGACATGGACATCATTCTTACCACACTGCTGAACCTCCTAGAAACTACCACAGATAGAGGCTACTGCTTGGCTTGAAGCTTCATGGGGGCCCGGCGCAGGCTTAACCACATACTGTGGGAGCCCCTCAACAGGCGACCCCAGCACCTCTTGACGTCGGCTGACAGCCACCTGAACGGGATCGATGGTGCCCACAGCCTCCTGGCTCCGCTGGAAAAGGATGTCCCCCACACAGATGCCGGCTTCTCTCTTGTTTCAGCCCCTCTGTACGGACCTCTCCATGGTGCTGGAGGACCGCAGACTCTGAAGGCGAGACGGAGCTGAAATCTCTCGAGAACAGCTCCTCCTGCGGCCAGCATCAGGGGGAGGGGTATAGGCAACCCTGGCTTTACGGGCTCTCTTGCCTGGGCGCGCTATTGCACCCCAGCACAGGAACCACAGGAAGGACCGGACCAGCACAGGAAACAGCGCAACGTCTTCTCTCCTTCGATCCCGGAACTTAAAGCCGAGACAGAGGAGTTGAGAGAAGAAGAGGAGACAACATCAGCCCATCAGGAAGCAGTGGTGATGAGAGGATATATGGATCAGCCGGCGACGGATGAAGAGGTGAGTGAAGCGCAAAAGGAGTTGGCACATGACACGGCGGCATCTCCAGGCAGGCTCTCAACCATTCCTCCCCTCCGGCACCCTCGGCTTTCTCTATCAGGCGACGAAGTAAGGCTTCCATCGTGCAGACAGCGATGCGACGATCCGGTCTTGAAAACTGGCCCAGAAGCGCCGCCGCACCTGCAATATAAAGACCGGGCACTTCCCGCCACAGCGTTAGCCACTAACCAGGATCCCGGAATCCCCTCAGCAACAGCAGCGGCCAACCAGCTGAGGCCCCAGCTGTCACCACGGCTCACAGGTAAATCAAAACAAACCCAACCTGAGGTAACCTGTAAGAAAAAGCAGGAAATAGGAGAAAAAGAAGGGGGGGGGGAGAAAGGGAAACCATCCTAACAGTGTACTGTACATATATGTGAGGTGCCATTGCACCCATGTGTCCCCCAAGCAAAACGCTCTGGGGGGCCCTCTCATTCAGATTAGAGCAGGAATTAGAGTGTGTAATACATGAGGATTTGTCATTGTTGACGCCTCAACACATGAAATGTCCGGAGAGATGCTTGTATTTTATTATCTGAATCTATTTTATTCCTGTTGTACATAGACATTTGAACACAGTCAGGGCTTTTCCCTCTCGCTGTCTTCCTTTCAGATTAAAAAGACCTTTGTCCCTCTGGAATCCCTTAATAGCTTGATCTAGTAACGCTACAGGCTTGCTCCTAAAAAATCCTATGAGGAAAGGCCTTAGTCGAACATGGTGCCTTTGGGAGCTTGCATGGCTGCAAGGTGTAGAGCATAATACAATTTTCCTTTTGTCTTTTTTATGATAGCTGTTTAATTGCTGTGTGGTCTATTCTTTTGTGCTTAGCTCTCCATCTTCATGTTCCCCCTTGGATTTTTTTTTTGTAAGACGAGATGACGAGACTCTTTGAAAGTTCTTTTTTTATTCAGCACTATATGTAAATCCATATCCTACAAGCAGCTGAATACAGGCTTTGCGTTTTATTGTGCTCTATAGTTTTTGTACTACTATTTGTTGGGTAAAGTCCAAACTGAAGGGCTCTGCTTAGGTATGTGAAGGCCTCAAGTGGGTTAGGAGGCACAGAAAACAACAAAAAAAAAAAGGTGTTAAACATAAAAGGGAGAATGAAGAGATTTAACCACCTCAGCCCCCAGTGCTTAAACACCCTGAAAGACCAGGCCACTTTTTACACTTCTGACCTACACTACTTTCACCGTTTATTGCTCGGTCATGCAACTTACCACCCAAATGAATTTTACCTCCTTTTCTTCTCACTAATAGAGCTTTCATTTGGTGGTATTTCATTGCTGCTGACATTTTTACTTTTTTTGTTATTAATCGAAATTTAACGATTTTTTTGCAAAAAAATGACATTTTTCACTTTCAGTTGTAAAATTTTGCAAAAAAAACGACATCCATATAGAAATTTTGCTCTAAATTTATAGTTCTACATGTCTTTGATAAAAAAAAAATGTTTGGGTAAAAAAAAAATGGTTTGGGTAAAAGTTATAGCGTTTACAAACTATGGTACAAAAATGTGAATTTCCGCTTTTTGAAGCAGCTCTGACTTTCTGAGCACCTGTCATGTTTCCTGAGGTTCTACAATGCCCAGACAGTACAAACACCCCACAAATGACCCCATTTCTGAAAGTAGACACCCCAAGGTATTCGCTGATGGGCATAGTGAGTTCATAGAACTTTTTATTTTTTGTCACAAGTTAGCGGAAAATGATGATTTTTTTTTTTTTTTTTTCTTACAAAGTCTCATATTCCACTAACTTGTGACAAAAAATAAAAAGTTCTATGAACTCACTATGCCCATCAGCGAATACCTTGGGGTCTCTTCTTTCCAAAATGGGGTCACTTGTGGGGTAGTTATACTGCCCTGGCATTCTAGGGGCCCAAATGTGTGGTAAGGAGTTTGAAATCAAATTCTGTAGAAAATGACCTGTGAAATCCGAAAGGTGCTCTTTGGAATATGGGCCCCTTTGCCCACCTAGGCTGCAAAAAAGTGTCACACATCTGGTATCTCCGTACTCAGGAGAAGGTGGGGAATGTGTTTTGGGGTGTCATTTTATATATACCCATGCTGGGTGAGAGAAATATCTTGGCAAAAGACAACTTTTCCCATTTTTTTTATACAAAGTTGTCATTTGACCAAGATATTTATCTCACCCAGCATGGGTATATGTAAAAAGACACCCCAAAACACATTCCTCAACTTCTCCTGAGTACGGGGATACCAGATGTGTGACACTTTTTTGCAGCCTAGGTGGGCAAAGGGGCCCATATTCCAAAGAGCACCTTTCGGATTTCACTGGTCATTTTTTACTGAATTTGATTTCAAACTCCTTACCACACATTTGGGCCCCTAGAATACCAGGGCAGTATAACTACCCCACAAGTGACCCCATTTTGGAAAGAAGACACCCCAAGGTATTCCGTGAGGGGCATGGCGAGTTCCTAGAATTTTTTATTTTTTGTCACAAGTTAGTG
This sequence comes from Bufo bufo, assembly GCF_905171765.1. Taxonomy (NCBI): domain Eukaryota; kingdom Metazoa; phylum Chordata; class Amphibia; order Anura; family Bufonidae; genus Bufo; species Bufo bufo. The sequence continues at coordinate 308,202,780 of NC_053389.1, forward strand.
GAAAATGATGATTTTTTTTTTTTTTTTTTTTCATACAAAGTCTCATATTCCACTAACTTGTGACAAAAAATAAAAACTTCCATGAACTCACTATGCCCATCAGCGAATACCTTGGGGTCTCTTCTTTCCAAAATGGGGTCACTTGTGGGGTAGTTATACTGCCCTGGCATTCTAGGGGCCCAAATGTGTGGTAAGTAGGTAAATGACCTGTGAAATCCGAAAGGTGCTCTTTGGAATGTGGGCCCCTTTGCCCACCTAGGCTGCAAAAAAGTGTCACACATCTGGTATCTCTGTATTCAGGAGAAGTTTAGGAATGTGTTTTGGGGTGTCTTTTTACATATACCCATGCTGGGTGAGATAAATATCTTGGTCAAATGCCAACTTTGTATAAAAAAATGGGAAAAGTTGTCTTTTGCCAAGATATTTCTCTCACCCAGCATGGGTATATGTAAAATGACACCCCAAAACACATTCCCCAACTTCTCCCGATTACGGAGATACCAGATGTGTGACACTTTTTTGCAGCCGAGGTGGGCAAAGGGGCCCATATTCAAAAGAGCACCTTTCGGATTTCACAGGTCATTTTTTACAGAATTTGATTTCAAACTCCTTACCACACATTTGGGCCCCTAGAATGCCAGGGCAGTATAACTACCCCACAAGTGACCCCATTTTGGAAAGAAGAGACCCCAAGGTATTCGCTGATGGGCATAGTGAGTTCATGGAAGTTTTTATTTTTTGTCACAAGTTAGTGGAATATGAGACTTTGAATGAAAAAAAAATAAAAAAAAAAAAAAATAAGCATTTTCCGCTAACTTGTGACAAAAAATAAAAAATTCTAGGAACTCGCCATGCCCCTCACGGAATACCTTGGGGTGTCTTCTTTCCAAAATGGGGTCACTTGTGGGGTAGTTATACTGCCCTGGCATTTTCCAGGGGCCCTAATGTGTGGTAAGTAGGTAAATGACCTGTGAAATCCTAAAGGTGCTCTTTGGAATATGGGCCCCTTTGCCCACCTAGGCTGCAAAAAAGTGTCACACATGTGGTATCGCCGTATTCAGGAGAAGTTGGGGAATGTGTTTTGGGGTGTCATTTTACATATACCCATGCTGGGTGAGAGAAATATCTTGGCAAAAGACAACTTTTCCCATTTTTTTATACAAAGTTGGCATTTGACCAAGATATTTCTCTCACCCAGCATGGGTATATGTAAAATGACACCCCAAAACACATTCTCCAACTTCTCCTGAGTACGGCGATACCAGATGTGTGACACTTTTTTGCAGCCTAGATGCGCAAAGGTGCCCAAATTCCTTTTAGGAGGGCATTTTTAGACATTTGGATACCAGACTTCTTCTCACGCTTTGGGGCCCCTAGAATGCCAGGGCAGTATAAATACCCCACATGTGACCCCATTTTGGAAAGAAGACACCCCAAGGTATTCAATGAGGGGCATGGCGAGTTCATAGAAATGTTTTTTTTTTGGCACAAGTTAGCGGAAATTGATATTTTTAATTTTTTTCTCACAAAGTCTCCCGTTCCGCTAACTTGGGACAAAAATTTCAATCTTTCATGGACTCAATATGCCCCTCACGGAATACCTGGGGGTGTCTTCTTTCCGAAATGGGGTCACATGTGGGGTATTTATACTGCCCTGGCATTCTAGGGGCCCTAAAGCGTGAGAAGAAGTCTGGAATATAAATGTCTAAAAAATTTTACGCATTTGGATTCCGTGAGGGGTATGGTGAGTTCATGTGAGATTTTATTTTTTGACACAAGTTAGTGGAATATGAGACTTTGCAAGAAAAAAAAATAAAAATTCCGCTAACTTGGGCCAAAAAAATATCTGAATGGAGCCTTACAGAGGGGTGATCAATGACAGGGGGGTGATCAATGACAGGGGGGTTGATCAATGACAGGGGGGTTGATCAATGACAGGGGGGTTGATCAATGACAGGGGGGTGATCAATGACAGGGGGGTGATCAGGGAGTCTATATGGGGTGATCAGGGAGTCTATATGGGGTGATAACCACAGTCATTGATCACGCCCGTGTAAGGCTTCATTCAGACGTCCGGATGCGTTTTGCGGATCCGATCCATCTATCAGTGCATCCGTAAAAATCATGCGGACATCTGAATGGAGCTTTACAGGGGGGTAATCAATGACAGGGGGGTGATCAGGGAGTCTATATGGGGTGATCACCACAGTCATTGATCACGCCCCTGTAAGGCTTCATTCAGACGTCCGGATGCGTTTTGCGGATCCGATCCATCTATCAGTGCATCCGTAAAAATCATGCGGACGTCTGAATGGAGCTTTACAGGGGGGTAATCAATGACAGGGGGGTAATCAATGACAGGGGGGTGATCAGGGAGTCTATATGGGGTGATCACCACAGTCATTGATCATGCCCGTGTAAGGCTTCATTCAGACGTCCGGATGCGTTTTGCGGATCCGATCCATCTATCAGTGCATCCGTAAAAATCATGCGGACATCTGAATGGAGCTTTACAGGGGGGTAATCAATGACAGGGGGGTAATCAATGACAGGGGGGTGATCAGGGAGTCTATATGGGGTGATCTCCACAGTCATTGATCATGCCCCTGTAAGGCTTCATTCAGACGTCCGGATGCGTTTTGCGGATCCGATCCATCTATCAGTGCATCCGTAAAAATCATGCGGACATCTGAATGGAGCTTTACAGGGGGGTAATCAATGACAGGGGGGTGATCACCACAGTCATTGATCATGCCCCTGTAAGGCTTCATTCAGACGACCGGATGCGTTTTGCGGATCCGATCCATGTATCAGTGCATCCGTAAAAATCATGCGGACATCTGAATGGAGCTTTACAGGGGGGTGATCAGGGAGTCTATATGGGGTGATCACCACAGTCATTGATCATGCCCCTGTAAGGCTTCATTCAGACGTCCGGATGCGTTTTGCGGATCCGATCCATCTATCAGTGGATCCGTAAAAATCATGCGGACGTCTGAATGGAGCTTTACAGGGGGGTAATCAATGACAGGGGGGTAATCAATGACAGGGGGGTGATCAGGGAGTCTATATGGGGTGATCACCACAGTCATTGATCACGCCCCTGTAAGGCTTCATTCAGACGTCCGGAAGCGTTTTGCGGATCCGATCCATCTATCAGTGGATCCGTAAAAATCATGCGGACGTCTGAATGGAGCTTTACAGGGGGTTGATCAATGACAGGGGGGTAATCAATGACAGGGGGGTGATCAGGGAGTCTATATGGGGTGATCAGGGGTGATTAGGGGTGATCAGGGGCTAATAAGGGGTTAATAAGTGACGGGGGGGGGGGGGGTAGTGTAGTGTAGTGGTGCTTGGTGTTACTTTACTGAGCTACCTGTGTCCTCTGGTGGTCGATCCAAACAAAGGGGACCACCAGAGGACCAGGTAGCAGGTATATTAGACGCTGTTATCAAAACAGCGTCTAATATACCTGTTAGGGGTTAAAAAAAACACATCTCCAGCCTGCCAGCGAACGATCGCCGCTGGCAGGCTGGAGATCAACTCTCTTACCTTCCGTTCCTGTGAGCGCGCGCGCCTGTGTGCGCGCGTTCACAGGAAGTCTCGCGTCTCGCGAGATGACGCGTATATGCGTGACTGTGCGCAGCGCTGCCACCTCCGGAACGCGATCCTGCATTAGGCGGTCCGGAGGTGGTTAAAGGGGTATCCTCATAAGATTAAGTTATCCCGTATCCAGGATAGGAGACAACTACTAGATTCTGGAGGTACTGTAGTGGAGTGCTATACTTGGCTATCTCTGTAACGCCCATATAAAATAATGGAGCAGCCACGGGCATGCCCGACTGGCCTCTCCATTCACTTCAGGGGGGCTTCAGGGGGTACAGAGCCCCCATTCTTGTGATCGGTGGGGGTCCCAGTGGTAGGACCTCCACTGATCTATTAGTTATCCCCTATCATGTGGATAGTAGATAACTTAATCTAACTGGAATACCCCTTTAAAGGTTGAATTTTGTACTGAAACTCGCCGAGAGCATGAAATAATTAGTTGTATGTACTATTGCACTCATAAGCATAGTGCAGTTTGATGGGTGACCTAGGCCAAATATGAGCAACTCTTTCTTTACTAGAAAGACTTCAGCTGGGAACAATATCAGCTACAATTCAACCATGCAACTCAGCGTCTGCAATGACAATCTGGGGGTTATCTTCCTTTGGATTAATCTCTCGGTATGCAGGTGTTCTTTGTTGTGGTTGTGCCTATATTCTGCTTTTAAGCAATTATTGCTCTTGGAAACTGTGGCCCTATATTATGCGGCTCCAGCAAGGGTGGATTGGGAACTTAAAGTGGCCCAGGAAAAAAAAAAATAATAGTGGCCCCTATGTAACCAGGGCCAACATAAACGACAAGTTTGCATGGACAACAGAAGTAGGCAGGGGCCAACAGTACCGTACTGCAGCACAAAATACCGCCCCTGCAGAACTAAATACCAGAGTGCAGCATCAAAAACTGCCCTTTCACCATACTGAAGATTGTGATACAGTTGAGTTCAGGAGGGCACCTGCTTAATTAATGCTAAGAGCACCAGTTCATTATGTACCTGGCTTAGGTGGCCCCCTGGGAACTGTCTCATCATGACATTTCCCAGTAGGGTCTATAGCCAGTTCACCCCTGACTATGAATGTAGTTGTTACTCAACAGTTTATACAGGTTATATATATATTATATATATCTATATAAGCTTCAAATAGTGTTCAAAGAGGGACATAACCTTATTTTCTTAACACTATTCTCTACTTTTTTGGCAGGTATGCACAGGAAAAGTAGTGCAGCCTGAGCACCCTCCATATGTGGAGGGTGCTGATACACAGCTGAAACCCACCTACAATGACAGGGATCCAAGATTACTCTTATTCGAGTTATTAAACCTTCAGATGAAGTCAGTAGCAATTATAACACTTGAGTGGTGGGAGTGATGGGGGGAAGGACTTGCTAAGGCTCCCAGGACTACAAGGTATTCGTTTTGCAACTTCTCAGAGTAATAGCATAACAATAAAATCACAACCCATAGCAATACAGAGGTATTACATTCACCTAGGGGGACAAAAATAAAAAATAAAAATGAAAAAAGCTTTTGAACAATATTATTGAAAGGGTGTATACTTTAACACCCCCTTACCTTCCCTTTCATCTATCATATATAAAAAATTATAATAATAATAATTAAAAAATGAAACATAATTGTTATTGCTGCACCTATAAATATCCAAACTATTAACATGTTATTTATCCCACAAGGTTAACTCCTGTAAAGAAAAAAATATTTCTAATGCCCAAAGAATTAAAAGCTATATAAATCGATATAAGCTATATAAAGCTATATAATCATACTAACCGGCAGAATTTTTCCACACAGTAAATGCCCTATAAAACAAAATGGCATGACTACATTTTCCCATTTCCACCCCAGAAATATATATTTTTTTATTGATTTCAATGCATTATAAGGAACATTAAATGATACCCTTACAAAAATACAAATTGTCCAGCAAAAATCAATCCCTCATACAACTATGTCAAAGGAAAAATAATAAAGTTATGTCTCTTGGTGGGGAAGAAGAAAAAGAATGAGAAATACCTGCGCTGCAAACGTGTTAAATAGTGGAAGTATTGATTCAATCTAGGATTAATTTAATAAAATTTAGGTGAGGCAGATAGGTACCTACAATGTTTATTTTTCAATCCTAAGCCTTAGTCTCCGTCTTTCTCAAACCTAGATCTTTTTCTGTATAACATTCATTTCTTTCACAAACTGACAATACAGTAGTTTATATTTTTATATTTGCTTGCATCTCACACAGACTCATTTTTCTCTAGATGTCATGTTTAAGTAACTGATTCATGGCAACTATTGTGCACTGGAAACTTTTTCCTACAGTCACTTATAGGATGCAGAGGAAGAGGCTGTAAATTATATATTGGGAGGGGCGGGGGGGGGGGGAGATCGCAAACTCGCTATTGGTAGGTAGAGGAGGGGTGCAAATTTACCCTGTCATATAATGTGTAATTCATGGTGTGTCTATTTTGGATAGGGCTCGTAGATCAGCCTTTCGTGTAGAATGATGAAGCCTTTTAGAGGAGGCGAGAAAGGGAAACAAGAATTGTTAAGCTGTAATGGTCACAGGGGAGTAAATTGTTTAAGTGTTGCAGTAAGAAAGAGGACTGAACAAGGCACAGCTGCATAGACAGGTTTATGCGGCAGGTGGGATGGGAAAGGATTCATATATTCTAGGCTTTTAAAGCTGGCTTTCTATAAGAAAATGGCTCAAACTCCCAACTAGATCAATATTTTATGTAGTTATTAAAGCAACCCCCTCAATGAAAATTTGAAATGAATGCAGAATATATAGCTAATATACCTGGTGTTTTTACTTGCTATCTTTGTGGAGTTGCTCTTCTTATCCCTGTCTCCTCTTCCTTGATCTAAAATGGCCACCAGATTCACTCCCCCTGCATTAGCATGGATCAACACTGATGACTTTACTGTTGTGTCCTTCCTGCATATTTCGCTACAAGTCCCTTGCACCTGGCTTTGGCACAAGCTGCATTACATGAGCCAAATCCAGATGCAGCATCACAGGAGACAATGGGGTAGATTTATCAAAACTGGTGTGAAGCAAAATTGGCTTAGTTGCTCATAGCAACCAATCAGATTTCACCTTTCATTTTTCAGAGCTAGTCTAGAAAATGAAAGGTAAATGCTGATTGGTTGCTATGGACAACCAATCTAGTTTTCCTTTACATCAGTTTGATAAAGCTCAGTGTGTCTGGATGAGTGTGCTAACGACGCATCTAGAACAGGGATTCTTCAAGAATTGTGTGACACGACGCTTGTGGGAACTAGTAGGAATGTGCTCACCTCCTTGCTTGAAAGATGGTTGGAAATGCTCATGCTTCCTTTACAAGAAAATAATCATCCACTCTCAGCTTAGCACAGTATCTATTGCAATGCTATGGGTTATCTTTGACCTTGTCACCAAGGTTATCTAAATGAACTTGACACCAGTAAGCATCATATGTAATTACTATGGCCTCGCTCACATGGTCTCTGTTTGTGGATCTGGCAGCCCGTTCTGACACAGAGCAGTCTGACTGCAATGGCGTCCGGTGGTGATCTGAGAAATTTCAGGCATAAATGCTGGATTTTGGCTGGAAGAAAACTGTTGCATGCAGTTGTTTATGTCTGGCCGAAACCTGACATTTATGCAGGAAATAGACACGATCACCACCTGACCCCATTGCAGTCAATGGGGATCGGGCAGAGAAGTTAAGGATCCAGTAATATAGCATCCATGAGATCCAGTAGGCTGCTCTGTGTTGGAACAGCCTGCCAGATCCATAAATAGAGATGTGAGCGAGGCCTATGATGTACTACTTCATTGAATTGATCAGTTGACTGCAGAGTAAATGGAAACTTCTGAAAAATGTGCATCCAAAGGCAGGAGAGCCTAATGTGATGCAGCCTTTGCCAGAACCCGGTAAGATATGGGATGGAGAAAGTGCTGATGGCATGCATATTTTAAAAACCATCAATAGTGACATTGAAAGAAATACAACATCACCAAAAAATATGTTAAACATAAACACTTGACTTCAGCAATAAGTCATTTTGTGATGACATCTTCCCTTTAAGTTCATCTACAATAGAATATTAAAGCATTTTGTAGCAAAAATTATGTGATGCCCCAACCAAGGTAACAGTAATTATCTAAAATGACTTCATCTTCAAGTTCATTTCCATTCAAGTATCTTTAGTTCCCAAGTTCATAACTAACCGGCACTGCATGTTGAAGCATTATCATCAATTTCAAAGGCAGTAAATCATGTTTCTTAACCTTAAATTAGAAATTTATTGCTGCAATATAGTTTCTCCCAGATGACATCCATGAGAGTTATTTCAGAAGTGTCGTACTAATTACATTCATATAGTCAGTAAAGGTGCTTTAACTTCAGGTTAGTAATTTTATACATATGCAAAAAAATGTTTATCTAGTCGACCCACAATTTTTCTTAGTATTAGCATAATACTGATTGTATGGGGTCTTCTGACATTTGGAAAAAGTACATCCTTCAGTCCCGTACAGTTCAATACATGGAAATTCTTACCTACTGTATACCAGTGTGATATTTTCAGTTTGCCTCAGAGGCCATAGAGATAAACTTGGCAAATGCTGCTTATTTCCTATTAAAGGACTGTATTTTCACTATTTTAGAAAATCAAGGCTAAAAATAGAGGCATCTCTAAAGTAATTGTCCAAACTTTATTATTTATTAAATTCTAAATTGTTCACATATTCTGCATTAATACACTAAATTAAGACAATATACAATAAACTCATAAGCTCCCTTTAGAGGTGCTGCAGGAAATTATATGTCTATATCATGGATGCAGAGCACTGCCAGACAAAGTATAAAGTATCAAAACTTGTGCAACCCAGGGTGGACCGCTAACTAAATACAGAGGTGAGAACATATTCTCAACCAGAACCCCTAAATAGAGACCCGTAAACCAGACCCTCTAAATGCAGACTGCCAAAATACCAATCCCATAACCTAATAAAAACCACGGACTAGACCTTATATACTTACTGTATGTAGATCATACTTTCCAGCTCAACCTCCTTGCTACTTAACTTGAGGACCTGCTGAGGTCATGTGGCTGTGTGCAGATCCTTCTGTAGAACCTTTGAATCATTGCACAAAGCAATATTGTCAATAGCATTTTCTAGCATTAACAGAAAAAAAAACTATTGAACCACGATGTCCATTAAAGGGAACCTGTCACTTCCAAAAAACATCCCAAGCCGGCAGCAGTACCTTAGAGTAGCCAGCAGCATATTTGTAACGATCATTTTCTTCCTGCAGGCAGATGAAGCAAAAGCTGGAAAAACGTTCTTTAATCCCCTGCCGGCACGCTTTTTTGGTCAGGCTTGAAGTCACGGAGACAGTGGCCTCCTTGATTCAAGTCACGGTAACCACGCCCACTTCCCTTCCCCTTAGCTGTGATTGACAGCGCTTATGCACAACAGTTCGGCTGGCTTTGCCAAACTGCCAGCTGTCAGTCACAGCGAAGGGGCAGGAAGGGGGCGTGGTTACCGTGACTTGAAGCAAGGAGGCCGCTGCCTCCGTGACTTCAAGCCTGACTAGAGAAGCGCGCCAGCAGGGGATTAAAGAACATTTTTACAGCTTTTGCTTCATCTGCCTGCAGGAAGAAAATGATCGTTACAAATATGCTGCTGGCTACTCTAAGGTACTGCTGTCAGCTTAGGATGTTTGTTCGAGGTGACAGGTTCCCTTTAAGTCTTTGAGCAAAGCACTTTCATTGTAAAAAAAAAAAAACTTAAAAAAAACCTGTCATGTTTACTAGTGATCGATGAGAGAGTCAATGGGAGACCCGAGCATCAAACCAGGCACCCCCTGCTCTGAAGAAGAGAGGGTGTCTGGTTCACAAAAAAAGGTTAGAAATTGATGGAAACCCCATCAAAATGGTTTGGAAACAGCATTAAGAAGATGGCTGGATGTGTCTTGGACTCCTATTATCTACAACACACAATAGACAACCACAAAAAGCTATATGCCAAAAGCCAGGTATATGCAAGCCATCAATCTATCCATGAGACAGATGACAGGCTTAGTCACATACCTTACAATGGCAGCCTTGTGCACTATGAGACATTCCAAACCAGCTGTCATCTGACTGAGAGCCAGTAAGCCTCAAAGTTACTTCAGATCTGTTGGATGGCTTAGGTGGACCTGCACACCTAGATCAATATCATTAGGGAGACAAAAAGTTTTCTGATTGTCCTTACATAATATTCAATAACCTTTCTATACAGTTTTGTCATGTAAAAACTAATTTGCATGAACATGGGAATATGGGAAAGACATGCAAATAGCAGAATCTGCCTTATTTTTCAGCTGAAAAAAGACTATTACTCTTGTCATAAGACTATGAAACCAATAGATGGCGCTGTTCATGTCATGCCTTTGTGTGGTTGTTTATTGTATGTCATAGATAATAGGAGTCCAAGACACATCCAGCTAATCTCTTAATGTTGCTTCCAAACCATTTTGATGGGGTTTCCATTAATTTCTAATCTTTTTTTGTGAACCAGACACCCTCTTCTCTTCCGAGTAGGGGTGCCTGGGGTTCTCCCATTGACTTCCATTGTGCTCGGGTGCTTGGTAGAACACACAAGGATACCGATGTGTTTGGCCAGAGCACCCGAGCACACAAGCACTTGGGTGCTCGCTTAACACTAATGTTTACCATGTCTTTGGACATTTTGGGTGAGCATGGACCCTTTGGGAACTTTGAACCCTGGTAACCACTAAAACTGCCCATATGGTAATTTGCTATTCATCTGTAATAGAAAAACAGAGCTCCAATTGCAGTAAAAAAAAATATCTATGAATTAATGAGCGTAAAACATTGGACTTTAAAAGGAGTTTTGTAACAGTCACGTACACACACACACAGGGGGAAGGATAGTAACCACTGCGCTCCACCCTCACCCCTGGCCCTGCCTACTTGCCTCACGAGTCCTGATGACAGGGGACAACTGTACAGCAGTCCCTAACTTAAGATACGTGCGGGAAGGACAGACAAGACAAATAACGGATAGTGAACGGACCGGGTCAATACCTAGAGCGCTTCGCAGTACTAAGGAATGAGCAGAGAATAGCCAGGAAAAGCCGAGGTCAAATACCAGGAGAGAAACGAAGTAGAACAGGAGTCCGCAAAGAATCGTCAGGTGGAAGCCGGGGTCAGGATACCAGCAGAGATGCGCAGTACAGGAGGAGCAGGCAAAGGATCGTCAGGGAACAGGATCAGGTAAGTATACAGGTATCCAACAAACGCCAGGAACCTAAATTAACAGGCTGCCTGTATTTATAGTGGGGAGTGAGGGTCATGTGACGTGGCCAGCATCACATGACCGACTGGTCAGTTTGGTGCTCAAGGCAGACCTAGGAGCAGGGAGCCTCCCAGCTAGCAAAGCTGCCCTGGGAGCGAGATCAAACACAGATCCTCGCTCCCGAAGCTAAGCAGCAGGTCTGCGGCTGATGGGAGACCGAGTGCGCCTTCGGCACCCCATTACAAGTTTCTAACCTCAAAGACAATTTTCATTATGCCCCAGATTATGGTCTACATAAAGTAAAAAATGTAATTATATAAAGTCTTAATCCTTTAATAATACTATTGTTCATAATTAGGGATGAGCGAACCCGAACTGTATAGTTCGGGTTCGTACCAAATTTTGGAGTGTCCGTGACACGGACCCGAACCCGAACATTTTCGTAAAACTCCGTGTTCGGGTTCGGTGTTCGGCGCTTTCTTGGCGCTTTTTGAAAGGCTGCAAAGCAGCCAATCAACAAGCGTCATACTACTTGCCCCAAGAGGCCATCACAGCCTTGCCTACTATTGGCATGGCTGTGATTGGCCAGTGCAGCATGTGACCCAGCATCTATATAAGCTTGGGTCACGTTGCGCTGCACGTCACTCTGCTGATTGAAGCATAGGGAGAGGTTGCAGCTGTGACGTTAGGGCGAGATTAGGCAGATTAACTCCTCCAAAAGACTTCATTCTGTGATCGATCTGCAGCTGTGGATCATTGAAGTGCTAATATTGACTTGCTCACTTTTTTGAGGCTGCCCAGAGCGTTTTTAGATCACTTTTTTTCTGGGGTGATCGGCGGCCATTTTGTGACTTGTGGTGCGCCAGCACAAGCTATCACCAAGTGTATTTAACCATCAATAGTGTGGTTATTTTGTGCTATATCCTACATCAGCTGCAGGCTGAGCCTGTGTCACCGAAGTGCATTTAACCATCAACAGTCTGGTTATTTTTTGGCCATATACTACATCAGCTGCAGGCTGAGCCTGTGTCACCGAAGTGCATTTAACCATCTACAGTCTGGTTATTTTTTGGCCATATACTACATCTGGTGCAGGCTGAGCCTGTGTCACCCAAGTGCATTTAACCATCAACAGTGTGGTTATTTTTTGGCCATATACTACATCAGGGGCAAGTTGAGCCTGTCACCCAGCGCCTAAAAAATAGACCTGACATTTCTATTCAACCAAATCTGTACTGTTTTAGCTGGTCAAGTTATTTGCAGTGACCGTAAAAGCACACTTTTTGTTCTGGGTTGAAAAACTATTCCCAAATTTGCCATTCTCAAAATAACTAGTTTCTGGTATATGAGGCCTACTTGAAATCTATCCCAAAAAGGATATCTTACATTGAAGGTGCTGATAGTGTCATTCAGAAAAACCTAAGACACACGCTAGCGTGCAGATAGAAGTCTGATTCTGTGATTAAACCTATACCTGTCACACAGCGCAAAAAAAAAAACAGGCCTCACATCTCTTTTCAACCAAATCTGTACTATTTTAGCTGGTCAAGTTATTTCTAGTGACCGTAAAAGCACATTTTTTTTTCTGGGTTGAAAAACTATTCCCAAATTTGCCATTCTCAAAATAACTAGTTTCTGGTATTTGAGGCCTACTTGAAATCTATCCCAAAAAGGATATCTTACATTGAAGGTACTGATAGTGTCATTCAGAAAAACCTAAGACACACGCTCACGTGCAGATAGAAGTCTGATTCTGTGATTAAAGCTATACCTGTCACACAGCGCAAAAAAAAACAGGCCTCACATTTCTATTCAACCAAATCTGTACTGTTTTAGCTGGTCAAGTTATTTGTAGTGACCGTAAAAGCAAACTTTTTGTTCTGGATTGAAAAACTATTCCCAAATTTGCCATTCTCAAAATTGTGGTGAACGGGAACAATGAGGAAAACATCTAATAAGGGATGCAGACGCGGACATGGTCGTGGTGGTGTTAGTGGACCCTCTGGTGCTGGGAGAGGACGTGGCCGTTCTGCCACAGCCACACGTCCTAGTGAACCAACTACCTCAGGTCCCAGTAGCCAGCAGAATTTACAGCGATATTTGGTGGGGCCCAATGCCGTTCTAAGGATGGTAAGGCCTGAGCAGGTACAGGCATTAGTCAATTGGGTGGCCGACAGTGGATCCAGCACGTTCACATTATCTCCCACCCAGTCTTCTGCAGAAAGCGCACAGATGGCGCATGAAAACCAAGCCCATCGGTCTGTCACATCACCCCCATGCATATCAGGGAAACTGTCTGAGCCTCAAGTTATGCAGCAGTCTCTTATGCTGTTTGAAGACTCTGCTGCCAGGGTTTCCCAAGGGCATCCACCTAGCCCTTCCCCAGGGGTGGAAGAGATAGAATGCACTAACGCACAACCACTTATTTTTCCTGATGATGAGGACATGGGAATACCACCTCAGCACGTCTCTGATGATGACGAAACACAGGTGCCAACTGCTGCGTCTTTCTGCAGTGTGCAGACTGAACAGGAGGTCAGGGATCAAGACTGGGTGGAAGACGATGCAGGGGACGATGAGGTCCTAGACCCCACATGGAATGAAGGTCGTGCCACTGACTTTCACAGTTCGGAGGAAGAGGCAGTGGTAAGACCGAGCCAACAGCGTAGCAATAGAGGGAGCAGTGGGCAAAATCAGAACACCCGCCGCCAAGAGACTCCGCCTGCTACTGACCGCCGCCATCTGGGACCGAGCACCCCAAAGGCAGCTTCAAGGAGTTCCCTGGCATGGCACTTCTTCAAACAATGTACTGACGACAAGACCCGAGTGGTTTGCACGCTGTGCCATCAGAGCCTGAAGCGAGGCATTAACGTTCTGAACCTTAGCACAACCTGCATGACCAGGCACCTGCATGCAAAGCATGAACTGCAGTGGAGTAAACACCTTAAAAACAAGGAACTCACTCAGGCTCCCCCTGCTACCTCTTCTGCTGCTGCCGCCGCCTCGGCCTCTTCTGCTGCTGCTGCCGCCGCCTCGGCCTCTTCCTCTGCCTCTGGAGGAACGTTGGCACCTGCCGCCCAGCAAACATGGGATGTACCACCAACACCACCACCTGCGTCACCAAGCATCTCAACCATGTCACACGGCAGCGTTCAGCTCTCCATCTCACAAACATTTGAGAGAAAGCGTAAATTCCCACCTAGCCACCCTCGATCCCTGGCCCTGAATGCCAGCATTTCTAAACTACTGGCCTATGAAATGCTGTCATTTAGGCTGGTGGACACACACAGCTTCAAACAGCTCATGTCACTTGCTGTCCCACAGTATGTTGTTCCCAGCCGCCACTACTTCTCCAAGAGAGTCGTGCCTTCCCTGCACAAACAAGTGTCCGATAAAATCAAGTGTGCACTGCGCAACGCCATCTGTGGCAAGGTCCACCTAACCACAGATACGTGGACCAGTAAGCACGGCCAGGGACGCTATATCTCCCTAACTGCACACTGGGTAAATGTAGTGGCGGCTGGGCCCCAGGCGGAGAGCTGTTTGGCGCATGTCCTTCCGCCGCCAATGATCGCAGGGCAACATTCTTTGCCTCCTGTCTCCTCCTACTCAGCTTCCTCCTCCTCTTCTTCCACCTGCTCATCCAGTCAGCCACACACCTTGACCACCAACTTCAGCACAGCCCGGGGTAAACGTCAGCAGGCCATTCTGAAACTCATATGTTTGGGGGACAGGCCCCACACCGCACAGGAGTTGTGGCGGGGTATAGAACAACAGACCGACGAGAGGTTGCTGCCGGTGAGCCTCAAGCCCGGCCTGGTGGTGTGCGATAATGGGCGAAATCTCGTTGCAGCTCTGGGACTAGCCGGTTTGACGCACATCCCTTGCCTGGCGCATGTGCTGAATTTGGTGGTGCAGAAGTTCATTCGCAACTACCCCGACATGTCGGAGCTGCTGCATAAAGTGCGGGCCGTCTGTTCGCGCTTCCAGCGTTCACACCCTGCCGCTGCTCGCCTGTCTGAGCTACAGCGTAACTTCGGCCTTCCCGCTCACCGCCTCATATGCGACGTACCCACCAGGTGGAACTCCACCTTGCCTATGCTGGACAGACTGTGCGAGCAGCAGCAGGCCATAGTGGAGTTTCAGCTGCAGCATGCACGGGTCAGTCCCACTGTCGATCAGACACACCTCACCACCAATGACTGGGCCTCCATGCGAGACCTGTGTGCCCTGTTGCGTTGTTTCGAGTACTCCACCAACATGGCCAGTGGCGATGACGCCGTTATCAGTGTTACAATACCACTTTTATGTCTCCTTGAGAAAACACTTAGGGAGATGATGGAAGAGGAGGTGGACGAGGAGGAAGAGGGGTCATTTTTAGCACTTTCAGGCCAGTCTCTTCGAAGTGACTCAGAGGAAGGTTTTTTGCAACACCAGAGGCTAGGTACAAATGTGGCCAGACAGGGCCCACTACTGGAGGACGAGGAGGACGAGGATGAGGAGGAGGTGGAGGAGGATGAGGATGAAGCATGTTCACAGCGGGGTGGCACCCAAAGCAGCTGGGCCCATCACTGGTGCGTGGCTGGGGGGAAACACAGGATGATGACGATACGCCTCCCACAGAGGACAGCTTGTCCTTACTTCTGGGCAGCCTGGCACACATGAGCGACTACATGCTGCAGTGCCTGCGCAACGACAGCAGAGTTGCCCACATTTTAACGTGTGCGGACTACTGGGTTGCCACCTTGCTGGATCCCTGGTACAAAGACAATGTGCCCACCTTACTTCCTACACTGGAGCGTGATAGGAAGATGCGCGTGTACAAACGCACGTTGGTAGACGCGCTACTGAGAGCATTCCCAAATGTCACAGGGGAACAAGTGGAAGCCCAAGGCGAAGGCAGAGGAGGAGCAAGAGGTCGCCAACGCAGCTGTGTCACGGCCAGCTCCTCTGAGGGCAGGGTTAGCATGGCTGAGATGTGGAAAAGTTTTGTCACCACGCCGCAGCTAAGTGCACCACCACCTGATACGGAACGTGTTAGCAGAAGGCAACATTTCACTAACATGGTGGAACAGTACCTGTGCACACCCCTCCACGTACTGACTGATGGTTCGGCCCCATTCAACTTCTGGGTCTCCAAATTGTCCACGTGGCCAGAGCTAGCCTTTTATGTCTTGGAGGTGCTGGGCTGTCCGGCGGCCAGAGTTTTGTCTAAACGTGTATTCAGCACGGCAGGGGGCGTCATTACAGACAAACGCAGCCGCCTGTCTACAGCCAATGTGGACAAGATGACGTTCATAAAAATGATCCAGGCATGGATCCCACAGGACCTGTCCATCCCTTGTGCAGATTAGATATTAACTACCTCCCCTTAACAATATATTATTCTACTCCAGGGCACTTCCTCATTCAATACTATTTTTAATCTCATTTTAACATTATATTGCGGGGCAACCCAAAGTTGAATGAACCTCTCCTCTGTCTGGGTGCCGGGGCCTAAATGTGTGACAGTGGCCTGTTCCAGTGGTGGGTGACGTGAAGCCTGATTCTTTGCTATGACATGAAGACAGATTCTGTGCTGACATAAGGCCAGATTCTCTGTTACGGGACCTCTCTCCTCTGCCTGGGTGCCGGGGCCTAAATGTGTGACAGTGGCCTATTCCAGTGGTGGGTGACGTGAAGCCTGATTCTCTGCTATGACATGAAGACAGATTCTGCGCTGACATAAGGCCAGATTCTCTGTTACGGGACCGCTCTCCTCTGTCTGGGTGCCTGGGCCTAAATGTGTGACAGTGGCCTGTTCCAGTGGTGGGTGACGTGAAGCTTGATTCTCTGCTATGACATGAAGACAGATTCTGTGCTGACATCAGGCCAGATTCTCTGTTACGGGACCTCTCTCCTCTGCCTGGGTGCCTGGGCCTAAATGTGTGACAGTGGCCTGTTCCAGTGGTGGGTGACGTGAAGCCTGATTCTCTGCTATGACATGAAGACAGATTCTGTGCTGACATAAGGCCAGATTCTCTGTTACGGGACCGCTCTCCTCTGTCTGGGTGCCGGGGCCTAAATGTGTGACAGTGGCCTGTTCCAGTGGTGGGTGACGTGAAGCCTGATTCTCTGCTATGACATGAAGACAGATTCTGTGCTGACATAAGGCCAGATTCTCTGTTACGGGACCTCTCTCCTCTGCCTGGGTGCCTGGGCCTAAATGTGTGACAGTGGCCTGTTCCAGTGGTGGGTGACGTGAAGCTTGATTCTCTGCTATGACATGAAAACAGATTCTGTGCTGACATCAGGCCAGATTCTCTGTTACGGGACCTCTCTCCTCTGCCTGGGTGCCTGGGCCTAAATGTGTGACAGTGGCCTGTTCCAGTGGTGGGTGACGTGAAGCCTGATTCTCTGCTATGACATGAAGACAGATTCTGCGCTGACATAAGGCCAGATTCTCTGTTACGGGACCGCTCTCCTCTGTCTGGGTGCCGGGGCCTAAATGTGTGACAGTGGCCTGTTCCAGTGGTGGGTGACGTGAAGCCTGATTCTCTGCTATGACATGAAGACAGATTCTGTGCTGACATAAGGCCAGATTCTCTGTTACGGGACCTCTCTCCTCTGCCTGGGTGCCTGGGCCTAAATGTGTGACAGTGGCCTTTTCCAGTGGTGGGTGACGTGAAGCTTGATTCTCTGCTATGACATGAAAACAGATTCTGCGCTGACATAAGGCCAGATTCTCTGTTACGGGACCGCTCTCCTCTGTCTGGGTGCCGGGGCCTAAATGTGTGACAGTGGCCTGTTCCAGTGGTGGGTGACGTGAAGCCTGATTCTCTGCTATGACATGAAGATAGATTCTGTGCTGACATCAGGCCAGATTCTCTGTTACGGGACCGCTCTCCTCTGTCTAGGTGCCGGGGCCTAAATGTGTGACAGTGGCCTGTTCCAGTGGTGGGTGACATGAAGCCTGATTCTCTGCTATGACATGAAGACAGATTCTGCGCTGACATAAGGCCAGATTCTCTGTTACGGGACCGCTCTCCTCTGTCTGGGTGCCGGGGCCTAAATGTGTGACAGTGGCCTGTTCCAGTGGTGGGTGACGTGAAGCCTGATTCTCTGCTATGACATGAAGACAGATTCTGTGCTGACATAAGGCCAGATTCTCTGTTACGGGACCTCTCTCCTCTGCCTGGGTGCCTGGGCCTAAATGTGTGACAGTGGCCTGTTCCAGTGGTGGGTGACGTGAAGCCTGATTCTCTGCTATAACATGAAGACAGATTCTGCGCTGACATAAGGCCAGATTCTCTGTTACGGGACCGCTCTCCTCTGTCTGGGTGCCAGGCCTAAATGTGTGACAGTGGCCTGTTCCAGTGGTGGGTGACGTGAAGCCTGATTCTCTGCTATGACATGAAGACAGATTCTGTGCTGACATAAGGCCAGATTCTCTGTTACGGGACCTCTCTCCTCTGCCTGGGTGCCTGGGCCTAAATGTGTGACAGTGGCCTGTTCCAGTGGTGGGTGACGTGAAGCCTGAATCTCTGCTATGACATGAAGACAGATTCTGCGCTGACATAAGGCCAGATTTTCTGTTACGGGACCGCTCTCCTCTGTCTGGGTGCCGGGGCCTAAATGTGTGACAGTGGCCTGTTCCAGTGGTGGGTGACGTGAAGCCTGATTCTCTGCTATGACCTGAAGACAGATTCTGTACTGACATAAGGCCAGATTCTCTGTTACGGGACCTCTCTCCTCTGCCTGGGTGCCTGGGCCTAAATGTGTGACAGTGGCCTGTTCCAGTGGTGGGTGACGTGAAGCCTGATTCTCTGCTATGACATGAAGACAGATTCTGCGCTGACATAAGGCCAGATTCTCTGTTACGGGACCGCTCTCCTCTGTCTGGATGCCGGGGCCTAAATGTGTGACAGTGCCCTGTTCCAGTGGTGGGTGACGTGAAGCCTGATTCTCTGCTATGACATGAAGACAGATTCTGTGCTGACATAAGGCCAGATTCTCTGTTACGGGACCTCTCTCCTCTGCCTGGATGCCTGGGCCTAAATGTGTGACAGTGGCCTGTTCCAGTGGTGGGTGACGTGAAGCTTGATTCTCTGCTATGACATGAAGACAGATTCTGTGCTGACATAAGGCCAGATTCTCTGTTACGGGACCGCTCTCCTCTGTCTGGGTGCCGGGGCCTAAATGTGTGACAGGGGCCTGTTCCAGTGGTGGGTGACGTGAAGCCTGATTCTCTGCTATGACATGAAGACAGATTCTGCGCTAACATAAGGCCAGATTCTCTGTTACGGGACCGCTCTCCTCTGTCTGGGTGCCCGGTAAATGTGTGACAGTGGCCTGTTCCAGTGGTGGGTGACGTGAAGCCTGATTCTCTGCTATGACATGAAGACAGATTCTGTGCTGACTTAAGGCCAGATTCTCTGTTACGGGACCTCTCTCCTCTGCCTGGGCCTAAATGTGTGACAGTGGCCTGTTCCAGTGGTGGGTGACGTGAAGCCTGATTCTCTGCTATGACATGAAGACAGATTCTGCGCTGACATAAGGCCAGATTCTCTGTTACGGGACCGCTTTCCTCTGTCTGGGTGCCATGGCCTAAATGTGTGACAGTGGCCTGTTCCAGTGGTGGGTGACGTGAAGCCTGATTCTCTGCTATGACATGAAGACTGATTCTGCGCTGACATAAGGCCAGATTCTCTGTTATGGGACCTCTCTCCTCTGCCTGGGTGCCTGGGCCTAAATGTGTGACAGTGGCCTGTTCCAGTGGTGGGTGACGTGAAGCCTGATTCTCTGCTATGACATGAAGACTGATTCTGTGCTGACATGAAGCCAGATTCTCTGCTATGACATGACGAGACTGATTCTGTGCTGACATGAAGCCAGATTCTTTGCTATGGCATGAAGAGACTGATTCTCTGCTGACATGAAGCCAGATTCTCTGCTATGGGACCTCTGTCCAATTGATATTGGGTCATTTTTTTTATTTTTTTTTTATTTTAATTAATTTCCCTATCCACATTTGTTTGCAGGGGATTTACCTACATGTTGCTGCCTTTTGCAGCCCTCTAGCTCTTTCCTGGGCTGTTTTACAGCCTTTTTAGTGGCCAAAAGTTCGGGTCCCCATTGACTTCAATGGGGTTCGGGTTCGGGACGAAGTTCGGTTCGGGTTCGGATCCCGAACCCGAACATTTCCGGGAAGTTCGGCCGAACTTCTCGAACCCGAACATCCAGGTGTTCGCTCAACTCTATTCATAATCTCTTTAAACATATGTATGATCCCCCAAAAATTCCATTACACATTTAAAAAGAAAGGATATATCTCAAATATAAAAAATATAAAAAAATATAAGTGACCTAAAAAAATTGTCAAGATTAATATATGCAAATTCTCCTTATTTGTTGGTCACAGTTCATATATCGATAAATAGTCAAATAAATGATTAGTAGTTGCTAAATGGTTGCCCCGATCTTAGTGTCAATTGTTATTAATAGCAATAATGGTGCTATTAAAATATAAAATATTGTGATTAGAATAATTGTTGTTGATGGCAACCGAAATTGTAAATATTCAAATAAATGTATATATGAGTTCTCCTTATTATCGATTCCAGTTCATATAACCATTAGTAGTTAATAATTGATTGCCCAATTTTCTATGGCAATTGCCATTGTTAGTAGAAACAATATATAAGTATGTCCAATATAGTTAAGTTTACATTGTCATTCCTAGGATTGTGCTTAGCCGTCCTTCCTTATCAAACAGATATCGTTGGGCTGAACTCCGCTCTCAGCGTCCCCATTAGTGATAGACGAACATCGGCGGGGACGATTCACGAATGTTCGCGGCGGGCCCCATTCACTTTAATGGCAGGCGAACCTGAAAAACCTTCAGGTCATATTTGCAGCCAGCAAACACTTACTAGAAGTACACAAATTGTCCCACAAGATGGACAGTGATATACCACAGGGGATTCATTGGCAAAAATTCTCACAAAAAATATGTATTTTAATCAGTGCTATTTTTATGCGTCTTAAAGGGAAACTCTCAAAAATGTGCCCTGCTGGAGCCTAGAAATTTTTTTATTTTAGGCCACGGGAGTACGGACCCCAAAAATTTGGCATTCTCCTGACAGAAAGAACTTGTGATTATGTGGCTGGAGGTACATTAGACGGTCACTGGCTAAAAATTTTACCGTCAGCCAGTACAGGCCCCAAATATTAGGCATTCACCTGACAGAAAAGAACTTGTGATTCTGTCGCTGGAGGTACATCAGGCAGTCACTGGATAAAATTTTACTGTAGGCCACTAGGGTACGGGCCCCTAAAATTTGTCATTAACCAGACAGAAAAGAACTTTGGCTGATGTGGCTAGAGGTACATTAGGCATTCACTGGAAAAATTTTTACTGTAGGCCACTGAAGTACAGGCCTCAAAAATTTGGCATTCACAAGACACAAATGAACTTGTGATCCTGTGGCTTGATGTACATTAGGCGGTCACTGGATAAAAAATGTACTGTAGGCCACTGAAGTAGATGCCCCTAAAAATTAGGCATTCACCAGACACAAAAGAATCAGTGATTCTGTGGCTGGAGGTACATTAGGCGGTAACTTGATAAAAATTGCACTGTAGGCCACTGGAGTAGAGGCCCCAAAAATTAGGCATTCACCTTACAGAAAATGCCTTTTATGCCACTGTATATACATAAGAGAAGGACCATTCTTTGTTCTGGGTGGTGGCAGATACAGTATGTGTGGGCTGGCATGAGGAAACGTGGTCGTCGCAGGTGTTGAATTCCTCTGAGATCCATGCCTCATTCATGTCGTGAGCTAGGCGAGTGCGCTCATTGGTCATAATCTCCTCTGCTGCTCATAACATCTTTTTGGACAGGACACTCGACTAGGGGCAAGCCAAGAGTTCAATGGCAAATTGTGCCAGCTCTGGCCACAGGTCAAGCCTGCACACCCAGTAGTCCACGGGTTCCTCGCTTCTCAGAGCGTCCACATCAGCCGTTAACCCGATGTAGTCGGATACCTTTCAGTCTAGACTTTCCCTGAGGCTGGATCCAGAGGGAGGCTGTCAATGGTTTGGCTGCAAGAATGATCGCATATCCGTAGTGACCAACACATCTTCAAACACATCTTCAAACCGCCCTCTTCTTGCAGGTGCTGTAGGATTGGTACCCACACCTGTTTCGCTTTGGGTGGAAATTCCTCTGCCGGCTACCGCAACAGCAGAATGCAGCATCTCTCGCAGCAAGGCCTGGAAATGCTGCATTCTGCCAGCCCTCTGTGATGCTGGTAAAATGTCCGCCATTTTGTGTTTGTACCGGGGGTCTAAGTACGCTGCCACCAAGTACTGGTCCTTGCCCTTCATGCTTTTTATATGGGGGTCCCTCTGCAGACACTGGAGCATAAAGGCCCCCATTTGCGCTAAATTGGAAGTGGTGGATCACCCTGGCTCCTGCTCATCGCCCAGGAGAATGTTGTCCTCTGTCTCTTTCCCCGAGCCACGGACAACATCATGGATCCCCAAAAAGTTTGAAGTCCCACTCAAAACCTGCTCTTCTTGCTCATCCTATTCCTCCCCCAAGCCACCATCCTCCTCTGACTCCTTTTCAGACTCATACTGACTTGTCTCAGATGGAGTAGACCCCCTGGGAATTCATTCAGCATTGCGACTTCCTAATCTTCCTGCTCCTTGACGGCTTGATCAATGACATGACACGCTCCAGAAAAAGGGCGTAAGATACGATGTCACTGATGGCACCCTGGCTGCGATAAACCAGTTTGTTGATCTCATCAAACGGCGTCCGAAATCTGCATGCGTCACGCATGAGCAGCCACTGGCGCAGTGAAAAGAAACCAAGATTCCCAGAACCTGTCCTGCTGCAGAGTTCGTACAGGTAGTCGTTAATGGCACGTTGCTGCTGGAGCAGCCTATCAAGCATATGCAAGGTGGAGTTCCAGGGTGTCGGGCTGTCACAAACCAGACGTCTTAAGGGCAAGTGGTGTCGCCGCTGAACGTCAGCAAGGCGAGCCATGACCCAGTAAGATCTTCCAAAATGGCCAGAGGTTTTCCTGGCCTGCCGCAAGACGTCCTAGACCCTGGGGTATTTGGCAATGAATCACTGCACGACTAAGTTAAGGACGTGTGCCATGCACGGCATGTGTGTTATTTTTCCCTGTTTCAGTGCACTCAGCAGATTGGCACTGTTGTCACACACCACTTTACCAACTGTCAAATTGAGCGGGGTTAGCCACTGATTAGCCTGTGACCGCAGAGCTGATAGCAGTGCAGGACCAGCGTTGTTCTTGGCTTCCAGGCACAACATCCGCAGCACAGCATGGCAAAGTCTAACCTGGGATGTCAAATTGGTTCTGGGGAGCTTGGGGGGCACAGCGGAAGAGGTAGTATCAGTAAAAAAGGAGGAGTCAGCCAAGGAGGAGACGGAGGATGGAGTAGGAGGAGGAAAAGATGAGGCAGTCCTGCATGCAATACGTGGCGGTAGCACCAAATCCACACGGGAGTCATAGGTTACATACTTGACGGCCGTCAGAAGGTTCACCAAGTGGGCAGTAAAAGTCATGTACCTTCCCTGCTCATGTTTGCTAGACCACGTGTCTGTAGTCAGATGTATCTTGGCACTGACACTGTGTGCCAGATACAAACCGGATTCCAAAAAAGTTGGGACACTATACAAATTGTGAATAAAAACTGAATGCAATGATGTGGAGGTTCCAACTTCTAATATTTTATTCAGAATAGAACATAAATCACGGAACAAAAGTTTAAACTGAGAAAATGTACCATTTTAAGGGAAAAATATGTTGAATCAGAATTTCATGGTGTCAACAAATCCCCAAAAAGTTGGGACAAGGCCATTTTCACCACTGTGTGGCATCTCCCCTTCTTACAACACTCAACAGACGTCTGGGGACCGAGGAGACCAGTTTCTCAAGTTTAGAAATAGGAATGCTCTCCCATTCTTGTCTAATACAGGCCTCTAACTGTTCAATCGTCTTGGGCCTTCTTTGTTGCACCTTCCTCTTTATGATGAGACAAATGTTCTCTATAGGTGAAAGATCTGGACTGCAGACTGGCCATTTCAGTACCCGGATCCTTCTCCTACGCAGCCATGATGTTGTGATTGATGCAGAATGTGGTCTGGCATTATCTTGTTGAAAGAGATGACGTCTGGATGGGAGCATATGTTGTTCTAGAACCTGAATATATTTTTCTGCATTGATGGTGCCTTTCCAGACATGCAAGCTGCCCATGCCACACGCACTCATGCAACCCCATACCATCAGAGATGCAGGCTTCTGAGCGTTGATAACAATTTGGGTTGTCCTTGTCCTCTTTGGTCCGGATGACATGGCGTCCCAGATTTCCAAAAAGAACTTTGAATCGTGACTCGTCTGACCACAGAACAGTCTTCCATGTTGCCACACTCCATTTTAAATGATCCCTGGCCCAGTGAAAACGCCTGAGCTTGTGGATCTTGCTTAGAAATGGCTTCTTCTTTGGACTTTAGAGTTTCAGCTGGCAACGGCGGATGGCACGGTGGATTGTGTTCACTGACAATGGTTTCTGGAAGTATTCCTGAGCCCATTCTGTGATTTCCTTTACAGTAGCATTCCTGTTTGTGGTACAGTGTCGTTTAAGGGCCCGGAGATCACAGGCATCCAGTATGGTTCTACGGCCTTGACCCTTACGCACAGAGATTGTTCCAGATTCTCTGAATCTTCGGATGATGTTATGCACAGTTGATGATGATAGATGCAAAGTCTTTGCAATTTTTCGCTGGGTAACACCTTTCTGATATTGCTCCACTATCTTTCTGCGCAACATTGTGGGAATTGGTGATCCTCTACCCATTTTGGCTTCTGAGAGACACTGCCACTCTGAAAAGCTCTTTTTATACCCAATCATGTTGCCAATTGACCTAATTAGTGTTAATTGGTCTTCCAGCTCTTCGTTATGCTCAAATTTACTTTTTCCAGCCTCTTATTGCTACTTGTCCCAACTTTTTTGGGATTTGTTGACACCGTGAAAATTTGAATCAACGTATTTTTCCTTTAAAATGATACATTTACTCGGTTTAAACGTTTGATCTGTCATCTACGTTCTATTACAAATAAAATATTGACATTTGCCATCTCCACATCATTGCATTCAGTTTTTATTCACAATTTGTTTAGTGTCCCAACTTTTTTGGAATCCGGTTTGTATATATGCACTTGCCGCTGAACGTGGCCATTTAGCTCTGGGATGCCCTTCTGGGAGAAATATTTCCTTCCAGGGACCTTCCATTGCGGTGTGCCAATGGCCAAAAATTTTCTAAAGGGCTCAGAGTCCACCAGTTTATATGGCAGTAGTTGGCAGGCTAGCAGTTCCGACAAGCCAGCTGTCAGACGTTGGGAAAGAGGGTTATCTGGCGTATCATCTTTTTACGCTCGAACATTTGGGCCATGGAAGCCTGCCTTATGCCAGATGAACATGACGATGGCACAGTGGAAGGTGGAGTGGATGACAAATGGTAGGAGAGAGGAGAAGGAGAAGGAGAAGAGGCAATACGTGGAGCGCCGGGATTGTGGCTTTGTCGGTTCTAACGGCGATGGGAGGCCAGGTGTCTTCTTAAGGCACTCATCCCTAGGTGAGTGTTGGGCTTACCACGACTTATGCTTTGACAGCACAGGCTGCAGATGGCAACACTATTGTCAGCAGCGGACATGTTAAATATAGTCCACACTGCGGAGCCATGTGTCAGCGTCCTGGAAGCGCCAGAAGTGAATGTGCATGGTGGATGGCTAGCTCCTGATACATTTGCAGTCTGCATTTTGCCTCCTGTGCCCTGCAAGCTCTGCCTGCTTCTCCTCCTTCTTCTCCCTCTCTGCTACTCCGTCTCTCCCTCTGAACTCCCCTTCTCTTCCTCTCTTGTGGGCACCCACATGACATCCATCAACACATCATCATCCTCACCACCACTGACATTTGAGATCTCGGAGTAGGCAGCAACAGCGGGGACCTCCCTCCTTTGGCTGATCTGGGTACTCTTGTCAGACCACTGGGCAGCGGCCGCTGCTACCTCCTCTTCCTCATCCGATGTCAAGAATGGCTGCGCATCGGTAAGGTCTAGGAGTGGATGGCAAAATAATTCCTCTGACTCGTGTGGAGGGGCTATGGTGGTGGTGGTGGTGGATTTGGGGGTGCACACAGCTAAGAGTGAGGAGGGTTCAGAAGCGGAAGGGTGAGTGAGCCACTCAACCAACTCTGGTGCGTTCTTTGAAGTTATCACACGAGCCTTCTCCAACTTCCCACTTAGGCTCTACCCTGTTGCATCTGCCCGACCCCTACCACCCCTGCGGAACGGCCTGCCTCTTCCTCTGCCTGTCATTTTCAAAATAACCCTGTGCCTAAGTCCCTAGAGAAGAGCAGTATTTGTGGAAGCTGGTATATCGCAGGCCTTTATCAATATTTGGTGGAAGCAGGTATATCTAACCCCTTAATCAGTCTTTTGTGGAAGCAGGTATAGCACACCCCTCAACCAGTTTTTTTGGGGGGCAACTGGTATATCACACAAGTTGCAATTAGTTGTTCCAATAGCAGGTAAAATATAAGAGTGAAACTAGATCGCACATCCTCAATACTATGCTTTTATCTAATAACTGCTTCTCAGCATAATTACATTGCTTCTCAGCGCAATTTATACAATTTGATCAAAAAGCATAAGCCCACTCACCACAACAAGGTTGCCCCCTCGAGTGGGAACCTACACTAAATTTGGCACGGCGCTGTGCGGCGACCACTGGCGCTGCAGCATTGCACCAATAGGCAGCGGGACCTAGCAGCCAAACAACGCCCCTGCTGTCTGGCAGAGCCACCCTGGTACTGGGCCCCACCAATCCACCAGCGCAGCACCAGAACAACAATGGCCGCTGCACAGCACCGCACCATGTGAACAGTTGTCAAAGCTCACCTTATCTCATACTCTCAGGAACTCCAACTGATAGATGGTAGGAATTTATACACCCTTATGCAGTCTCCTGCTAATTAAAATCACCTGGGCCAAATGGGGAGTAGTGCTGATACCAGAGGGGGGGGGGGGGGGGGGGAGAATAGATTCTACAGGACAGGTAAAATATAAGAGTGAAACTGGATTGCACATCCTCAATACTATGCTTTTATCTAATAACTGCTAAACAGCATAATTACCATCGCTTCTCAGTGCAATTTATAGTATACCTACCCCTATGTTGCATACTGTACATGAGGCATTGGTATACAATTTGATCAAAAAGCATAGGCCCACTCACCACGGCAAGGTATCAGCACTCCTCCCCATTCGCCCCAGGTGATTTTAATTAGCAGGAGACTGCACAAGAGTGTATAAATCCCTACCACCTATCATTTGTTGTTCCTGAGAGCAAGGTGAGCTTTGACAACTGTTCAAATGGTACAGTGCTGCGCGGCGGCCATTGTTGATCTGGTGCTGTGCTGGTGGGTGGGGCCAAGTTCCAGGGTGGCTTTGCCAGAGAGTGGGGGCACTGTTTGGCTGCTTGGTCCCGCTACCTGTTGGTGTGGTGCTGGGGCAGGTATGCAATATATTGTGCTGAGAAGCGATGTTAATTGTGCTGTGAAGCGATGTTAATCATGCTTAGAAGCAGTTATTAGATTAAAGCATAGTATTGAGGAGAGGATGTGTGATCCAGTTTTACTTTATTATATTTTACATAGTTGTTCCAATACCGTTTGAACCTCTATATAGCTGCGGTATCGCAGCAGAACCGCACACAACTGCTACACAGTTCAAATGCACTAGATAGAAAGTATAATATAGGTATATTACACCCCTGCCTCAATAATTTTTTTTGGGGGGGGGGCAAATGGTATGTCACACCCGTTGCAATTAGTTGTTCCAATAGTGTTTGTCCCTCTATATAGCTGCGGTATCGCAGCAGAACCTCACACAACTGCTGCACAGTTCAAATGCACTATATAGAAAGTATATTATAGGTATGTCACACCCCTGCCTCAATCAGTTTTTTTGGGAGGCAACTGGTATATCACACCAGTCACAATTAGTTGTTACAATAGCGTTTGTACCTCTATATAGCTTTGGTATCGCAGCAGAACCGCACACAACTGCTGCACAGTTCAAATGCACTATATAGAAAGTATATTATAGGTATATCACACCCCTGCCTCAATCAGTTTTTTTTTGGGGGGGCAACTTGTATATCACACTCGTTCCAATTAGCTGTTCCAAAAGCATTAGTCCATCTATATAACTGTGGTATCACAGCAGAACCGCACACAACTTCTGCACAGTACAAATGCACTATAATATACTTTCTATGTTAGAAAGTATATTATAAGTATATCACACCCGTCTGTATATAACACTTATCGATAGCACACCTATACCAGTCCTTAGAAGGACTTTTGTGGCCCTATTAGCTAGAATTTGGTGTCCCTAACAGCCTGTCCCTGCTCCACAAAGCAACCTCTCCCTACACTGACAAAATACAGAATGTAAAATGGCAGCCAAATCGGGTTCTGTTATAGGGTGGGGTTTGTCCATGTGCTGAAACATCTCAATTGGCTGTCCTGTCCCACCTGATGTATGTGTCATGTGTCAAAGTTTGGCACAATGCAAAATAATATAGTGCGCACGAACATCGCCATATCTTCGCATGTTCGGCGGATCGCGAACGCTCAAAGTTTGCTGCGAACCGACCGCCGGGCGAACCGCAAGGCCATCCCTAGTCCCCATATGTGCAGTACTTTCCAGCCTGGCAGAGGCCCTCTGTGCATAAACAGTTCTGTAGTTTGAAGTCCCACGTGGCGTCCCATGTGGCATCCCGCATGGTGTCCAGCTTCTTCAATTGCCGGGCTGATGCATTGTTTGTTTACCGGCCTGATGCACTATGGATCTCGCACTTGCCTCCTCCAATATTATCCTCCTGCCCGAAATATATCGACATGCAAGTTCTTCAGGAGTCCTCGCCACTTTAGATATCTGGTATTGCAATATTAAATTATCATTTACAAACGCGTTTTGGAGCATTCATGCTCCTTCCTTCTGTTTGTCTAACGGCAAGGCTAAAAGTCCCTTTGTAGTATAGAAAATATTGAATGTGCTCAAGAATCTGTTAAAGGGAACCCATCACCGTGAAAATGCTAAATAGTCTGCAAGTTATAGAGTAGGAGGAGCAGAGCAGATTGATAAACAGTTTTAAGGGACAAGATTTAGTATAACTTGTATTGTATTCATATAAATTCCTGCTTATTCTGGGCTTTGAAGACAAGAAGCTTGTCCTATCAGTGATTGACAGCTATGTCTGTAAACATAGTCATAGAGGGAAGACTGTCAATCACTGATAGGACCGCCTCCTTGACTTTACAGCCCTGAATGAGCATGGATATAAATGGATAATTTACAAGTTTTACTGAATCTTTCCCCCCAAAACTATGCATCAATCTGCACAGCTCCTCCTGCTCTATAACATGCTGTGTTCAGTTCAGACACCATGTACAATATGAAAGGTTTCCTTTAATGTTACCTTGATCATGCCTGTTTAGCGCAATCCATAAGTCGCCTACCGTGTTTTCTTAAAAAAAAAAAAAGTACAAGCACATACAGATGTGTCCACTCTTATCTTAGCTTGAATTTGGTTTAGGAATCCAATTTCTCATGAAACAAATTCAATACAATATCATGATATGCTAGCAAAACCCTAGACAGACTGCAGTTAGCAACCTTTACGCCCCTTCCACACGAGCGAGTTTTCCACGCGAGCGCAATGCGTGATGCAAACGCATTGTGCCCGCACTGAATCCGGACCCATTCATTTCAATTGGTCTGTGTACATTAGCTTTGTTTTTCACGCATCACTTGTGCATTGCGTGAAAATCGCAGCATGTTCTATATTCTGCTTTTTCACACAGCCCCGGCCCCATAGAAGTGAATGGGGCTGCGTGAAAAACGCATCGCATCCACAAGCAAGTGCGGATTCGATGCGTTTTTCACTGATGGTTGCTAAGAGATGTTGTTTGATCTCACTCCTCCTGAGGAAGTCACAGACGACGAAACGCGCGTCGAGGAGCGGCACCCTCATCTATATTGCCACCACACAGGTATAGACAAATCTTACATGTTGTCTATTTATATGCATTAGTCACTTTACCTTCAATCAGATAGATATATGGACACAGGCGCGGTTTAATCCAGCAAGGATTATTATATCCTGCAGTTCATTTAGTCACGCACACAGTGTGTCCTTTCCATACTGATCCATGATACATGTGGTTTTATTGTATAAGTAATTGGGCGTTATAGATGCAACATTATAACTTTGGAAACTCTCATTATATATTGTTCACGATAGTGTTTAGTACACTTTTTCAAAAAATTACCAATAAACATATATTTTATATTCAAGGAATCGCATATACTCTCTTGGTTGTTGTTGTTGTATTGAATAATTGAGTATTCCGGTCACGTTAGACCATACTAACTGTAGACCTCGTTGTATAATAAGAGATATTGTTTGTAAACCTTCCGCGTGAAAAACGCATCAATGCACATTTCACCCGCGCAAAAAAAAACTGAACCACTGAACGCATTCGCAGCCAAAACTGACTGAACTTGCTTGCGAAATGGTGCGAGGTTTCCGGAACGCACCCTGAACACATCCGGACCTAATCCGTATCGTTCATGTGCAAGAGGCCTTACATGGCACAGTATAACCAAATCATGTGAAATTGTGATAGATCCCAACATCAGTTGGCATGTGATAATCTGCTACAAATCCACACCATTTCCTCTGCAAAAATGTATGGCGTTGAGTTGTGTGTGGATTTACCACAGATTTCACCTTTTACACTGAAATCTTGGACATAATATGGAGCGCATGAGGCGGAGCTGTAATACTAGGCATGGCCCATAGACAACAGTGTTGCTGTTTCAGGTAAAAAATAAAATAAAATAAATCTTAAAGGGGTTGTCTCATCTCTCCGTTACTAAGGCGATATGAGAGAGACCCAACCACCTCCCAGCCGGGACACAGTAGAGCGCTCCAGCGCTCTGCTGTTTCAGTAGCTCTCATGCATGGCCAGAGCATGCTGCTGTTTCCCGGATGAGAGTTGGTCGGGACTGTGTCTCATCTCGCCTTAATAACTGGAGGAGATGAGACAACCCCTTCAAGAATGGATCAGAACTAAAAGGAAAGAGTAAGCATAGCAAGAGAAATATGTTTTCACGTATGATTTAATTTACATTTACAGGACCAGTTAAGCCGCACAACAGGCCTCCTTGCCTCAGCCCTGTCATCACATGTGACAGTATACTTGGGACATAAAAAAGAAGATCCTGAGCTGTAAGCACTATTTTTAATTATACTTCGATCGATCAGTGTATGAAGGAAATTCTAAACGGCAATCTTGTGAAATTGTCTTTTTTTTTTTTTTTGATAGATTAAGCATTCTCCTGCACTTTTCCAGGATTTTGAGTTAGGATGACTAGATACAAACATCATGCAGGGAGAAGTGGCTATAAAGTGAATGAATATCGGACAAAGATACAAATGTTTAAAGAACATTGATTAGAAAATGCAGGCAGGGGATGCTGACAAGCAGCTTGTGGATAAATTGAATGGGGGAGAACAAGAGACTGAAGAGTTTAGGTCTATAAAAAGTGTATGTTAAGCATGTCAAGTATTGAGAGTAAAGGGGATGATCCATTGCAGATCAATATAGAGAAACAAGCTAGAAGGAAGAGGAAAAGTCTCAAACTGCATTTCTTTTCTTTATCAGCACTTTCTGCATTGCATTTTTATAGCGTTAAGACAATGTGCACCACCTAGATGTAATATTTTCTCATTACGTGCTGACACTGTACATAACAGAGCGTATATAGAATAACTGCAAGCAGAAGGAAACGTATTGATTACTGTGTAATCTCTCCGTGACCAAAGTGGACTGATAGCAATAAAAAGTTAAAGAGTTACATCTCTCTTATTGATTCTTCTTTTCCCTACTAATACAGTGCAAGGCAGCTTCGAGAATACAGTATGCAAACAGTGCGGCATGCATATGTAAACCTGACTGGCATAATGACCAGTGTCTTGGTCCTTGACAGTAAAGAGAACATTCTACAGGACACACGTGGCTAAATGAGGCGGATTTTTTTGCAGTCCAATTGTGTTTGCACAGTGTTTAATATTAGCAGTAGGGTGGATGTGGTTTAATAAATCTGCAGGAAAACAATTGATTTGAGATGCAGATTTTAAATTTATGCTGTGGATCTCACATTTTGTATTGTATAGTAGGAAATTCATGGAAAATGTTCAATAAAAGCCATAAAAAATGCACAGTGTAAGGCCTCATGCACACGAACGTATTTTGTGTCCGTCACGTTTTTTTTTTTGCGGATAGGATGCAGACTAGAGTTGAGCGAACACCTGGATGTTCGGGTTCGAGAAGTTCGGCCGAACTTCCCGGAAATGTTCGGGTTCGGGATCCGAACCCGACCCGAACTTCGTCCCGAACCTGAACCCCATTGAAGTCAATGGGGACCCGAACTTTTGGGCACTAAAAAGGCTGTAAAACAGCCCAGGAAAGAGCTAGAGGGCTGCAAAAGGCAGCAACATGTAGGTAAATCCCCTGTAAACAAATGTGGATAGGGAAATGAATTAAAATTAAAATAAAAAAAATAAAAATGAACCAATATCAATTGGACAGAGGTCCCATAGCAGAGAATCTGGCTTCACGTCAGCAGAGAATCAGTCTCTTCATGCCATAGCAAAGAATCTGGCTTCATGTCAGCACAGAATCAGTCTCTTCATGCCATAGCAGAGAATCTGGCTTCGTGTCAGCACAGAATCAGTCTTCATGTCATAGCAGAGAATCAGGCTTCACGTCACCCACCACTGGAACAGGCCACTGTCACACATTTAGGCCCCGGCACCCAGACAGAGGAGAGAGGTCCTGTAACAGAGAATCTAGCCTTATGTCAGCACAGAATCTGTCTTCATGTCATAGCAGAGAATCAGGCATCACGTCACCCACCACTGGAACAGGCCACTGTCACACATTTAGGCCCAGGCACCCAGGCAGAGGAGAGAGGTCCCGTAACAGAGAATCTGGCCTTATGTCAGCACAGAATCAGTCTTCATGTCATAGCAGAGAATCAGGCTTCACGTCACCCACCACTGGAACAGGCCACTGTCACATATTTAGGCCCAGGCACCCAGGCAGAGGAGAGAGGTCCCGTAACAGAGAATCTGGCCTTATGTCAGCGCAGAATCAGTCTTCATGTCATAGCAGAGAATCAGGCTTCACGTCACCCACCACTGGAACAGGCCACTGTCACACATTTAGGCCCAGGCACCCAGGCAGAGGAGAGAGGTCCCGTAACAGAGAATCTGGCCTTATGTCAGCGCAGAATCAGTCTTCATGTCATAGCAGAGAATCAGGCTTCACGTCACCCACCACTGGAACAGGCCACTGTCACACATTTAGGCCCAGGCAGAGGAGAGAGGTCCCGTAACAGAGAATCTGGCCTTATGTCAGCACAGAATCTGTCTTCATGTCATAGCAGAGAATCAGGCATCACGTCACCCACCACTGGAACAGGCCACTGTCACATATTTAGGCCCAGGCACCAAGTCAGTGGTGTAGTACAGTCGATATGAACCACATGAAGTTTCACCAAATATCCAGTCTGCAGGTTTGCAATAGGGTCATACCAATATACAGGAGCTGCAGCAATGATCACTTGTTAAATATAGTTCCATATATTCATAAGCTGTTAGCAGAGAGTCAGGACATGCTAAATAAACCTCTTCAAATGTGCTATTAGATAACTGAGGAAAGTTTTAACAGACAGAGTCTTTACAGTGGACTCTTCCAGAAAGCCCCCTGTGCATTCTGCTACTTGGTTTGGTCTCCTCAGTGCAGACATTTACTGTGAAGGAGGTAGGATCTCTGTCTAAGTTCTCTAAAGCTAAAGTTCATTTATCTATTGTAAAAAGTTATAATATATACCCATAATAGTTATGTAGAATGTAAAGAGGTGTTTTTTTAGCAGCCTTTAAACCCTGCAGCACATGCTAGGCTGAGTAGATGATGTACAGTTAAAGAGACATGTGTTCTTCCTAAAATGGCTGCAAGACATGCTGTATTCCAGGTCACAGATAAGTAAAGAAGGATCCCGGAGACAAATAGAGTTCCTCTGTCAGCTCTTCTTTATTGTTCACTTACAGTTGACAGACATAACCATCAAGTACACGGCAGGAACATTGACGCGTTTTGGGTGAGTACCCTTAGTCGTAACAAATTGCTAAGTGTGGCCCTTCAATATAAAGGAGTTGGAGTACCCCTCCTCCAATAGCGAGGAACGAGTCTCAAACACCATAGGTTGCTGCACACTTTGACACACCTTTTCGTTTGTTGCATCAATCACAGTTGTAATTGATGACACACTGTGTGGACATTTCTCTAGACATATTAACACTGGATTAACCAGTGTCTTCGTTCAGTAGCAAGAAAGCCGCACAGTGTGAACGTATCATTGTTCCATCAATTAAAAGCATATAATACATACAAAAACTAGATACAAAACTAATAACAAAACACATATGACCTTTCGCCTTCCGGCATGTTGGGATCCATTGTATAACAGCAGATAGTATAAGCGGATTCATCTGAAGACCTAATAGTAAGTAGCAAAAATGATATAATAACCTTGCAGTCATAACGGCAGGCTGAGATTTTTGCTACTTGCAAGTAATACAAATGGAATATATAACAAAGAAAAGTACATGACTTCCAAAATATCCTGGGTGCGCTATATTGGAAGTTTTCATGCACAATCAGGATAGACAGGGAAAACCGCCCTATCTGACCAGCGTCCCAGAGCAGATGAACAGAGATGTGTGCAAGATCCAGACATTACAGGCTGCCTATGTTGATTTATTGCATAACATAACTCAATTGGGAGTGTATGTCCTATCACATTATATTTTTTATATGTAATATACATTAAGAGCAAACCACATAACTTGATATAGCTTACTGATAAATGTATATTAGTTCTTTTTTCAAATTAAGACCTACTGGAACCCTGGTGCCTAGTCTGAAGATCCAGTAGGCCTCACGGAGAAGAATTTTCTTCCGATGGTCCCCGCCCCTTTTGGGGGCCAAAACTCGCTCAATGGCAAAAGCCTGAAAAAATGATACCTGGTGGGCATGTACTTGGATGAAGTGCCTCGCTATATTAGAAATGTTCAAAATGTTGGGATTGCTGATGTAATTGAGGTGTTCAAGAATGCGGCTTTTGAACTTGCGAGCTGTGCTACCCACGTACATCAAGTCACAACGGGTGCATCTGATGACATAAATGACACCCTCCGTATTACAATTGATGTAACTACGGATCGGATACCTGCATGAATGCACTGCATTGTCAAATGATCTCGTGGGGAGCACATAGTCGCAAGTCTTACAAGGATTACTTCCACATTTCGTGAATCCTTTGTAAATGAGCCAGCTTGATTTAAAATTAGTTCCAGTACTGCTGGCAGTGTAGAGAGACGGGGACAGTGAGCAAGACAGAGTAGGAGCTTTTCTAGAGACTATTCTGCAACCTGATTTAAGCGCTTGATATAAAATATCGTCATCAAACAAAATAGGTAAGCACTATTTTATTTTGTTTGATGACGATATTTTATATCAAGCGCTTAAATCAGGTTGCAGAATAGTCTCTAGAAAAGCTCCTACTCTGTCTTGCTCACTGTCCCCGTCTCTCTACACTGCCAGCAGTACTGGAACTAATGCTAGCACAGGCTTCCAGTATCCGTAGTTTCAGGTGCTGCACATCTCGTATCATCTGAAGGCAATTGTCTATGCTGTGAAGCTACGGATACTGGATACTGGAAGCCTGTGCTAGCATTTCTCCTGCGGTGTTGCTATCAGTGTGTGAATAGTGGGAGAAGAGGGTTGCATTGACAATCCAACACAATGGGCAGCACATTGAACACATTTTATAAGTGGTCAGAAACTTGTAAATAACTCATGAAAGAATAAAGTTACATTAAAACCAAGCACACCGTTGTTTTTCCCTTTGAAATTCCCAATAATTTTGATGTGTCACATGACCCTCTTCCTATTGAAAAAAAAAAAGTTGGATTCAAAATGTCCGACTTCAAAATGGCCGCCATGGTCACCACCCATCTTGAAAAGTTTCCCCCCTCACATATACTAATAGTTTTATTAAGGTGTATTCATATAAATGGCCCACCCTGTAGATCAAATATATAGAGATATATCAATAATGTGCCTGTTAAGAAAAGTATCAGCTTTCTTTTTTAATCAGATCACTTTGTTATTTGTTACTTCCATTTGTAACATTAAGTAGACTATTATTCCGCTACTTGTATCGCTTGCTTAACAGGACTTCTCATGAACATTCACTATCTCTATCCTTTTGCTCTAATTTTTCTCTTGCTCTTTTTATCATTCCTTTCCAGGGAACGTCTGCAGTGCATTCCTTTAAGGATCACTAATGTGCTTTTATCATCACCACCAATGTGGCATCTTCAGGGGTTCGAAGCATCCTGACGTTGCAGACCTCTGCCATACAGCTTTGCCCCTTTGTACCAAAAACATCTCTGGCTACCTGAAAAAAATAAAATATATCAGGGGATTTTGACCCCATGCTTAAAGGAGTATGTGAGACATGGCTGGATATGTGTGTGAGCCTGGCTCCATTCCCGTCCCCCTTGATGCCGGCAAGTATATTACCAGACCTAATAGGAGTACCAGTGGGAGCATTCTCGGAGGTATGGATGTCCTTATCTCAGACCAGGCTAGGAGGTCTTATAGTAGACCCTGAACCCCCATTGGTAGAGTTACTCCCGGAATCAATTAGAGAAACCCTTGCCTTCTTTATGACATCTGCTCATTTTCACACAGTATGCAGGAAGGTGTTGAAGAAACATTCTCTCTAGAGATCTCTCATGT
Organism: Bufo bufo; assembly: GCF_905171765.1. Lineage (NCBI taxonomy): Eukaryota > Metazoa > Chordata > Amphibia > Anura > Bufonidae > Bufo > Bufo bufo. The sequence goes on from NC_053389.1 coordinate 308,239,713, forward strand.
CTTTTGAAAAGCTTATCAGTACACCAATAATTAAACAGAGGAAGGACTCAACACTTTACCTACTACTGGGAGGCCAGGGGAGAGTTTTCAAACCATCATCTTTGGTGGAATGGGAAAAATAACTTAATGTGGTATTGACGGAACAGGATGCAAAAAGAATATTGGCGTCCTCTCATGACTTTTCACCATGTGTACGTCTCAAAGAGAATAATTTCAAACTTCTTTCCTGATGGTATAGGACCCCTGAGTTCCTATACAAGAGAGGCCTGTCTGCTTCTCAGCGGTTTTGGAGATGTGTAGGAGAGTTAGGATCTTTATCTCACATCTGGTGGTCTTGTCCCCTGATTGTACCATACTGGGAAGGGGTTAGGGAAGTGATAAGAAAATCAGATTTTCAGCTTAATCTAGACATGATTATCTTTGCTAGACCGACCAAGCTATATAACCCAATAAAGAGAAATTTTGTGACCCATCTTATTGCCGCAGCAAAAGCTCTTATCCCCCTACACTGGTTAGATGTACAACCTCCTTCTATTCAAGAGTGGAGGTCTAAGGTTACTCAGATATACCAATTTGAGGAAATGTCCAGCTGGTTAAATAGGATCCATGACAGGTTTATGCAGGTGCGGCAACCTTGGAGCACTGTAGAAAATTTCCCTTAGTACCTCTTTATCTGTGTGGACAATCCAGCGGGTGGCTGCCCTAAACAATGTGGGACCCCCCCCCCTTTTTCTTTTTTTCTACCTCCTTTACTATTTTATTCCAGCATGTTTTTTTATCTTTTCCTTCTTTTTTTTCTTTCAAATACTGTGTACTATTAATATGCCATTTAGCAGATTCTATATATACGACTCCTATGTGGCTACTATAGGGCGGGACTACAACCGCTGTTATTTCTCATTCTGAGCCCCAATAGAACAAGGAGGTGAAACTGGAGACATGGTCTGGAACACTAAGTTGCTTACTTTTCTGTGAGTTAAACTCATTGTATGTCTTATGCTGTGGTATCTGCTATCATGTAATATGTTTGTTATGCTGACTATGTTAATGCTGAAAATAAATAATGTTTAAAAAATAAAAAAAATAATCACACCACAATTTCACCCCAATTACAGAATCAAAGATTAATGGAACTACTTATGTATAAAAGAATGTGGCACCCCCTCCCCAAAAAAAATTATCTGTAGTATCACACCGAAATTTCACCCCAATTACAGAATCAAGGATTAACGGAATTATGTATAAAAAACATAACCCCCCTCTCAAGATCAGTAGTATCAGACCACAATTTTAGCCCAATTATAGAATCAAGGATTAATGGAATTACTCATGTATAAAAGAATGTTAACACCCCAAAATCAGTAGTATTGGACCGCAATTTCACCCCAATTGCAGAATCAAGGATTAATGAAATTACTTATGTAAAATATCAATGTGAACACCCCAAAATCAGTAGTATCAGACCACAACTTTACCCCAATAACATAATTAAGGATTAATGGAATTACTCATGTATAAAAGAATGTGAGCAACCTAAAATCAGTAGTATTAGACCGCTTTTTAACCCAATTAGTGCAGTACTCTCCCTATAGTGTGGAAAAAGTCCTATTATATCCCTACACTATCTCTAAAGTGTCCCTGAACTGTTCAAAATGAATATTTTGTAAGGCCAATATCATACTTGCGCTTACTTGTTACGGCAGGCTGTTCCGCTGCCGGAGCCGTACTACAGTGTCACCTTGTGTGCTGCCAGAAGTTTGTATAATGGGGAGTGGTGTAGATCTGGCCGCAGCACTGCAAATACTACAAGATGCATGCCAGTGTGAAAGAAGCCTAACTAAAGTCTTTCATAATCACTGTGATAGATAGATAGATAGATAGATAGATAGATAGATAGATAGATAGATAGATAGAAAAAGAGCTGTACAGCAGAGCATATAGTCCAGCAATGTCCAGTGGATGCCAAATTCTCTAAGGTGTTTCGGAGTGTTGTGCTTTATAACGCTTTTGTTTCCATTTCCAGATGGAATTTTATTTATTAAAACTGTCTACCAAAGAAACTGGTCTTGCTACCTATAGCAACCAATCATGATACAGCTTTCATTTTTATAGAGAACTTTAGAAAATTAAAGCTGAGCTTTCATTAGATTTTATAAATAAGGGTCTATATACAGCCCTACATAACAGTGAGAAACACTCCAGCTCAAATTTACTAATGTGTCGCCTCCAAAAATTTGACTAAAAAGTAGCTTAAACTGACACAAGTTGTGTGCTTCTGGGGTGTCTACACTTTTTTTGTGACATGTTTAGTAGAAAGGAGTGAGACTTCATGGCAAAGGATGATGCCCATGAATGAGCCATTTTGTGCCAAAATTGTTCCAGAATTCTGGTGTAAAAATATGTCTCAAAGTAAGCCAACCAATAGTTGGTATAGAGTCAGAGAAAAGTGTTTACCCCTGCACCAGATTTATTATCCAGCCTGAGCCCCTGTGATAAGTCTGATGCAGGTCTAAACAGATTGTCCAAGCTAACGCTATCTTTAGGCTAAGCATTTCTGGGCCACTGTTTATAACCATGTTCACTAGAAGTGAGCAAAGTCCATATTAAAGCATTTTATTGTTTGCATATTTGAAAATAAATAAATAAATTGTTCACTTTGTGAACTTCGATTCGCCAAAGTTCACCTCCATCAACAATGTCAATTCATACTGAGTAAACTACTACTGTAAATCCATGGGTACCATTTTTAGAAGAAGGTAACTTGTGAATAATCTACATTTTTTGTTTAAAAAAAAATAACTTCTACAGTTCTTTTCATAGTACAGAATATTTCTCTTTTCCCTCGAGTACACACTCAAAGCTGATGTCCAAAAACAATGGTTAGTGGTAAACAGCCATAGCAAAAAAGGAAAAAAAAATTGTATAGAACATATAAGAAATAAAGGTCTTTTATTTGGGAATCTGAAATAAAATACAAAAGTTTAATTTTAATTCTTCGCAAGGCAAAAGACAAGTCACAATATCTTAATAAGCTCAGCAAAGGGTCTGCAGTATGAGTCATAATAGATACTTTTTCCATAGCTCCTTATCTCCCTTCATTCCTCTATTATACACTGTGAAAGCCTAAGCTGTGGGGATATATTATGTGAACTACGGTTTAATTGTACAATTAACCTTTGTTGTACAATTTGGTTTTTAAACAGCCCATGTCCTACCTCCCTGCAATTTCAGAACCATTTCAAATAAATTACCCAGAGCATTTAAAAATGCAAAACGAAAGCCGCATACTTTCACAAGTCTCTGAGAGGTCATCAGGTGTTACACCTGTATCTGGAGATGTCATGGGCGGCGTGACAGACCTGTCACTATTCTTGCGTTCCTCTAGCTCTGGGGGCACATACTTAATCTTACCATGACAATAGTGACACAAATGGTTGTAATTAGTTTGATACTCAGTCCTATAGATCATGTGCAATACCCTAGCTGTCTCCTATAATAACACACTGATCCTTGCCGACTGCATTTAGTACTCAGAGTCCGAAGAGCCACATAATAAAAAGGGCTTTAATTTCCTTCTCACGCTCATAAAAAGAAACATAGTTTAGACATCTAGTGTGACCTTGGATAAGTAACTTGAGCTCAAGAACAGATTATAATCTGTCTCTATAGAGTTGACTTTTTTCCTTTCCTCCTTTCTTCCAGAGCCACAGATCAGTTTGTGTCTTTATTATTGCATCTGCATCTTGGATTCAAGTCTATGTAAAGACAAGTAACACCTCTAAAATGGTACAATGAGGTAGCGGTTATATTCTCACGTTGCTTTTTTCATTTTATTAAAGGGGCAAATTATATTATCACTAGAGATATGCGAATAGAAGTTGACAAAGTGGAATTTGATCCAAATTTAAAGAAAAATTTCGATTTGCACCGAATCAGAATTTCCTCGCGCTTCGTGGTAACGAATCCAATTTTTGTCCTAAAATGGCTGATGCACGTGTTAGGACATGGAGCAAAGAACTCTGGGAATGAGGGATCACACCACAATGCCATGCATGCAGCCAATCAGCAGCCAGCCCCTGTGATGTTACAAAATACCCTCAGCCATTTTGGATTCTGCCATTTTCCAGTGTACTTAGTGCAGGGAGAGACATCAGAAGGCGCTAGGGCAGTCCTAGGAAAGACTTCATTGTGCTAGAAAACTATTTACAAGTTCACGGAAAGATTATTCAAGGTGTAGGGAAAGGATAGGGAGGCATTATCTACACTATAAAAGGAGAACAGGGTGCAATAGGAGAGTGTACGATTCTATTTCACATTGCTGCACTTAGTGGGGATCCAAATTGCTGTTATACTTTTAGGTTTGCACTAGATGATACCTCTGTAATTCCAGCACAACTTGCTTCTTATCGGGGTGCAAGTGCTGTCTTGCAGGGTGTATTTATAGTAAATATATGTACATCATATTAACTGTTCTGCTTCTCAACTACTTGCTGTAGAGATAATCCCAGTAGGGAATTTAGAATATCTGTACTCCTGGCAGAACTAGCTATTTTGGTTTTCCAGTTTACATCAGGAAGATTAAAGTCTCCCATAATGATAACTTCCCCCTTCAATGTCATTTTAGCTATTTCCTCAACTAGTAGATCATCTAATTCTTTGACTTGGCTAGGTGGTCTATATATCACATCTACACGAGTTACCTTATGATTATCAAGCTGCAAGGTAACCCAAACTGACTCTAAATTGGTCTTGCTAACTTGTATCAAATTAAATTTCATGCTATCTTTCACATACAGGGCCACCCCTCCCCCTTCTTGCCTTCTTTGTCTTTCCTGTATAGAGAGAACCATGGCATTGTTATATCCCAGTCATTACTTCCATTGAACAATGTCTCAGTAACAGCCACTAAATCTATATTCTCAGATGCCATTATAGACTCAAGTTCATTGATCTTATTCCCTAAACTGCGAGCATTTGCAGACAAGAATCTGAGCTTGTCATTTTTTAACCTTTGTGCTAGGCACAAAGGTTAAAAAATCTGGCATTGTTCCGGGGGGCAGTTGGACTGCTGGATTATCACTCTTTTGCCCCTCTTTCCTAGTTTAAATGCTCCTTAGCAAATACTTTGCAAACCATCTTTCTTGTACAGTTCTTTTCCATTTCAACGAGAGCTAACATGAGACACAAAGCCAAACCCTTGGTTCAGACACCATTCACCAAGCCATACATTGAATTCCTTAATGCACATCTTCCTGTCATGCTGAAGGTTATGCACAGGCAAAACTGCAGAGAATGAAACAGTTGATGCAACCTCCCGTATTTCATTTCCAAGTGTGTGAAAAGCTTCCTTCACCTTTGAAACCTCATTGCAATCCAGATCATTTGTCCCAAGATGGACAATAACATCCACCTCCCTTTTCTGTTTTGCTTGCCTAACAATATTAAGGATCCGTCGTCTATCCCTGCTAGCGGTAGCACCAGGGAGACATCTCACAACACCATTTTCCTCAAACTTCACACCTCATATTTGCCATTCTGCGGTGCAGTTACATTGTAATACAGCCTGATGGATTACTGAATAAATGCTGACCGAGTGAAGGAGGATGCTCAACAGACAGGATCCATTTTTTGGGGGTTATTGTTCTGACAGATCAGAGGAAGGGCAAAATAATCAGTGACGTCAACACAAACTTACTGCTGACACCCTCTCCACTCTGTTGGTGGGCTCTACTTGTATAAGCGTTTAATAGAACAGGTTCTGTAGACATCTATGTGGAATCAGCTGACAGCAGTGTAAAAGGAGTGTGCTATTTTACTCTATAGTAGGATCTTGGGCCTCTGCATGATTCTTCATACCTGACGCCAGGGGCGTTGCTAGGTCAAAACATTCGGGGCCTGGGCCCCTAATGTTTTGTTCCAGGCCCTGTATGTACTGCCTGCCTGTTAGATATAACTGTATTGCCGTCCTCAGGACAGCAATACAATTGAATTGAATGCACTGCAAGAGCTGAAGGACCTGTGATGACATCACAGGTCACGTGATCAGTTCTAAATGCAGTAGCTAAAAAGGACCTGAGATAATGTCACCGTCATGTGACCAGTGCAGAAGAGGACGGCTCAGCAGTGAAGAGAAGCCCTGAGAAGAGGCTGAGGTGAGATCTGCTACATTAGGAGAGGTAAGTGAAGATTACTCAGTGTGAGAGGCAGAGCAATGTTGGAAGTTGTAGTTATTTAACTGGGACTGTATGTTAGGCTGAAGGGAGGGAATTTATTTATATGGGACAGTGAGGTGGAGTGATGTTAATTACATTGGACTGAAATTTAGAAGTGGCTGGGGTAGGGTGATGTTATTTACATGAGACTATATGTTGAGGGGTAATGTTATTTTTATGGGACTGCATGTTGAAGGCAGCTGTGGGAGGGAGTGATATTATTTACATGGGATTGAATGTTAACCACCTCCCATTTGCCCGTTGACTATAAACGTCTAGAAGGTGGATCTCTATCATGCTAATCGTGCAGCTGCAGAGCGGGTTGCCCGCTGTCAGTGACAGCAGGGCAACCCAGAGAGAAGGCAGGGACAGTTCCCAGGTGTCCCTGCCTTCTAGATCGCTGTATACATAGCGCACAGAACTCAATGAGTATACAACTGTGTATACAGATCAGGAAGCGCTATGCGCTTCCTGTCCTGCCTGGCGGTCATGTGACCACCGGGGCCGGGAGAGTGTAGGAGCTGTCGGGTCTTCTACAGACCTCGATCAGCCCTGCACTGAGGCTGTACAGCTTTGTATAGTGCTGTAAAGCCTCTCTGGGGGGTGTATTTCCCTTGTAACTGGGGCTACTATGTCAGCCCCAGTTACAGGAGGAATGAATAGTGGGGGAAAAAAAAAGTGAAGTTAAATTTCCCCCAAAGGTCTTGTATGACCTTATGGGGGACGCAAAGTGTTAAAATAAAAAATAAAATAAAAAAGGTTTCACATGTAAAAATAAGTAAGGAATTAAAAAAAAATTCAAAATAGAAAAAATAAATAGAAAATAGACATATTTGGTATTTGGTATGGCGGTTGGCTCTATAAACAGATCACATGATCCACCCAGTCCGATAAACACCATAAAAAAAAAACTGTCATAAAAAGTCATTTTTGTCACCTTACATCACAAAAAGTGTTTGCAAAACCAAGTGATCAAAAATGCGTGTGTCCCACAAAATGGTACCAATAAAACCATCATTTCATACCACAAAAAATACATATGAAAATCGCTAAAAAAATAAAATAAAACTATAGCTCTCAGAACATGGACACATTAAAACATTTTTTTTTGTTTCAAAAATGCTATTATTGTGTTAAAGTGAAATAATAAAAAAAAGCATACATATTAGGTATCGCCGAATCCGTAACAACCATCTCTATAAAAATATCACATGACCGAAACCCTCGGCTGAACACCGTAAAAAAAAAAAAAAAAAAAACGGTGCCAAAAAAGCTATTTTTCGTCACCTAACATCACATAAAGTGCAACACCAAGCGATAAAAAAGGTGTATGTCCCCCAAAATAGTACCAATCATCCCGCTAAAAAAGAGACCATAACTAAGACAATCGGTCAAAAAATAAAAAAAGCTATGGTTCTTAGACTATGGGGTTTAATTTTTTTGGTTTAAAAATGCTATTATTGTGTAAAACTTAAATAAATAAGAAAAAGTATACATATTAGGTATCGCCACGTCCGTAACAATCTGCTCTATAAAAATGTCACATGACCTAACCCCTTAGGTGAACGCTGCAAAAATAAATAAATAAAAACTGTGCTAAAACAACCAATTTTTTTGTCACCTTGCCCCATAAAGTGTTATAATGAATGATCAAAAAATCATATGTACCCAAAAATGGTACCAATAAAAACATCAACTCTTCCTGAAAAAAACAAGCCTCTGCACAAGATGATCATCAGAAAAGTGAAAAAAAAAATAATATGGCATTCAGAAAATGGAGACACAAAAACATAATTTTTTTTCAAAAATGTTTTATTATGTAAAACTGAAACAAACAAAGAAAGTAGACATTTATATCATTGTTCTATAAAAATAGCACATGATCTACACTGTCAGATGAATGGTGTAAAAAATAAAAAATAAAAGTACCAAAACAGCTGTTACCTTGCCTCACAAAAAACATAATATAGAGCAATTAAAAATAATATGTTCCCCAAAATAGTACCAATAGTCTTTAACCACCTCAGCCCCCAGTGCTTAAACACCCTGAAAGACCAGGCCACTTTTTACACTTCTGACCTACACTACTTTCACCGTTTATTGCTCGGTCATGCAACTTACCACCCAAATGAATTTTACCTCCTTTTCTTCTCACTAATAGAGCTTTCATTTGGTGGTATTTCATTGCTGCTGACATTTTTACTTTTTTTGTTATTAATCGAAATTTAACGATTTTTTTGCAAAAAAATGTCATTTTTCACTTTCAGTTGTAAAATTTTGCAAAAAAAACGACATCCATATAGAAATTTTGCTCTAAATTTATAGTTCTACATGTCTTTGATAAAAAAAAAATGTTTGGGTAAAAAAAAAATGGTTTGGGTAAAAGTTATAGCGTTTACAAACTATGGTACAAAAATGTGAATTTCCGCTTTTTGAAGCAGCTCTGACTTTCTGAGCACCTGTCATGTTTCCTGAGGTTCTACAATGCCCAGACAGTACAAACACCCCACAAATGACCCCATTTCGGAAAGTACACACCCTAAGGTATTCGCTGATGGGCATAGTGAGTTCATAGAACTTTTTATTTTTTGTCACAAGTTAGCGGAAAATGATGATTTTTTTATTTATTTTTTTTCTTACAAAGTCTCATATTCCACTAACTTGTGACAAAAAATAAAAAGTTCTATGAACTCACTATGCCCATCAGCGAATACCTTGGGGTCTCTTCTTTCCAAAATGGGGTCACTTGTGGGGAAGTTATACTGCCCTGGCATTCTAGGGGCCCAAATGTGTGGTAAGGAGTTTGAAATCAAATTCTGTAAAAAATGACCTGTGAAATCCGAAAGGTGCTCTTTGGAATATGGGCCCCTTTGCCCACCTAGGCTGCAAAAAAGTGTCACACATCTGGTATCTCCGTACTCAGGAGAAGGTGGGGAATGTGTTTTGGGGTGTCATTTTATATATACCCATGCTGGGTGAGAGAAATATCTTGGCAAAAGACAACTTTTCCCATTTTTTTATACAAAGTTGTCATTTGACCAAGATATTTATCTCACCCAGCATGGGTATATGTAAAAAGACACCCCAAAACACATTCCTCAACTTCTCCTGAGTACGGGGATACCAGATGTGTGACACTTTTTTGCAGCCTAGGTGGGCAAAGGGGCCCATATTCCAAAGAGCACCTTTCGGATTTCACTGGTCATTTTTTACTGAATTTGATTTCAAACTCCTTACCACACATTTGGGCCCCTAGAATACCAGGGCAGTATAACTACCCCACAAGTGACCCCATTTTGGAAAGAAAACACCACAAGGTATTCCGTGAGGGGCATGGCGAGTTCCTAGAATTTTTTATTTTTTGTCACAAGTTAGTGGAAAATGATGATTTTTTTTTTTTTTCATACAAAGTCTCATATTCCACAAACTTGTGACAAAAAATAAAAACTTCCATGAACTCACTATGCCCATCAGCGAATACCTTGGGGTCTCTTCTTTCCAAAATGGGGTCACTTGTGGGGTAGTTATACTGCCCTGGCATTCTAGGGGCCCAAATGTGTGGTAAGGAGTTTGAAATCATATTCAGTAAAAAATGACCTGTGAAATCCGAAAGGTGCTCTTTGGAATATGGGCCCCTTTGCCCACCTAGGCTGCAAAAAAGTGTCACACATCTGGTATCCCCGTACTCAGGAGAAGTTGAGGAATGTGTTTTGGGGTGTCTTTTTACATATACCCATGCTGGGTGAGATAAATATCTTGGTCAAATGACAACTTTGTATAAAAAAATGGGAAAAGTTGTCTTTTGCCAAGATATTTCTCTCACCCAGCATGGGTATATATAAAATGACACCCCAAAACACATTCCCCACCTTCTCCTGAGTACGGAGATACCAGATGTGTGACACTTTTTTGCAGCCTAGGTGGGCAAAGGGGCCCATATTCCAAAGAGCACCTTTCGGATTTCAGAGGTCATTTTTTACTGAATATGATTTCAAACTCCTTACCACACATTTGGGCCCCTAGAATGCCAGGGCAGTATAACTACCCCACAAGTGACCCCATTTTGGAAAGAAGAGACCCCAAGGTATTCGCTGATGGGCATAGTGAATTCATGGAAAAAAAAAAATTTTGTCACAAGTTAGTGGAATAGGAGACTTTGTATGAAAAAAAAAAAAAAAAAAAAATCATCATTTTCCACTAACTTGTGACAAAAAATAAAAAATTCTAGGAACTTGCCATGCCCCTCACGGAATACCTTGGGGTGTCTTCTTTCCAAAATGGGGTCACTTGTGGGGTAGTTATACTGCCCTGGCATTTTCCAGGGGCCCTAATGTCTGGTAAGTAGGTAAATGACCTGTGAAATCTGAAAGGTGCTCTTTGGAATGTGGGCCCCTTTGCCCACCTAGGCTGCAAAAAAGTGTCACACATGTGGTATCTCCGTACTCAGGAGAAGGTGGGGAATGTGTTTTGGGGTGTCATTTTACATATACCCATGCTGGGTGAGAGAAATATCTTGGCAAAAGACAACTTTTCCCATTTTTTTATACAAAGTTGGCATTTGACCAAGATATTTATCTCACCCAGCATGGGTATATGTAAAATGACACCCCAAAACATATTACCCAACTTCTGCTGAATACGGAGATACCACATGTGTGACACTTTTTTGCAGCCTAGGTGGGCAAAGGGGCCCAAATTCCTTTTAGGAGGGCATTTTTAGACATTTGGATACCAGACTTCTTCTCACGCTTTGGGGCCCCTAAAATGCCAGGGCAGTATAAATACCCCACATGTGACCCCATTTTGGAAAGAAGACACCCCAAGGTATTCAATGAGGGGCATGGCGAGTTCATTGAAAAAAAATAATTTTGGCACAAGTTAGCGGAAATTGATTTTTTGGATTTTGTTCTCACAAAGTCTCCCTTTCCGCTAACTTGGGACAAAAATTTCAATCTTTCATGGACTCAATATGCCCCTCAGCGAATACCTTGGGGTGTCTTCTTTCCAAAATGGTGTTATTTGTGGGGTGTTTGTACTGCCCTGGCATTTGAGGGTCTCCGCAATCATTACATGTATGCCCAGCATTAGGAGTTTCTGCTATTCTCCTTATATTGAGCATACAGGTAATGAGATTTTTTTTTTCCGTTCAGCCTCTGGGCTGAAAGAAAAAAATGAACGGCACAGATTTCTTCATTCGCATCGATCAATGTGGATGAAAAAATCTCTGCCAAAAAAAGAAAAAGGAGGGGAAAGGCGTCTGCCAGGACATAGGAGCTCCGCCCAACATCCATACCCACTTCAGCTCGTATGCCCTGGCAAACCAGATTTCTCCATTCACATCAATCGATGTGGATGAATAAATCATTGCCGGGATTTTTTTTTTTATATATACAAAGTGTTTGCCAAAGTATATGAACACCGCCACCTCCTCAGCTCATATGCCTCGGCAAACATATCTTTTACTGCAGAGGAGAAATCTCGTCTTGCAGCGCCGCATACACCGACTTGCGTGTAATCTGACAGCAGCGCAATGCTTCTGTCCGAATGCACATCAGTGCTGCAGCTGGTCGATCGGTTGGTCCACCTGGAAGGTAAAAAAAACAAAACAAAAAAGAAAAAACCAGGCCGCAAAGCAATAACTTTATTAACTTTAGAACAGAACATATTAACTTTTTTAAACTTTTTAAACTTTTTTACTTACCGGTAATTTTTTTTTTGTTTATTTTTTTTTACCTTTATAGAACAAACCTCTCCTTCCCCATGGGACAATGTGCAAAGCGCAAATCGCCCAAAGATGTGGCGAAGTACGTTATGCACTTTATCCCAGGTGAAAGGAGAGGTTTGCAGCAGCTGAGAGTAAAAGGGCCCTAATAGCCCTGTGTGCCTGTCCTGTGAGATGCAATCCCTATGCTAGGTGTACCTGTGTGTGGTACTTCCGGAAACACTCTCCATAGCATAGGGCAGGGTGGTCCGGACAGTCAGGACAGAAATAGCGGGTGTCACGCCTTATTCCACTCCTGCTACAGACACGACATCTTTTTCGGGGTGACGGTTGGGTTGAGGTACCAGGAACGACACTGGGGAAATGTCGCTCGTGTAGACGGCTAACTACACTGGGGGATGGGGCCACGGAACCTCCTGGGTAAAGGAGGTTCTCGATGATCTCTTCCTGGAATTTGAGGAAAGATCGTGTTCTCCCAGCCTTACTGTAGAGAACAAAACTATTGTACAGCGCCAATTGAATTAAATATACAGACACCTTCTTATACCAGCGTCTGGTTCTGCGGGAAACTAAATACGGAGACAACATCTGGTCATTGAAGTCCACCCCTCCCATGAGCGCATTATAGTCGTGGACACAGAGGGGCTTTTCAATGACACGGGTTGCTCGCTCAATTTGGATTGTCGTGTCTGCGTGAATGGAGGAGAGCATGTAAACCTCACGCTTGTCTCTCCATTTCACCGCGAGCAGTTCTTCGTTACACAAGGCAGCCCTCTCCCCCCTTGCAAGACGGGTGGTTACAAGCCGTTGGGGGAAGCCCACGCGACTAGTTCGCGCGGTGCCACAGGCGCAAATCCGTTCTAGAAACAAATGCCTAAAGAGGGCCACACTTGTGTAAAAATTGTCCACATAAAGATGGTACCCCTTGCCGAATAAGGGTGACACCAAGTCCCAGACTGTCTTCCCACTGCTCCCCAGGTAGTCAGGGCAACCGACCGGCTCCAGGGTCTGATCTTTTCCCTCATAGACACGAAATTTGTGGGTATAGCCTGTGGCCCTTTCACAGAGCTTATACAATTTGACCCCATACCGGGCACGCTTGCTTGGGATGTACTGTTTGAAGCCAAGGCGCCCGGTAAAATGTATTAGGGACTCGTCTACGCAGATGTTTTGCTCGGGGGTATACAAATCTGCAAATTTCTGGTTGAAATGGTCTATGAGGGGCCGAATTTTGTGGAGCCGGTCAAAAGCTGGGTGGCCTCTGGGACGGGAGGTGGTGTTGTCGCTAAAATGCAGGAAACGGAGGATGGCCTCAAATCGTGCCCTGGACATAGCAGCAGAGAACATGGGCATGTGATGAATCGGGTGCGTTGACCAATATGACCGCAATTCATGCTTTTTTGTCAGGCCCATGTTGAGGAGAAGGCCCAAAAAAATTTTAATTTCGGAAACTTGGACTGGTTTCCACCGGAAAGGCTGGGCATAAAAGCTTCCCGGGTTGGCGGATATAAATTGTGTGGCATACTGGTTGGTCTCTGCCACGACTAAGTCCAAGAGCTCCGCAGTCAAGAACAGCTCAAAAAATCCCAGGGCCGAACCGATTTGAGCCGTCTCAACCCGAACTCCAGACTGGGCGGTGAAAGGGGGAACTACAGGTGCGGCTGAAGTTGGTGACTGCCAATCAGGGTTTGCCAGCACCTCAGGGATTCTAGGGGCTCTACGGGCCTGTCTGCGCGGTGGCTGCGACGGGGTAACTAGTGCACGTGCCACCGTACCAGCTTCAACTGCCCTTCTGGTGCTCGCCACGTCACCATGTTGTACGGCAGTGCTGGTACTAGGTCCAGGGAGGGCTGCGCTGCTGGTGTATGCCTCACCACGTGATCCGGCAGCGACAGCCCCACTCTGCTGCTCTTGAAGCGGATCCTGCATAACCTGTGGTCTAGCGACACGGGGCCGGGTACGCCTGGTGCTGCCAGGGACCTCCACCTCCTCGTCCGAACTTTGGGTCAGAGAGCCACTGCTTTCCACAGGTTCATATTCTGACCCGCTAGATTCATCAGATGAGGGTTCCCACTCCTCATCCGACTGGGTCAGAATCCTGTAGGCCTCTTCAGAAGAATACCCCCTGTTTGACATTTTGGACTACTAAATTTAGGGGTATTCCCTGAGACTACCCAAGAAAAAAAGCAAACCTGTCTTACAAAGGGGAGGCTAGCGAAGTACCGGAGGCCGCTGCGGTTGATAAAAAATATCAAAACTGATTTTTTTATCGCCGCAGTGCGTGTAAAATGAATGTGCAGTGATCAAAAAATATATATTTTTTGTCACTGCGGTGGGGCGGGCAAACACTGCGTTTTGGGTGGAGGGCAAACTAAAGTGACACTAATACTATTATAGATCTGACCGTGATCAGTTTTGATCACTTACAGATACTATAAAAGTACAAATGCTGATTAGCGATACGCTATTCAGCGAATATAAGTGACTGCGGTGCGGTGGGGTGGGCGCTAACTGACGCTAACTACCTAACCAAGGGGCCTAAACTATCCCTAAAACCTAACAGCCAATACCAGTGGAAAAAAAAAAGTGACAGTTTACACTGATCACTTTTTTTCCTTTCACTGATGATTGACAGGGGCGATCAAAGGGGTGATCAAAGGGTTAATTGGGGTGCAGGGGGGTGATCAGGGGCTACATTGAAGTGTTTGGTGTACTCACAGTGATGTCTGCTTCTCTGCTGGATCCAACCGAAGAAAAGGACCAGCAGAGGAGCAGAGAAGCCATATAACAGATCATATTTACTAATATGATCTGTTATATGACTTGTGATTGGATTTTTTAAAAATCGCCAGCCTGCCAGCCAATGATCGTTGCTGGCAGGCTGGTGACGAACTTGTTCTTTAACTTTTGCCGGCCCGCGATGCGCATGCGCGGGCCGGCTTGGAGCGAAATCTCGCGTCTCGCGAGATGACGCGTATATGCGTGACTGTGCGCAGCGCTGCCACCTCCGGAACGCGAATCTGCGTACAGCGGTCCGGAGGTGGTTAAAAAGTGGGTTTTGGCAATTTTCTTAAAAATTTTAAGAATTGCTTCTAAAATTCTAAGCCTTCTAACATCCTATAAAAAAAAATGACATTTACAAAATTATGCCAACATAAAGTAGACATATGGGGAATGTTAAGTAATAAATATTTTATGAGGTATCACTTTCTGTTTTAAAAACAGAGAAATAGAAATTTAGAAAATTGTGAATTTTTTTAAAATTTTGGGGAAATTTGGGATTTTTTCATAAATAAAGGTGAAATATATTGACTCAAATTTATGACTATCATGAAGTACAATGTGTCATGAGAAAACAATTTCTGAATGTCTTGGATAAGTAAAAGCGTTACAAAGCTATTACCACATAAATTGACATATGTCAGATTTGCTAAATTAGGCCTAGTCAGGAAGGGGTCAAATGGCCCGGATGTGAAGTGGTTACGGGATAATGTTATTTACATGGGAATGCATGTTGGAGGTGGCTGGGGAGGGGTGTATTTATTTAGATGGGGCTGTATGTTGAAGATGTCTGGGGAGGGAGTGATGTTATTTATATGGGACTGAATATTGAGGAGGTCATGTTATTTATATGGGACTGAATATTGAGGAGGTGATGTTATTTACATGGGACTGTATGTTAAAGGTGGCTGGGGAGGGGTGATGTCATTTACATGGGATTGTATATTGGAAGGGGCAGGAGAGAAGGTGTGATGTTATTTACATGGGACTGTATTTTAGAGGGGGCTGTAGATAAAGAGGGATTTTATTTACATGGGACTGTATATTGGAGGGGGCTGGAGAGATGGTGTGATGGTATTTATATGGGACTCTATGGCAGAGGGAGAGAAATAGTGTTATTTACATGGGACTGTACGGCGGAGGTGCTGAGGAATTATAATTTCTGAGGACACTAAAAGGAGGAATATAACTACAGGGGGCACTGCAGGCGGCATTACAAATACTTGGGGCGCTTCAGGGCAAGCATTATAACAGTAGGGGGCGATAAAAATACTGGGGCACTTCAGGGCAAGCATTATAACAGTAGGGGCGATATAAATACTGGGGGCACTGTGGGGGCATTTTAAATCCAGGGGACATTAGGCGTTCCTTTCTTTATAATGGTATATTTTATTGTAATTTTTTCCATTTTTCTTTTTGTCTTCCAAACAGAATTAAATCTCAAATACAGATTATTATTAGCTCACACTATATATCCAATATGATAATCACATGGTATGAAACATAATAGGTGAACAATAGTTACTGCAAGTGCATAGGTAAAAGAACCATAGCAGACAAAATAATTTTCAATCAATGGCTATGCATAGAAACATACAGTAAAAAAGAAATGCAGTTATGCAACCATGAAAGATAATAATCCTTAAGGACTCAAAATATCACACAAAGAGAAAAAGAGAAAAAAAAAAGAATTAAGAAAAAAGACATTTGGGGTAAAGACGCAAGACATGACACGGAGGGGGAAAGGTAACATATCTAGGCTTTAGTCGGCTCTTTGCTCGCAGAGATCAATGTAGTCATCCCATATTTGCCAGACTTTATTGAACTTATCCAACGTATTAGAAACACTAGCTTCCAGATACTCTATTTTTCTGACCTCTAAAACACTTGCGATAAGGTCTAGCTGAGTAGGCGAATCAGTCCTCCTCCAGAATCCCGGAATGAGACGTCCAGCCGCCGTCAGAACATGCAATGTTATAGACATGAAGTGTTTCTTCAATGTACTCGGCAGCATGTTTAATAGATAGAAAATGTGGTCTAATGGAAATCTAATCCCCAGCATCTGGAAGAGGACTGAACTCACCTCCCTCCAGAACGATCGAATCAATGGGCAGTCCCAAAAAATATGGATATGGGATCCTTCGCCCGTCCCACATCTCCAGCATCTATCAGAGAGAGCAGGGTTGAGGCGTTTCAGCAGTTGCGGGGTATGATACCAAAACATTAGGATTTTATAAGCATTTTCCCTATGAGTAATGCAAGATGATGTCTTCCCTATTCTATTCCATATTATAGTCCATTCAGCAGACGATATTGAGCGCCCAAGAATGGTCTCCTTTTTAGCCATATATGAATGCTGGCTGCTGGGGCATGGGAGTCGCTAGGAGGAGATATATCTCTGATATAAGACCTCGTGTGGTACCTGATAATTTACATAGTTTCTCAAAGGACGTAGAAGTGGAAGCACTGCTCGAGTTGGATATACTAGAGAATAGGTGCCTTATCTGTATATATTGATATCTAGAATTTTCTGGCAAATGATAAGAGGATTGCAATCTATCAAATGGCAGAAATCCAAGGGTTTTATAATCTATAACATCTGCAAAATGGAACAATTTGTTGGGAAACCATGACCTAAGGAAGGAAGATTGCATGCCCATGGGAAACAATGGATTGAATAGAAAAGAAACCATAGAGGACTTTTTTGACGCTAGAGAGAATAGACGATTGCAACGCAACCAGATACGGTGTGTGAAGGACATTGGTCCTAACAAATCGGGCAACAAAGCAGGTGGGAGTGGAGACCAGAGCAGTGAATTAGGATGTACAGGCGCTATCCATAATTTCTCAATTTCTAACCATCTAGAATACGCAAATAACTTGGACCAATCAGGTAGTCTTCTAAGATGGGCAGCCCAGTAGTATTTCCTGATATCCGGGACCGCTAAGCCTCCCCGCAGCATGCAAGACTGAAAGGTACACAACTCCCTCTCCGGGACAGGGATTGGGAAAGTCTCAAATAAATAAAGCAGCTTGGGCAAGATAGTCATTTTGAGAGATGCTATGCGACCCAATAGGGATATGGGAAGAGGCATCCATTTGCTTATGAGGTTTTTAAGCTCATTGAAAATGGCAGGGAAGTGAGGAGTAAGTCAGTGTTATATTAATGCCCAGGTAGCGAAGCTTAGTATCTGTCCAATGAAAAATGGTAATTAGCCTTCAGAATATCTAATCCATCAGGGGGGTAATTAAGGGGAAGGGCTTCAGTTTTGGTGGTGTTAACTTTATAGCCGGACAATCTCCCATAAGAGTCAAGTAATTTAAAAAGTTTGGGAAGCGTTGTGTGTAGGTCAGTCAATGTGAGCAGAACGTCATCTGCGAATAAGGACAGTTTAAATTCCACCCGGTTGACCATAATTCCATTAACGTCGGGGTTCGCCCTAATGGCAGCTACAAGGGGCTCTATACAAAGAACAAATAACAACGGGGATAAGGGACACCCCTGACGTGTACCGTTGAAAATAGGGAAGGCCTGAGAGTGGGCATGAGGGAGTTTTACCGTGGCTGTAGGTTGGGCATAAAATCTACGTAAGGCTGTAAGAAATGGGCCAGCAATGCCAAAGGACCGCAGGGTGGCGAACATAAATGACCAGTTGAGGCGGTCAAACGCCTTTTCAGCGTCGAGACTTAGCAGCAAGGTTGAGTCATTGCGTTTGTTGATAATGTAAATCAGATCAATGGTCCTTCTGGTATTATCACCCCCCTGCCGGTTCCTGACAAAGCCATGAATTAGTTGGGGGAGCCAATTAGAGAGTCTGTCAGCTAAGGTTTTAGTGAATATCTTTAAGTCAGAATTAAGGAGAGTAATGGGCCTATAGTTGGCACAGTCTAGGGGATCCTTCCCGGGTTTAGGAATCAAGGTTATATAAGAGTGTGATATAGACGTAGGGATCGGGGAAACTTGTAGGAAGGAGTTAAACATCTGAGTCATATGTGGAAGAAGAATGTCAGAAAAGGTTTTATAATATAGGTAGGGCAGACCATCTGGGCCAAGGGACATATTGTTCGGGAGCCGTTTTAACACCTCCTGTAACTCCTCCTCAGTTATAGGGGTATTTAGTGACGAAAGAGCCTCACCTGAAATTTTAGGGAGATCACATTTAGAGAGGAAGGAGTCAAAGAGATGCTGGCGTCTTACCGGATGATAACTGTTGTGGAATGGAATAAAGCGACAAGTAGTACTCCTGGAAGAGTTTGGAGATGGCTTCCGGTCTATACACTCACCTAAAGAATTATTAGGAACACCTGTTCTATTTCTCAATAATGCAATTATCTAGTCAACCAATCACATGGCAGTTGCTTCAATGCATTTAGGGGTGTGGTCCTGGTCAAGACAATCTCCTGAACTCCAAACTGAATGTCAGAATGGGAAAGAAAGGTGATTTAAGCAATTTTGAGCGTGGCATGGTTGTTGGTGCCAGACAGGCCGGTCTGAGTATTTCACAATCTGCTCAGTTACTGGGATTTTCACGCACAACCATTTCTAGGGTTTGCAAAGAATGGTGTGAAAAGGGAAAAACATCCAGTATGCGGCAGTCCTGTGGGCAAAAATGCCTTGTGGATGCTAGAGGTCAGAGGAGAATGGGCCGAGTGATTCAAGCTGATAGAAGAGCAACGTTGACTGAAATAACCACTCGTTACAACTGAGGTATGCAGCAAAGCATTTGTGAAGCCACAACACGCACAACCTTAAGGCGGATGGGCTACAACAGCAGAAGACCCCACCGAGTACCACTCATCTCTACTGCAAATATGAAAAAGAGGCTACAATTTGCACGGGCTCACCAAAATTGGACTGTTGAAGACTGGAAAAATGTTGCCTGGTCTGATGAGTCTCGATTTCTGTTGAGACATTCAAATGGTAGAGTCTGAATTTGGCGTAAACAGAATGAGAACATGTATCCATCCTCTGATGGCTACTTCCAGCAGGATAATGCACCATGTCACAAAGCTCGAATCATTTCAAATTGGTTTCTTAAACATGACAACGAGTTCACTGTACTAAAATGGCCCCCACAGTCACCAGATCTCAACCCAATAGAGCATCTTTGGGATGTGGTGGAAGGGGACCTTTGTGCCCTGGATGTGCATCCCTCAAATCTCCATCAACTGCAAGATGCTATCCTATCAATATGGGCCAACATTTCTAAAGAATGCTATCAGCACCTTGTTGAATCAATGCCACGTAGAATTAAGGCAGTTCTGAAGGCAAAAGGGGGTCCAACACCGTATTAGTATGGTGTTCCTAATAATTCTTTAGGTGAGTGTATATAAGTGTCCCATCTGTCCGTCTCATAACTGTGGGGGTCTCCGTAATATTAGAGTCGCGCAGTTGTCTCGCTAGGAGCATATGCGGTTTGTTGCCCCAAGTATAAGAACGCTGGCAAGAGTACATAAGTAATTTTTCCATTTTATGAGACATTAAATCGCGTAATCTAACCCGTATGATAACTATACGTCGAAGCAACTGTCTCGATCGACGGGATTCCAACAACTTCTCGAGGGCAGTTAGTTGGGCCGTAAGGGTTGTTAGTTGAGCAGTCCTGTTCTACAAGGCTATCCCGAAGTTCCGGTCTAAGCAGCAATTTATGTAGGAAAGATTCATTGAGACGCCAGTGACAAATTTTTGTGTGATAACCCATGCTCCTAAGGGTAACCGATATAGGTGCATGATCCGACCAAGTAATATGGCCCAGATCTGCGTCTGCTACAATTCGAAGGATCGGGGTATTCCCAAAAAAATTGTCTATACGAGTGTGGGTGCTGTGCGGGGGTGAAAAAAACGTATAGGATCTGGCAGAGGGGAAGTTGACTCTCCAGAGGTCATAAAGCCCATATTTACGAACGAGACGTTGGAAAAGTCGAGAAATACGACATTGGGCACGTGTTGGTGGAACGTACCTAGGGGGTAGTCTATCAATATGTTCGGAAAAAGGAATGTTAAAGTCCTCCCCATAAGTAGTGCTGCAGGAAGGAGGTGGGATATTCTGGACAAAACCTTACGCAAGAAGGGGATTTGAGAGGAGTTGGGAGAATACAGATTGTACAAGACTAGCGGGTCACCATTAAGTGTAGCTTTTAATATGACATACCTCCCTTTAGTATCTACAATTGAAGATTCTACCTGTAATGGGCAATGAGCAGAAAGAAGTATAGCTACACCTGCCGTTTTTTCCCCAGATGTCGTTGAGTACAATCGGGGATAAAAACATTGCACAAATCTAAAAGAGCCCTGTTGGTCAAAATGTGTCTCGTGAAGGAAGACTATGTCAGCCCTTTGGGACCTACACTCAGCAAGAGCCAGTCTCTTCTTGGAGTTAGAATTAAGACCCTTCACATTTAATGAGACACACTTAATCATTACATATACTTGCGAAGAATATAGAAACCGGATTCCAAAAAAGTTGGGACACTAAACAAATTGTGAATAAAAACTGAATGCAATGATGTGGAGATGGCAAATGTCAATATTTTATTTGTAATAGAACGCAGATGACAGATCAAACGTTTAATCCGAGTAAATGTATCATTTTAAAGGAAAAATACGTTGATTCAAAATTTCACGGTGTCAACAAATCCCCAAAAAGTTGGGACAAGTAGCAATAAGAGGCTGGAAAAAGTAAATTTGAGCATAACGAAAAGCTGGAAGACCAATTAACACTAATTAGGTCAATCGGCAACATGATTGGGTATAAAAAGAGCTTCTCAGAGTGGCAGTGTCTCTCAGAAGTCAAGATGGGTAGAGGATCACCAATTCCCACAATGTTGCGCAGAAAGATAGTGGAGCAATATCAGAAAGGTGTTACCCAGCGAAAAATTGCAAAGACTTTGCATCTATCATCATCAACTGTGCATAACATCATCTGAAGATTCAGAGAATCTGGAACAATCTCTGTGCGTAAGGGTCAAGGCCGTAAAACCATACTGGATGCCCGTGATCTCCGGGCCCTTAAACGACACTGCACCACAAACAGGAATGCTACTGTAAAGGAAATCACAGAATGGGCTCAGGAATACTTCCAGAAACCATTGTCAGTGAACACAATCCACCGTGCCATCCGCCGTTGCCAGCTGAAACTCTACAGTGCAAAGAAGAAGCCATTTCTAAGCAAGATCCACAAGCTCAGGCGTTTTCACTGGGCCAGGGATCATTTAAAATGGAGTGTGGCAAAATGGAAGACTGTTCTGTGGTCAGACGAGTCACGATTCAAAGTTCTTTTTGGAAATCTGGGAAGCCATGTCATCCGGACCAAAGAGGACAAGGACAACCCACGTTGTTATCAACGCTCAGTTCAGAAGCCTGCATCTCTGATGGTATGGGGTTGCATGAGTGCGTGTGGCATGGGCAGCTTGCATGTCTGGAAAGGCACCATCAATGCAGAAAAATATATTCAGGTTCTAGAACAACATATGCTCCCATCCAGACGTCATCTCTTTCAGGGAAGACCCTGCATTTTTCAACAAGATAATGCCAGACCACATTCTGCATCAATCACAACATCATGGCTGCGTAGGAGAAGGATCCGGGTACTTAAATGGCCAGTCTGCAGTCCAGATCTTTCACCTATAGAGAACATTTGGTGCATCATAAAGAGGAAGGTGCAACAAAGAAGGCCCAAGACGATTGAACAGTTAGAGGCCTGTATTAGACAAGAATGGGAGAGCATTCCTATTTCTAAACTTGAGAAACTGGTCTCCTCAGTCCCCAGACGTCTGTTAAGTGTTGTAAGAAGAAGGGGAGATGCCACACAGTGGTGAAAATGGCCTTGTCCCAACTTTTTGGGGATTTGTTGACACCATGAAATTCTGATTCAACATATTTTTCCCTTAAAATGGTACATTTTCTCAGTTTAAACTTTTGTTCCGTGATTTATGTCTATTCTGAATAAAATATTAGAAGTTGGCACCTCCACATCATTGCATTCAGTTTTTATTCACGATTTGTATAGTGTTCCAACTTTTTTGGAATCCGGTTTGTACTTGCTATATAGGAGATAATCTGTAGTTCCTGAGAAGCTTTCTGGTCAGGGACAATCTCGGAGGTTAGAGGCACTTGAGAGGTCAGCCTGGAGAGCCTGGATGCAAAAAACAAAAAAAGAAACACAAGGAGGGGGGAAACACGAAAGATAAAACATACATATAGCCTAACCACAAAATGGTCAATTCTTTAGGTAAATCTACCCAGATATGGACCAGTATCACTATAACATTGAAAGACTTGCACCCCGCTCCCACAACACAGAGGAAAAGAAAGGGTGTAGGCACTGATCCATGTCACAGAGGCATGACTGGGCCTCCACAGGTACAACGAAGAAAATAAGCAGCAATACACTGAAAGGAGTAAAAAAAAAAAAGTAATACATCATCAAACAGTGTAAAAAACCAAACTTAGCTTTAAAAGAAAACGGAACGGAGAATACGCCGCAGTATTACGGCATTACAGATAAGAGACGTACATTACATATAGCAAGCACAGCACAGCAGTCAAGGGGGTTCATCACTGGCTTCCAGATCAAGTCGTCCATCTTGGGGGGGTGTACGTCTTCTCTTCTGCCTGACGGGTTGCCAGGTTGGTTCAAGAGCAGGTTGCGGAACCGGAACCTCCCAGTCCACAATTTGCGGTGTTATAATATCCAGGGCTGTACAAAAGGCCAAGAGATCTGCATGTTGACGTAAGACAGAAGACCTGCCATTTTTTGTGGCCACTAGTGCAAAAGGGAAGCCCCATCTGTACGGTATTTTCTTATCCTGCAAAAGATGCAGCAGGTGTTGTAAGGCTCGGCTTTTCTGAAGTGTCCACCAGGATAAATCCTGATACAGCTGGACTGTAGCGCCACGGAAATCGATAGAACGCAATTGTCTTGCTTTCGTCATTATATTTTCTTTCAATTGGAAGTCATGCACACAACAGATGACATCTCTAGGCTGTGTGGTGGTAGACTTAGGACGTAACGCTCTGTGGGCACGGTCCATTTTAATAGGTTGTGGTGACTGAGTGTCCAGTATAGTATTGAAAAGCTCAGATAGCACTTCCTGCAGATTTTCCTCTCCATCAGGCTCGGGGAGGCCTCGAACCCTAATATTATTGCGGCGCCCTCTATTGTCCAAATCTTCCAGGTGCCGTGCATTATCTCTGATGACCTGTGACTGGAGGGCTATGACAGACTGTAGGTGTGCAACAATTTTGCGAGTGTCATCGTGCTCTTGTTCAAGAGAGTCAATGCGAGTGGACAACTGTTTAAAATCTTGCCTGAGGGATGAGATTTCGGACTTGCAAGTGCTTCTAACCTCTGCTATGAGGACCTTGAAGTCTTCCTTAGTAGGCAAATGCTGCAGAGTGTGCTGCAGAAGAGCAGTCGTCTGTGATGATTGCATGGTCCTCTTCTCCCCCTCATCCATAGAATCAGACATGTGGTCCCAGGAAGCCGTCTCATTATCTCCCCCTGGGTTGCGGTGGGAGAGCTCTGCAGGGCCATCAGGCAGCTCAGCCCAGTCTTTGCGCCTCTGCGATGGGGTGGCATGCTGCCTGGCCTGCTTAGAGGGGGCTTTAGGCGGCATATCTTCAGTAGGGCCCAGTAATGGAGGGCCTAAAAGTGCTGCAGTAACACCCCCTGTCTTGGCCAAGTGTCTGGGGGCGAAAACCGGCGCTAAAGGGGACAGAGCAGGAGAGGAGCCGTCCAGGAGGCTTCCGGTCCTCCTCCCTCTTACCCGACTGGTCTCACAGGGCTCCGTTACCACGCTGCTAACAGGGACTGCGGAGGTAAGTAGGCTGCAGGCGGCAAGCGGCTGGGCGGAGGTAAGCGTCAAGCGTGGAAGTCCCCTGGGAAGAAGTACGGTTTGCAGGGAGGTCTGGGGCGCAATTTCTTCCCCATATGCTGCGCTATGATGGCTGGTGAGTCTCCTTCTTTAGAGGCTTGCGGTGGAGCTCCTCGTTCACGCCGCCATTCCCGCCGGTGCCCAGGCCACGCCCCCATTAGGCATTCTTATTACTACTGGGGGCTCTATAGGAGGGACTTATGCATCCGCCTTATTTCTACTAAGAGCACTATGGGGGTCCTTATTACTACTGAAGGTCTGTAGAGAGCTTTATTACCACTGGGGGGAACAATAGGGGGACCTTACTTCTACTGAGGGCTCTGTGAGGGCATTATTAATACTGGTGGGCTCTTCTACTAATGGAGGCACTCTTGGGGAGCACTATCACAGTTGGGGGAAATGTAGGGGGCAGTATTACTATTGAGGGCACTCTTGTGGAGCATTATCACTGTTGGGTCCAGTAGGGAACAGTATTACTAATGAGAGCATTCTAGAAGGGAATTACTTTTGGTGGAACTATGAGCAGTACTGTTACTATGGGGGGCACTCATTTTTCTTCAGGATAGTATTTGGGGGTACAGAAAAGTAAGGAAGCTAAGATGTCCATGTGTCTCACTATGCAGAGACGAGGCGGCTGAGAGAAGTGTCCGGACCGAATGGAGAAGATGATGACAGAGAAGATCTACATCAGAGGAGACGTCACCTGGGAGGCACAGGATGTGAGAGGTACGTGCTGCTGTATAGCTGTATAGCAAGTACAGTAAAATGTCTTCAGTGCTAGTGTTTGCTGGGTGGGGGGGTGCGGTTGTTCAACTTGCATTGGTGCTTGGGCCCCGGATCTTTTGAGACCCTAGCAACGCCCCTGCCTGAAGCTGAAATTGACCTGTAAGGCTGAGTTCACACTTGAGTTAGGCTACTTTCACACTCGTGTTTTATGCGCATCCGTCTTGTATCTGCACATAGTCAGACGGTCACCAAGCTGTGTTTTATTGACTGTCTAAAAAACACAACGGAGACTAAACACGTGTACATACTTAATCTTCTGTGCCATTAATAATTAATCTGTTCAGTTATACATAGATGTATGGTTTACTGTATAAGACTAATTGTCAGCAATCTGTGCAATATAGACACATTTATACAGTTTATCTGATGCACCATTTATACTTAATCTGTTCTGTTATACATAGACTGACTGTGCATCAGAATAAGTCTCAACAGCCAGTCTAATATATTAGTGTATGTACCTAGTTAATCTGCTTCTCCATTAATAATTAATATGTTCAATATTAATTATTGTTGAGCACAAATATTGAGCACGAATATTTGAAAAGCAAATTTTTATCTCGAATATCGTCACTTTGAGAATTTGTGAATATTTAGAATATAGTGCTATATATTCCTTATATCGAATATTCCTCATTTTTTCCATCTGAACACATGATTCCTCCCTGCTTCTTGCTTGTGGGCCAATGAGTCATTGGCCCACAAGCAACTTAAGTCTATGTATAACAGAACAGATTAAGTATAAATCGTGCATCAGATAAACTGTATAAATGTGTCTATATTGCACAGATTGCTGACAATTAGTCTTATACAGTACCATACGTCTATGTATAACTGAACAGATTAAAAAATTAATGGCACAAAAGATGAAGTAGGTACACACGCCTTTATATTAGACTGGCTGTTTAGACAAATTCTGATGCACAGTCAGTTTATGTATAACAGAACAGATTAAGAATGAATAGCAAAGCAGTGGAACAAGATGCAAAGGGCAATTACATTGTCGCTGCACTGTCCCAGCAGTCTCCCTATGCTCTCCCTACAGTGTCTAAAAACTCTCCTTCCAATATCACTACGCTGTCCCTGCACTGTCCCTATCCAAGATTCTACAATTAAATCTTTGTTAAACTCTGCCTCTAGCACTTGGCACATCTGTCCCTATGCTTAGTTCACTGTAAAATGGTAGGGAGTGGGCCGGATTAGACTTTTTATAGTGCTGCTATGACATCTGATGATTGGCTAGCTGCATGGGTTTATGGATCATATTGCATTCCCAGGCTTTTTACTTTGACTTTTCAACACATGTAGCTGCCACTTTAGGAAAAAGAATTTGTTACAACGAAGCGAGAGGAAATTCATATTCGTTATGAATCAAAGTTTTCCTGAAATTCGGATCAAATTTAATTAATTTCCCTTCGTTTCGCTCAACACTAATAATAATCAAATCGACTTACCAGTCCCATGGTTGCTTCTATGATTATATGGAATTAAAGCAAAGTAGAGCATTAACCTCCTTAAAGTGAAATATTTTTACTTCCCATCAAATGGCAATGCTTTGCTTTTGTATTTTAGGCAGTGAAAAATTGTGTACTTTTCTGCATGAATATACATGGGCATTCTGGAAATAATCTTTTCTGGCCCTAGTGTACCACCTGGCATCGACATTATTTTTATACTAATTATATTCTGAAAGTCTCCTTTTCACCTCTTTTAAATTATACCCCTCTAGCAGTAAACAAGTTGAAGTACATTGAAATTTATCACCAGTCGGTTTGGTTTTTGCTCCTTTTGAAACACAACTTTCTCAACGTTGAAGTGCAAATTACATGATTAAAAAACATGAATGGGAATAGCACAGATCCTGGTGTTCCCGAAATAGCACATCCAGAAAATTTGTAATGAATTTCAGTGCTCTTCGTACCTTCTAAATCTCTATATGTTCTAAACGACATCAACAATAAATATGGCTGCCTTCTAAGCTTCGTGATAGGTACAGTCTGATAATAATTAAGTTTAATTAACCTTTTGTTACATATTAGTGAAAGTTTTGAAAAGTAATTTTTTATGCTTTTGCACAGAAAGTAACTTGTCTCTCTCTTTCCATGTTATTATCTTTAAAATCAGAGACTCATCAATATTAATACCTTTCCAAAATGTGTGACTTTGCAGCTGGCCAACCACGTGGATCCTTATAACTTTATATAGCATGCAGACAATGGCAACAAAGCTCTAAATGAAAACTATAGTAAAGCGTCAAACAAATATTACCCCTGGCTGTGGGCTATCCCTTTAAACTGAGAAAATTATGAAAATACAGATCCAACAATATACAAGGGAATTGTATTCTGGTCACAAGTTAGAGTTTATAAAACGAGAGATAAAAACCTGTTTCCAAATGTAACATTACCCCTCAATAAATCCCTTATAAGACCACATCTTGAATATGGGAGTTTTGGGCTCCATATACCATAAAGGATATAGGAGAGCTAGAAAGGGTTCAGAGGTGGGTGACTAGATTATTAAATGGGATAGAAGTTCTCTCTTATAATGAGAGGCTTAAAAAGTTGGTCTTGTTCAGCTTAGAAACAAGATGCCTAAGAGGTAATCCCATTTATATACAGTACAGACCAAAAGTTTGGACACACCTTCTCATTCAAAGAGTTTTCTTTATTTTCATGACTATGAAGGCATCAAAACTATGAATTAACACATGTGGAATTATATACATAACAAACAAGTGTGAAACAACTGAAAATATGTCATATTCTAGGTTCTTCAAAGTAGCCACCTTTTGCTTTGACTACTGCTTTGCACACTCTTGGCATTCTCTTGATGAGCTTCAAGAGGTAGTCCCCTGAAATGGTCTTCCAACAGTCTTGAAGGAGTTCCCAGAGATGCTTAGCACTTGTTGGCCCTTTTGCCTTCACTCTGCGGTCCAGCTCACCCCAAACCATCTCGATTGGGTTCAGGTCCGGTGACTGTGGAGGCCAGGTCATCTGGCGCAGCACCCCATCACTCTCCTTCATGGTCAAATAGCCCTTACTTTCAAAGATTTCCCAATTTTTGGGCTGACTGACTGACCTTCATTTCTTAAAGTAATGATGGCCACTCGTTTTTCTCTACTAAGCTGCTTTTTTCTTGCCATAATACAAATTCTAACAGTCTATTCAGTAGGACTATCAGCTGTGTATCCACCTGACTTCTCCTCAACGCCACTGAAGGTCCCAACCCCATTTATAAGGCAAGAAATCCCACTTATTAAACCTGACAGGGCACACCTGTGAAGTGAAAACCATTTCAGGTGACTACCTCTTGAGGCTCATCAAGAGAATGCCAAGTGTGTGCAAAGCAGTAATCAAAGCAAAAGGTGGCTACTTTGAAGAACCTAGAATATTACATATTTTCAGTTGTTTCACACTTGTTTGTTATGTATATAATTCCACATGTGTTAATTCATAGTTTTGATGCCTTCAGTGTGAATCTACAATTTTCATAGTCATGAAAATAAAGAAAACTCTTAGAATAAGAAGGTGTGTCCAAACTTTTGGTCTGTACTGTATATTTACTGGTGTGGTCAGTACAAAGAACAGGCACATTATTTATTTATTCCAAAGACTTTACAAAAGACCAGGGGACATTATTTACATGTGGAGGAAAGGTACAGTAATTCAGACCTCAATACATGTAATGATTCTTTACAGTTAGCTTAGTCAAACTATAGAATACCTTCCCCAAGAAATAATAATGCAAAAATAAATGCACTCTTGCATTGTCCATATACATCACTAAATGCTCAGAGTGTAGGGGGCTTGGCTGAAGAGCCTTATCACAAGGGGGGGTGGAGGGGGGCAATGTGATGTGGCAATTGTGCATCACCAGGATGAGTCATCTGGGTGGCGTATTACAGGGGACATGGCCCAGCAGCGCAGCTGACACAGTGCTGCCGTGCACAAGCCCCAGACCACAGTGTCGGAGCTCGGACAGGTAATTTGGTGACACAAAGGTCATCAAAATATTTTGTTTTAGCTATATTTGAGCATAGGAGTTTTTTTTTTCTGCGTAAAATATACAAACGCATGCATAATTTTTTCACTTATAAATTTTTTTTTTAAAAAAATAACAGTTTAAATGTCCAAACTTACCTAAGATGAATACTTTAGGGGAACAACATAAAAAAAAGTCCCTTTGAAGGAGCTTGTAATGTTTGGCAACATTTTTGTAACATATTTCTGGCAGTACGGTGCCATAGAACCAGTAACAGAAAAATAGGCCACTAAAATCCAAAATGTGCTCCAGTCTTTTGAAGTCTTGTGGTGAGCTCAGCCAGTAGAAAAATTACATAAATAGCACCCATTTTCAGAGTGCAAACATATGGCATTGGTTGTAAAATCTAATGGCACAAAAAGGTCTAAGTTGTCCCATTAAAAATAATGTCAAATAGATGTAGCACTGGTAATTAAGTGGTTGAATAAGAAATACATATCAGAGTCACACAATGTTTATCCCTGTATATACAAACCGGATTCCAAAAAAGTTTGGACACTATACAAATCGTGAATAAAAACTGAATGCAATGATGTGGAGGTGCCAACTTCTAATATTTTATTCAGAATAGAACATAAATCACGGAACAAAATTTTAAACTGAGAAAATGTACCATTTTAATGGAAAAATATGTTGAATCAGAATTTCATGGATCAGAATTTCATGGTGTCAACAAATCCCTAAAAAGTTGGGACAAGGCCATTTTCACCACTGTGTGGCATCTCCCCTTCGTCTTACAACACTCAACAGACGTCTGGGGACCGAGGAGACCAGTTTCTCAAGTTTAGAAATAGGAATGCTCTCCCATTCTTGTCTAATACAGGCCTCTAACTGTTCAATCGTCTTGGGCCTTCTTTGTTGCACCTTCCTCTTTATGATGCGCCAAATGTTCTCTATAGGTGAAAGATCTGGACTGCAGACTGGCCATTTCAGTACCCGGATCCTTCTCCTACGCAGCCATGATGTTGTGATTGATGCAGAATGTGGTCTGGCATTATCTTGTTGAAAAATGCAGGGTCTTCCCTGAAAGAGATGACGTCTGGATGGGAGCATATGTTGTTCTAGAACCTGAATATATTTTTCTGCATTGATGGCGCCTTTCCAGACATGCAAGCTGCCCATGCCACACGCACTCATGCAACCCCATACCATCAGAGATGCAGGCTTCTGAACTGAGCGTTGATAACAACTTGAGTTGTCCTTGTCCTCTTTGGTCCGGATGACATGGCGTCCCAGATTTCCAAAAAGAACTTCGAATCGTGACTCGTCTGACCACAGAACAGTCTTCCATTTTGCCACACTCCATTTTAAATGATCCCTGGCCCAGTGAAAACGCCTGAGCTTGTGGATCTTGCTTAGAAATGGCTTCTTCTTTGCACTGTAGAGTTTCAGCTGGCAACGGCGGATGGCACGGTGGATTGTGTTCACTGACAATGGTTTCTGGAAGTATTCCTAAGCCCATTCTGTGATTTCCTTTACAGTAGCATTCCTGTTTGTGGTGCAGTGTCGTTTAAGGGCCCGGAGATCACGGGCATCCAGTATGGTTTTACGGCCTTGACCCTTACGCACAGAGATTGTTCCAGATTCTCTGAATCTTCAGATGATGTTATGCACAGTTGATGATGATAGATGCAAAGTCTTTGCAATTTTTCGCTGGGTAACACCTTTCTGATATTGCTCCACTATCTTTCTGCGCAACATTGTGGGAATTGGTGATCCTCTACCCATCTTGGCTTCTGAGAGACACTGCCACTCTGAGAAGCTCTTTTTATACCCAATCATGTTGCCAATTGAACTAATTAGTGTTAATTGGTCTTCCAGCTCTTCGTTATGCTCAAATTTACTTTTTCCAGCCTCTTATTGCTACTTGTCCCAACTTTTTTGGAATTTGTTGACACCGTGAAATTTTGAATCAACGTATTTTTCCTTTAAAATGATACATTTACTCGGATTAAACGTTTGATCTGTCATCTACGTTCTATTACAAATAAAATATTGACATTTGCCATCTCCACATTGCATTCAGTTTTTATTCACAATTTGTTTAGTGTCCCAACTTTTTTGGAATTCGGTTTGTAGCTGATTAACCACCTCAGCCCCCAGTGCTTA
The DNA here is from genome assembly GCF_905171765.1 of Bufo bufo. Classification (NCBI taxonomy): domain Eukaryota; kingdom Metazoa; phylum Chordata; class Amphibia; order Anura; family Bufonidae; genus Bufo; species Bufo bufo. Next base: position 308,271,243 of record NC_053389.1, read on the forward strand.
AACACCCTAAAAGACCAGGCCACTTTTTACACTTCTGACCTACACTACTTTCACCGTTTATTGCTCGGTCATGCAACTTACCACCCAAATGAATTTTACCTCCTTTTCTTCTCACTAATAGAGCTTTCATTTGGTGGTATTTCATTGCTGCTGTCATTTTTACTTTTTTTGTTATTAATCGAAATTTAACGTTTTTTTTGCAAAAAAATGACATTTTTCACTTTCAGTTGTAAAATTTTGCAAAAAAAACGAGATCCATATAGAAATTTTGCTCTAAATTTATAGTTCTACATGTCTTTGATAAAAAAAAAATGTTTGGGTAAAAAAAAAATGGTTTGGGTAAAAGTTATAGCGTTTACAAACTATGGTACAAAAATGTGAATTTCCGCTTTTTGAAGCAGCTCTGACTTTCTGAGCACCTGTCATGTTTCCTGAGGTTCTACAATGGCCAGACAGTACAAACACCCCACAAATGACCCCATTTCGGAAAGTACACACCCTAAGGTATTCGCTGATGGGCATAGTGAGTTCATAGAACTTTTTATTTTTTGTCACAAGTTAGCGGAAAATGATGATTTATTTTTTATTTTTTTTTTTTCTTACAAAGTCTCATATTCCACTAACTTGTGACAAAAAATAAAAACTTCTATGAACTCACTATGCCCATCACGAAATACCTTGGGGTCTCTTCTTTCCAAAATGGGGTCACTTGTGGGGTAGTTATACTGCCCTGGCATTCTAGGGGCCCAAATGTGTGGTAAGGAGTTTGAAATCAAATTCTGTAAAAAATGACCTGTTAAATCCGAAAGGTGCACTTTGGAATATGGGCCCCTTTGCCCACCTAGGCTGCAAAAAAGTGTCACACATCTGGTATCTCCGTATTCAGGAGAGGGTGGGGAATGTGTTTTGGGGTGTCATTTTACATATACCCATGTTGGGTGAGATAAATATCTTGGTCAAATGCCAACTTTGTATAAAAAAATGGGAAAAGTTGTCTTTTGCCAAGATATTTCTCTCACCCAGCATGGGTATATGTAAAATGACACCCCAAAACACATTCCCCGCCTTCTCCTGAGTACGGAGATACCAGATGTGTGACACTTTTTTGCAGCCTAGGTGGGCAAAGGGGCCCATATTCCAAAGAGCACCTTTCGGATTTCACAGGTCATTTTTTACAGAATTTGATTTCAAACTCCTTACCACACATTTGGGCCCCTAGAATGCCAGGGCAGTATAACTACCCCACAAGTGACCCCATTTTGGAAAGAAGAGACCCCAAGGTATTCGCTGATGGGCATAGTGAGTTCATGGAAGTTTTTATTTTTTGTCACAAGTTAGTGGAATATGAGACTTTGTATGAAAAAAAATAAAAATAAAAAAAATCATCATTTTCCACTAACTTGTGACAAAAAATAAAAAATTCTAGGAACTCGCCATGCCACTCACAGAATACCTTGGGGTGTCTTCTTTCCAAAATGGGGTCACTTGTGGGGTAGTTATACTGCCCTGGCATTTTCCAGGGGCCCTAATGTGTGGTAAGTAGGTAAATGACCTGTGAAATCCTAAAGGTGCTCTTTGGAATGTGGGCCCCTTTGCCCACCTAGGCTGCAAAAAAGTGTCACACATGTGGTATCGCCGTATTCAGGAGAAGTTGGGGAATGTGTTTTGGGGTGTCATTTTACATATACCCTTGCTGGGTGAGAGAAATATCTTGGCAAAAGACAACTTTTTCCATTTTTTTATACAAAGTTGGCATTTGACCAAGATATTTCTCACCCAGCATGGGTATATGTAAAATGACACCCCAAAACACATTCCCCACCTTCTCCTGAGTACGGCGATACCAGATGTGTGACACTTTTTTGCAGCCTAGATGCGCAAAGGTGCCCAAATTCCTTTTAGGAGGGCATTTTTAGACATTTGGATACCAGACTTCTTCTCACGCTTTGGGGCCCCTAGAATGCCAGGGCAGTATAAATACCCCACATGTGACCCCATTTTGGAAAGAAGACACCCTAAGATATTCAATGAGGGGCATGGCGAGTTCATAGAAATTTTTTTTTTTTGGCACAAGTTAGCGGAAATTGATATTTTAAATTTTTTTCTCACAAAGTCTCCCGTTCCGCTAACTTGGGACAAAAATTTCAATCTTTCATGGACTCAATATGCCCCTCACGGAATACCTGGGGGTGTCTTCTTTCCGAAATGGGGTCACATGTGGGGTATTTATACTGCCCTGGCATTCTAGGGGCCCTAAAGCGTGAGAAGAAGTCTGGAATATAAATGTCTAAAAAATTTTACGCATTTGGTTTCCGTGAGGGGTATGGTGAGTTCATGTGAGATTTTATTTTTTGACACAAGTTAGTGGAATATGAGACTTTGTAAGAAAAAAATAAAAAAATTCCGCTAACTTGGGCCAAAAAAATGTCTGAATGGAGCCTTACAGAGGGGTGATCAATGACAGGGGGGTGATCAATGACAGGGGGTTGATCAATGACAGGGGGGTGATCAGGGAGTCTATATGGGGTGATAACCACAGTCATTGATCACGCCCGTGTAAGGCTTCATTCAGACGTCCGTATGCGTTTTGCGGATCCGATCCATCTATCAGTGGATCAGTAAAAATCATGCGGACTTCTGAATGGAGCTTTACAGGGGGGTAATCAATGACAGGGGGGTAATCAATGACAGGGGGGTGATCAGGGAGTCTATATGGGGTGATAACCACAGTCATTGATCACGCCCGTGTAAGGCTTCATTCAGACGTCCGTATGCGTTTTGCGGATCCGATCCATCTATCAGTGGATCCGTAAAAATCATGCGGACGTCTGAATGGAGCTTTACAGGGGGGTAATCAATGACAGGGGGGTAATCAATGACAGGGGGGTGATCAGGGAGTCTATATGGGGTGATAACCACAGTCATTGATCATGCCCCTGTAAGGCTTCATTCAGACGTCCGGATGCGTTTTGCGGATCCGATCCATCTATCAGTGCATCCGTAAAAATCATGCGGACATCTGAATGGAGCTTTACAGGGGGGTGATCAATGACAGGGGGGTGATCAGGGAGTCTATATGGGGTGATCACCACAGTCATTGATCACGCCCCTATAAGGCTTCATTCAGACGTCCGGATGCGTTTTGCGGATCCGATCCATCTATCAGTGGATCCGTAAAAATCATGCGGACGTCTGAATAGAGCTTTACAGGGGGGTAATCAATGACAGGGGGGTAATCAATGACAGGGGGGTGATCAGGGAGTCTATATGGGGTGATCACCACAGTCATTGATCACGCCCCTGTAAGGCTTCATTCAGACGTCCGGATGCGTTTTGCGGATCCGATCCATCTATCAGTGCATCCGTAAAAATCATGCGGACATCTGAATGGAGCTTTACAGGGGGTTGATCAATGACAGGGGGGTGATCACCACAGTCATTGATCATGCCCCTGTAAGGCTTCATTCAGACGTCCGGATGCGTTTTGCGGATCGGATCCATCTATCAGTGCATCCGTAAAAATCATGCGGACATCTGAATGGCGCTTTACAGGGGGGGTGATCAGGGAGTCTATATGGGGTGATCACCACAGTCATTGATCATGCCCCTGTAAGGCTTCATTCAGACGTCCGGATGCGTTTTGCGGATCCGATCCATCTATCAGTGCATCCGTAAAAATCATGCGGACATCTGAATGGAGCTTTACAGGGGGGTAATCAATGACAGGGGGGTGATCACCACAGTCATTGATCATGCCCCTGTAAGGCTTTATTCAGACGTCCGGATGCGTTTTGCGGATCGGATCCATCTATCAGTGCATCCGTAAAAATCATGCAGACATCTGAATGGAGCTTTACAGGGGGGTGATCAGGGAGTCTATATGGGGTGATCACCACAGTCATTGATCATGCCCCTGTAAGGCTTCATTCAGACGTCCGGATGCGTTTTGCGGATCCGATCCATCTATCAGTGGATCCGTAAAAATCATGCGGACGTCTGAATGGAGCTTTACAGGGGGGTAATCAATGACAGGGGGGTAATCAATGACAGGGGGGTGATCAGGGAGTCTATATGGGGTGATCACCACAGTCATTGATCACGCCCCTGTAAGGCTTCATTCAGACGTCCGGATGCGTTTTGCGGATCCGATCCATCTATCAGTGGATCCGTAAAAATCATGCGGACATCTGAATGGAGCTTTACAGGGGGGTGATCAATGACAGGGGGGTAATCAATGACAGGGGGGTGATCAGGGAGTCTATAAGGGGTGATCAGGGGCTAATAAGGGGTTAATAAGTGACGGGGGGGGGGTGTAGTGTAGTGTAGTGGTGCTTGGTGCTACTTTACTGAGCTACCTGTGTCCTCTGGTGGTCGATCCAAACAAAGGGGACCACCAGAGGACCAGGTAGCAGGTATATTAGACGCTGTTATCAAAACAGCGTCTAATATACCTGTTAGGGGTTAAAAAAAACACATCTCCAGCCTGCCAGCGAACGATCGCCGCTGGCAGGCTGGAGATCAACTCTCTTACCTTCCGTTCCTGTGAGCGCGCGCGCCTGTGTGTGCGCGTTCACAGGAAATCTCGGCCATCGCGAGATGACGCGTATATGCGTGACTGTGCGCAGCGCTGCCACCTCCGGAACGCGATCCTGCGTTAGGCGGTCCGGAGGTGGTTAAAGCCTTGTCCACTTTTCTGTGTCATTGACACGTCCGTGAAAAAAAATGTCGTGTTTTATCCGTGAAGATGACCACGAAGGATCTGTGGTTGGTCCATGTGTTTGTTTTTACCATCTTTGTGTCATTCGTAATTCATCTCCTATCAGTCTTCAGTGAAAAACGGACGCACCACGGATGTCATAAATTTCTATGGTCATGCTTGGTCTGCATCACGGATCAAAGTAGTGCATGTCAGTGTCATGGATCAGTAAAAAAAAATACTGAAATGTGGACAGACACATTTAAACCAATGGGTACTTGTGCAGTTCGTAGAAAATGTGTCAGCACGTGTTAGAGAAAAACAGCAATGTGGACGAGGCCTAAATGTCATGAGCCAAAAGAAAGCAGAACCAGGTACAATAAGTTCTTCTTTGTGCATTGGGAAATTGTTACTGGTCCCTATGATTCCATCATTGAAGTGTGGTTCTTATGATGAATTTACGTTTAATAATTTGGGTGGGTGTATCTTACAGACTTGAAAAGTTTTTTCTAGGGATGAAAATTTGTGGCATATCACCATAATATAATGCATGGTTGATTGTGTTATAACCCAGAAAAGGATGAGTCAGGCAATGCACCTGGTTGTATGAAAATAAATTTATCAATTTTTCCAACCCTTGGGACCTCCACTTATCAACTTTTATTTGAAGGGGAAATAACAATTAAAGAAATCAATGGGTTGTCCTTCAGATAGGGGGATTCTATATATCTACTTTTTACTTAGTGTAAGCTAATTGATTATCTCAGAATACCACAATAGGACATTTGACAAAACAAATGTATCATTTCCAAATATATGATGGAAGGGACCAAGGGCAACCTGAATATTCAGTTATAATGACATACATTAATAATATTTTTAGTCTTACATTTCATAGTCTGCTTTTGGAGGTAGTAAAAGCAAAACTCTAAGGACAAATACAGAACTCTCCTCCTCTGAGTGTGAAAGTGAAACAGACTCTAACAGGAATAGACCTGTTCATAACACACAAACTAATAGTGGACGGGGCAGAACCAATAGAGGCAGTGGCAACACTCTAGGAAAAAGGGGTGTTTTTTTAGGGGGCACCACACCAGTCTTAGAGTACCTCCTGAGAGGCAGGACAAATCAATAAAAATGTGTCTCTCAGGTCGCATAGAACCCGATAGTCTCCAATTCATCAACCTCTCGACATGCAATCTTACTAGGGGGGCAGTTGCCCTCCTACAACGAGGCCTGTCATTTGTGCCCAAGTGTTCAAATGGGTTAAGGATATCAACTTGTTCATACAAAAATTTAAATAGAAGAAATTCTTCCGGAATCATGATGCATGACAGTGTGCTGAGTTAGGCATTATCCCTGAAGATCTGCCAGATGTAGAACTGTTGGCTGATCTTTGGGAAGAAAGACAGAGAAATATGGGTGAAGGTCCCTCTTACGACCTTAAAATTACCCTCTACATAATCCCCACCATTAACAATCACTCCCCGCTAGATACTTTTCTTGAAGTGATGACGCAGGAATTATGCCATCTTGAGGGAAACATTCCCTATCACCCCAGCATACAAGAACAGGAACTTGAGGGACTACTAGCTCTAGAGGATGCAAACATTATTATCAAACTCTCCGACAAAGGGGGAAATATTGTCATCCTCTATAAACAGCAATACCTCACCATGTGTGACAACATTCTCTACGATGCACCATGCTATGAAACTTTGCGTACCAACCCTTCCGACCAATGCTGTGCTTGATTGACCACAATTGTGAAAACTGCCCTCTCCGATCACCTGATTAGTAAAAGGGAACTGGACTTTTTACCGCCTCCACATCCATTCATGGTGTGCTTTTTTGGCATACCAAAAATACATAAGGGTACTAACCCCCTCTAGGGAAGGCCCATTGTGCCAGGGGTTGGCAGCCTTACATAAAACATAAGTATATATGTGGACACCATTCTGCATCCATTTGTTGTCTAACTGCCGTCCTATATATGCGACACTAAGGATGTTCTGAACCAGTTGAATTATTTCATTATTGAGGAGGGTCTCTCAGTGAGAAGGGCACACACTTTGTAGGCCATAATCAGTTTGTTGTGTCCTTACTGGACTTCATTCTCCAGCACAACATCTTCCTCTTCTGTGGCAACATCTTCCGCCAGCTCAGGGGAGTGGCAATGGGAAGTCCTTGCGCTCCGACCTTTGCCAATCTCTACCTGGGCGGTTGGGAGAAGGAGGTGGTTTTTGGTGAAGAATGTGAGGAGTGGTCAGCATGTATCCAGCTTTGGCTAAGATACATTGATGTACTAATTATGTTAACGAAATGCTGGACCATAGGTGTCCTTGAAAAAATCAGAACTTACTTGACTCGTGGTTGTGGTTCTGCGACATGTGTTGTCCTCAAACATGCTTGACTCCTATAGTCCAGCTCCCACACAAGGTTATCGGACAAGTTTGGCTGCACCAACCAGTAACTATCTCCATTTAGCTTTCATTGTAGTTGCGCCTAATTTGGTGCAACACAAATAGCTGAGCATACCATCTCCCCTATACGAGAGAACTGTAATCTGACATACTGACCCTATGAGCACCTTCTCTCCCTCTTTGCCACATTTTGTGCTAATTATGCGGAAGGGGGATGTCAATCAGTTCAACTCCTTCATGGCACGACTCAATATCAACAACTGGGGGTTATTCTTTACCTCCGTGATAGACTGCCACTCCATTACCTTCCTTGATTAACGATCACAAGGGGGCAGGCAACCATCTAACTACCTTCCTATATAGGAAACCTACTGCACCAACAATCTCTTGCAATGGGGAACTTGGCACCCGTGGGTTCTGCGGAAGGGCATCTCTAAGGGCCAATATCTAAGGGTGAGGCGCAATTGTTCCAGTACCTTTAGATTAAGTTGATTGCTGACAACTTAAGGCATAGATTTAGATCACAGGGTTACCCAGATGTGGTTCTAAATCAGGCATATCATCATGCCCGCTGTCAGGAGAGAAAAAATCTCCTTGTCCCCAAGAAAAAGGACATGAATGAAGAGACTCCCAGAATAATTGGGATGTATGATGCAGGACACCACATTGCAAGGGAACTCCTCAATCGCCATTGGGGTATTCTGAAAACAGACCCCGACATAGGCGATTTGGTGGGGACCTCCCCTTTAATCAAATTTAAATGACCGGCTGGTACATAGCTTTATGAAACAGACACAGCCTCATACCTGGCTATCACCCCACATCAAAGGCTGATTTAGATGTAGTGGATGTATTGCCTGCAAATCCATCAAAATAGGGAAGAATTTTACAAGTACAGATACTTCCCAAGTATATGACATCAGGACACACATTAATTGCAGGACCAAAGGGTCATTTATTTGGCCATATGTTCCTGTGGCCTGCAATATGTTGGAAAAACGATCCGTGAGTTCAGACGCAGGGTCGGGGAACACATGGGTGACATTAGGAATAAAAAAGACACCACCCTTGCTAGACATGTCGTTGAGCTACACGATGGCAACGCAGACACTATAACTTTTCAGGGAATCAAAAGTATTGCCCAGTCACCCGGGGGGGGTGATTTGGACAAAAGTCTATTATGTAAAGAGCTGGAATGGATTTTTCGGTTGCGCACCAAGAAACCGTGAGGTTTGGTGGCTATGCATATTTTATCTGACCATATAGCTCAGCCAACTCCTTTGTTGCGGGGACCTCCTAGTTACAATCTCAGTTCATATATCATATACAGTCAGGTCCATAAATATTGGTACATTAACAGAATTATAACATTTTTGACTCTATACACCACCACAATGGATTTGAAATGAAACGAATAAGATGTGTTTTAACTGCAGAATCTCAGCTTTAATTTGAGGGTATTTACATCCAAATCAGGTGAACGGTGTAGGAATTACAACAGTTTGCATATGTGCCTCCCACTTGTTAAGGGACCAAAAGAAATGGGACAATTGGCTTCTCAGCTGTTCCATGGGCACGTGTGTGTTATTCCCTCATTATCCTAATTACAATGAGAAGATAAAAGGTCGAGAGTTAATTTCAAGTGTGCTATTTGCATTTGGAATCTGTTGCTGTCAACTCTCAAGATGAGATCCAAAGAGCTGTCACTGTCAGTGAAGCAAGTCATCAGGCTGAAAAAACTAAACCAACCCATCAGAGAGATAGCAAAAACATTAGGCATGGCCAAAACAACTGTTTGGAACATTCTTAAAAAGAAGGAAAGCACCGGTGAGCTCAGCAACACCAAAAGACCTGGAAGACCAAGGAAAACAACTGTGGTGGATGACCGAATAATTATTTCCCTGGTGAAGAAAACACCCATTACAACAGTTGGCCCGATCAAGAACACTCTCCACGAGGTAGGTGTATGTGTTTCAAAGTCAACAATCAAGAGAAGACTTCACCAGAGGTGAATACAAAGGGTGCACCACAAGATGTAAACCATTGGTGAGCCTCAAAATCAGGAAAGGGCAGATTAGAGTTTGCAAAATGACATCTAAAAAAGCCTTCACAGTTCTGGAACTACATCCTACAGACAGATGAGACCAAGATCAACTTGTACCAGAGTGATGGGAAGAGAAGAGTATGGAGAGGGAAAGGAACTGCTCATGATCCTAAGCATACCACCTCATCAGTGAAGCATGGTTGTGGTAGTGTCATGGTGTGGGCATGTATGGCTGCCAATGGAACTGGTTCTCTTGTAGTTATTGATGATGTGACTGCTGACAAAAGCAGCAGGATGAAATCTGAAGTGTTTCAGGCACTATTATATCCTCATATTCAGCCAAATGCTTCAGAACTCATTGGACGGCGCTTCACAGTGCAGATGGACAATGACCCAAAGCATACTGCAAAAGCAACCAAAGAGTCTTTTAAGGGAAAGAAGTGGAATGTTATGCAATGGCCAAGTCAATCACCTGACCTGAATCCGATTGAGCATGCATTTCACTTGCTGAAGACAAAACTGAAGGGAAAATTCCCCAAGAACAAGCAGTAACTGAAGACAGTTGCAGTAGAGGCCTGGCAGAGCATCACCAGGGATGAAACCCAGTCTATGCGTTCCAGACTTCAGTCTGTAATTGACTGCAAAGGATTTGCAAGCAAGTATTAAAAAGTTAAAGTTAGATTTTTGATTATTATTATGTCCCATTACTTTTGGTCCCTTAACAAGTGGGAGGCATATATGCAAACTGTTGTAATTCCTACACTGTTCACCTGATTTGGATGTAAATACCATCAAATTAAAGCTGACAGTCTGCAGTTAAAGCACATCTTGTTCGTTTCATTTCAAATCCATTGTGGTGGTGAATAGAGCCAAAATTTTTAGAATTGTGTTGATGTCCCAATATTTATGGACCTGACTGTATACAACACCCAGTAATCCTCTGCAGCTCTAAATAAACATATTTTGTTCCTTGGAGGCCTCATCATAATTTTTTTGTATAGCCCAGTATATGTCTGATACCCCGAACTATATGGCGGTGAGACAGTGATATTATACATTATATATCTACAGTAAGTGTGATTTTATCACATATTTAATTGTTCCTAATAATCCTGTCTGTGTTATATACCATTTCTTGTTGCCTCTATGCCCCTGCTGGTCTCTTCATCTTTACCATAAGTCTAATGTAATAGGCCGCTTTTTTCTCCCCCCCTTACCTCCTTACAGGAGGGACGCCGTACAGTATAGCATGAGGCAAGTCCCCAGGATTTGGGATGTTGCGTGCAGTCGCCCCACGCCCCTCTCCAGTTGATTGGTTGCCTCGACCAAGCCTCCCTCCTGTTTGAATATTAGACTTATTTAATCAGCAGGCAGTAGCGTGTGCAGAGCCATACCAGCGCCAATGCCGCTGCACGATACACGTTCAGCATATGCTAGCTCTCTCTGCTTAATAGGCTCCTCTGTATCTATGCCCGCGTATGCTCCTGATTAGAGTTGAGCAAACACCTGGATGTTCGGGTTCGAGAAGTTCGGCCGAACTTCCCGGAAATGTTCGGGTTCGGGATCCGAACTCGACCCGAACTTCGCCCCGAACCCCATGGAAGTCAATGGGGACCCAAACTTTTCGGCACTAAAAAGGCTGTAAAACAGCCCAGGAAAGGGCTAGAGGGCTGCAAAAGGCAGCAAAATGTAGGTAAATCCCCTGCAAACAAATGTGGATAGGGAAATTAATTAAAATTAAAATAAAATAAATTAAAATTAACCAATATCAATTTGAGAGAGGTCCCATAGCAGAGAATCAGGCTTCATGTCATAGCAGAGAATCATGCTTCATGTCACCCAACACTGGAACAGGCCATTGTCAGATATTTTTAGGCCCCGGCACCCAGACAGAGGAGAGAGGTCCCATAGCAGAGAATCAGGTTTCATGTCATAGCAAAGAATCATACTTCATGTCACCCACCACTGGAACAGGTCATTGTCAGATATTTTTAGGCCCCGGCACCCAGACAGAGGAGAGAGGTCCCATAGCAGAGATTAAGGCTTCATGTCATAGCAGAGAATCATGCTTCATGTCACCCAACACTGGAACAGGCCACTGTCAGATATGTTTAGGCCCCGGCACCCAGACAGAGGAGAGAAGTCCCATAGCAGAGAATCAGGCTTCATGTCATAGCAGAGAATCATGCTTCATGTCACCCAACACTGGAACAGGCCACTGTCAGATATTTTTAGGCCCCGGCACCCAGACAGAGGAGAGAGGTCCCATAGCAGACAATCAGGCTTTATGTCATAGCAGAGAATCATGGTTCATGTCACCCACCACTGGAACAGGCCACTGTCAGATATTTTTAGGCCCCGGCACCCAGACAGAAGAGAGAGGTCCCATAGCAGAGATTCAGGCTTCATGTCATAGCAGAGAATCAGGCTTCACGTCACCCAACACTGGAACAGGCCACTGTCAGATATTTTTAGGCCCCGGCACCCAGACAGAGGAGAGAGGTCCCATAGCAGAGATTAAGGCTTCATGTCATAGCAGAGAATCATGCTTCATGTCACCCAACACTGGAACAGGCCACTGTCAGATATGTTTAGGCCCCGGCACCCAGACAGAGGAGAGAAGTCCGATAGCAGAGAATCAGGCTTCATGTCATAGCAGAGAATCATGCTTCATGTCACCCAACACTGGAACAGGCCACTGTCAGATATTTTTAGGCCCCGGCACCCAGACAGAGGAGAGAGGTCCCATAGCAGACAATCAGGCTTCATGTCATAGCAGAGAATCATGGTTCATGTCACCCACCACTGGAACAGGCCACTGTCAGATATTTTTAGGCCCCGGCAACCAGACAGAGGAGAGAGGTCCCATAGCAGAGAATCAGGCTTCATGTCATAGCAGAGAATCATGCTTCATGTCACCCAACACTGGAACAGGCCACTGTCAGATATGTTTACGCCCCAGCACCCAGACAGAGGAGAGAGGTCCCATAGCAAAGAATCAGGCTTCATGTCATAGCAGAGAATCATGCTTCATGTCACCCAACACTGGAACAGGCCACTGTCAGATATTTTTAGGCCCCGGCACCCAGACAGAGGAGAGAGGTCCCATAGCAGAGAATCAGGCTTCATGTCATAGCAGAGAATCATGCTTCATGTCACCCAACACTGGAACAGGCCACTGTCAGATATGTTTACGCCCCAGCACCCATACAGAGGAGAGAGGTCCCATAGCAAAGAATCAGGCTTCATGTCATAGCAGAGAATCATGCTTCATGTCACCCAACACTGGAACAGGCTACTGTCATATATTTTTAGGCCCCGGCACCCAGACAGAGGAGAGAGGTCCCATAGCAGAGAATCAGGCTTCATGTCATAGCAGAAAATCATGCTTCATTTCACACAACACTGGAACAGGCCACTGTCAGATATTTTTAGGCCCTGGCACCCAGACAGAGGAGAGAGGTCCCATAGAAGAGAATCAGGCTTCATGTCATAGCAGAAAATCATGCTTCATGTCACCCAGCACTGGAACAGGCCACTGTCAGATATTTTTAGGCCCCGGCACCCAGACAGATGAGAGAGGTTACATAGCAGGGATTCAAGCTTCATGTCATAGCAGAGAATCAGGCTTCACGTCACCCAACACTGGAACAGGCCACTGTCAGATATGTTTAGGCCCCGGCACCCAGACAGAGGAGAGAGGTCCCATAGCAGAGAATCAGGCTTCATGTCATAGCAGAGAATCATGCTTCATGTCACCCAACACTGGAACAGGCCACTGTCAGATATGTTTAGGCCCCGACACCCAGACAGAGGAGAGAGGTCCCATAGCAGAGAATCAGGCTTCATGTCATAGCAGAGAATCAGGCTTAATGTCACCCAACACTGGAACAGGCCACTGTCAGATATTTTTAGGCCCCGGCACCCAGACAGAAGAGAGAGGTCCCATAGCAGAGATTCAGGCTTCATGTCATAGCAGAGAATCAGGCTTCACGTCACCCAACACTGGAACAGGCCACTGTCAGATATTTTTAGGCCCCGGCACCCAGACAGAGGAGAGAGGTCCCATAGCAGAGAATCAGGCTTCATGTCATAGCAGAGAATCATGCTTCATGTCACCCAACACTGGAACAGGCCACTGTCAGATATGTTTACGCCCCAGCACCCAGACAGAGGAGAGAGGTCCCATAGCAAAGAATCAGGCTTCATGTCATAGCAGAGAATCATGCTTCATGTCACCCAACACTGGAACAGGCCACTGTCAGATATTTTTAGGCCCCGGCACCCAGACAGAAGAGAGAGGTCCCATAGCAGAGATTCAGGCTTCATGTCATAGCAGAGAATCAGGCTTCACGTCACCCAACACTGGAACAGGCCACTGTCAGATATTTTTAGGCCCCGGCACCCAGACAGAGGAGAGAGGTCCCATAGCAGAGAATCAGGCTTCATGTCATAGCAGAGAATCATGCTTCATGTCACCCAACACTGGAACAGGCCACTGTCAGATATGTTTACGCCCCAGCACCCATACAGAGGAGAGAGGTCCCATAGCAAAGAATCAGGCTTCATGTCATAGCAGAGAATCATGCTTCATGTCACCCAACACTGGAACAGGCTACTGTCATATATTTTTAGGCCACGGCACCCAGACAGAGGAGAGAGGTCCCATAGCAGAGAATCAGGCTTCATGTCATAGCAGAAAATCATGCTTCATTTCACACAACACTGGAACAGGCCACTGTCAGATATTTTTAGGCCCCGGCACCCAGACAGATGAGAGAGGTTACATAGCAGGGATTCAAGCTTCATGTCATAGCAGAGAATCAGGCTTCACGTCACCCAACACTGGAACAGGCCACTGTCAGATATGTTTAGGCCCCGGCACCCAGACAGAGGAGAGAGGTCCCATAGCAGAGAATCAGGCTTCATGTCATAGCAGAGAATCATGCTTCATGTCACCCAACACTGGAACAGGCCACTGTCAGATATGTTTAGGCCCCGACACCCAGACAGAGGAGAGAGGTCCCATAGCAGAGAATCAGGCTTCATGTCATAGCAGAGAATCAGGCTTAATGTCACCCAACACTGGAACAGGCCACTGTCAGATATTTTTAGGCCCCGTCACCCAGACAGAGGAGAGGTTCATTCAACTTTGGGTTGGCCCGCAATATAATGGTAAAATGAAAATAAAAAGAGGATTGAATGAGGAAGTGCCCTGGAGTACAATAATATATGGTTAAGGGGAGGTAGTTATAAATGTCTAATCTGCACAAGGGATGGACAGGTCCTGTGGGATCCATGCCTGGTTCATTTTTATGAACGTCAGCTTGTCCACATTGGCTGTAGACAGGCGACTGCGTTTGTCTGTAATGACGCCCCCTGCCGTGCTGAATACACGTTCAGACAAAACGCTGGCCGCAGGCAGGCCAGCACCTCCAAGGCATAAAAGGCTAGCTCTGGCCACGTGGACAATTTGGAGACCCAGAAGTTGAATGGGGCCGAACCATCAGTCAGTACGTGGAGGGGTGTGCACAGGTACTGTTCCACGATGTTAGTAAAATGTTGCCTCCTGCTAACACGTTCCGTATAAGGTGGTGGTGCAGTTAGCTGTGGCGTGTTGACAAAACTTTTCCACATCTCTGCCATGCTAACCCTGCCCTCAGAGGAGCTGGCCGTGACACAGCTGCGTTGGCGACCTCTTGCTCCTCCTCTGCCTTCGCCTTGGGCTTCCACTTGTTCCCCTGTGACATTTGGGAATGCTTTCAGTAGCGCGTCTACCAACGTGCACTTGTACTCGCACATCTTCCTATCACGCTCCAGTGCAGGAAGTAAGGTGGGCACATTGTCTTTGTACCGGGGATCCAGCAGGGTGGCAACCCAGTAGTCCGCACACGTTAAAATGTGGGCAACTCTGCTGTCGTTGCGCAGGCACTGCAGCATGTAGTCGCTCATGTGTGCCAGGTTGCCCAGAGGTAAGGACAAGCTGTCCTCTGTGGGAGACGTATCGTCATCGTCCTGCGTTTCCCCCCAGCCACGCACCAGGTGCCACCCCGTTGTGAACATGCTTCATCCTTATCTTCCTCCACCTCCTCATCATCCTCGTCCTCCTCGTCCTCCAGTAGTGGGCCCTGTCTGGCCACATTTGTACCTGGCCTCTGCTGTTGCAAAAAAACTCCCTCTGAGTCACTTCTAAGAGACTGGCCTGAAAGTGCTAAAAATGACCCCTCTTCCTCCTCTTCCTCCTGGACCACCTCCTCTTCCATCATCGCCCTAAGTGTTTTCTAAAGGAGACATAGAAGTGGTATTGTAACGCTGATAACGGCTTAGTCGCCACTGGCCATGTTGGTGGAGTACTCGAAACAGCGCAACAGGGCACACAGGTCTCGCATGGAAGCCCAGTCATTGGTGGTGAAGTGGTGCTGTTTCGCAGTGCGACTGACTCGTGCGTGCTGCAGCGGAAACTCCACTATGGCCTGCTGCTGCTCGCACAGTCTGTCCAGCATGTGCAAGTTGGAGTTCCACCTGGTGGGCACGTCGCATATGAGGCGGTGAGCGGGAAGGCCGAAGTTACGTTGTAGCGCAGACAGGCGAGCAGCGGCAGGATGTGAACGACGGAAGCGCGCACAGACGGACCGCACTTTATGCAGCACCTCTGACATGTCGGGGTAGTTGTGAATGAACTTCTGCACCACCAAATTCAGCACATGCGCCAGGCAAGGGATGTGTGTCAAACCGGCTAGTCCCAGAGCTGCAACGAGATTTCGCCCATTATCGCACACCACCAGGCCGGGCTTGAGGCTCACCGGCAGCAACCACTCGTCGGTCTGTTGTTCAATACCCCGCTACAACTCCTGCGCAGTGTGGGACCTGTCCCCCAAACATATGAGTCAGAATGGCCTGCTGACGTTTACCCCGGGCTGCGCTGAAGTTGGTGGTGAAGGTGTGTGGCTGACTGGATGAGCAGGTGGAAGTAGAGGAGGAGGAAGCCGAGTAGGAGGAGGAGGCTACAGGAGGCAAAGAATGTTGCCCTGTGATCCTTGGCGGCAGAAGGATGTGCGCCAAACAGCTCTCCGCCTGGGGCCCAGCCGCCACTACATTTACCCAGTGTGCAGTTAGGGAAATATAGCGTCCCTGGCTGTACTTACTGGTCCACGTATCTGTGGTTAGGTGGACCTTGCCACAGATGGCGTTGCACAGTGCACACTTGATTTTATCGGATACTTGGTTGTGCAGGGAAGGCACGGCTCTCTTGGAGAAGTAGTGGCGACTGGGAACAACATACTGTGGGACAGCAAGCGACATAAGCTGTTTGAAGCTGTCTGTGTCCACCAGCCTGAATGACAGCATTTTATAGGCCAGTAGTTTAGAAATGCTGGCATTCAGGGCCAAGGATCGAGGGTAGCTAGGTGGGAATTTACGCTTTCTCTCAAATGTTTGTGAGATGGAGAGCTGAACGCTGCCGTGTGACATGGTTGAGATGCTTGGTGACGGAGGTGGTGGTGTTGGTGGTACATCCTCTGTTTGCTGGGCGGCAGGTGCCAACGTTCCTCCAGAGGTGGAGGAAGAGGCCGAGGCAGCAGCAGAAGAGGTAGCAGGGGGAGCCTGAGTGAGTTCCTTGTTTTTAAGGTGTTTACTCCACTGCAGTACATGCTTTGCATGCAGGTGCCTGGTCATGCAGGTTGTGCTAAGGTTCAGAACGTTAATGCCTCGCTTCAGGCTCTGATGGCACAGCGTGCAAACCACTCGGGTCTTGTCGTCAGCACATTGTTTGAAGAACTGCCACGCCAGGGAACTCCTTGAAGCTGCCTTTGGGGTGCTCGGTCCCAGATGGCGGTGGCCATCTGGGACCGGCGGGTGTTCTGCTTTTGCCCACTACTCCCTCTTTTGCTACGCTGTTGGCTCGATCTCAGCACGGCCTCTTCCTCCGAACTCTGAAAGTCAGTGGCACGACCTTCATTCCATGTGGGGTGTAGGACCTCATCGTCCCCTGCATCGTCTTCCACCCAGTCTTCCTCCCTAAACTCCTGTTCAGTCTGCACACTGCAGAAAGACGCAGCAGTTGGCACCTGTGTTTCATCATCAGAGACGTGCTCAGGTGGTATTCCCATGTCCTCATCATCAGGAAACATAAGTGGTTGTGTGTCAGTGCATTCTATGTCTTCCACCGCTGGGGAAGAGCTAGGTGGATGCCCTTGGGAAACCCTGGCAGCAGAGTCTTCAAACAGCATAAGAGACTGCTGCATAAGTTGAGGCTCAGACAGTTTCCCTGATATGCATGGGGGTGATGTGACAGACTGATGGGCTTGCTTTTCATGCGCCATCTGTGCGCTTTCTGCAGAAGACTGGGTGGGAGATAATGTGAACGTGCTGGATCCACTGTCGGCCACCCAATTGACTAATGCCTGTACCTGCTCAGGCCTTACCATCCTTAGAACGGCATTGGGCCCCACCAAATATCGCTGTAAATTCTGGCGTCTACTGGGACCTGAGGTAGTTGGTACACTAGGACGTGTGGCTGTGGCAGAACGGCCACGTCCTCTCCAGCACCAGAGGGTCCACTAACACCACCACGACCATGTCCGCGTCCCTTACTAGATGTTTTCCTCATTGTTACCGTTCACCACAATAAGAAAAAAATTATTTGGCCCAAGGTATTGAATTCAAATTCAGGCCTTTTTTTACAGGCACCTAACACTATCTGGCTATCTACTTAGGTACCATATTACACTAATACAGGCACAGCAGTAACCACAGATTTAGCTGAATATAAATTGTAGCCCTAGTATTTAGGCGGTGGATGACAGGTATACGTTTACGGACAGAATTAGACTTGGAGATGCACTGTAGCGTTTAAAGTTATTGAGAATGACCCTATCCGCACCTTCAATCTGATACAGCAGAAACCACTGATAATAGGGAATTGCTAAGTTGGGAATTGTATTTCAACCCAGAACAAAAACTGTGC
The DNA here is from genome assembly GCF_905171765.1 of Bufo bufo. Taxonomy (NCBI): domain Eukaryota; kingdom Metazoa; phylum Chordata; class Amphibia; order Anura; family Bufonidae; genus Bufo; species Bufo bufo. Next base: position 308,289,371 of record NC_053389.1, read on the forward strand.
TTTGGCGGACACTAAAGAACTTTACCAGCCACAGCAGTAAACACAGATTTAGCTGAATATAAATTGTAGGCCTATTATTTAGGCGCTGGATGGCAGGTATACATTTACGGACAGAATTAGACTTGGAGATGCACGGTAGCGTTTGAAGTTATTGAGAATGACCCTATCAGCACCTTCAATCTAATATACCCTTTTATGGATAGATTTAAACTTGGCCTGATACAGCAGAAACCACTGATTTAGGGAATTGCTAATTTGGGAATTGTATTTCAACCCAGAAAAAAATATATCCTTTGCCAGACAGCAGACAGTATTACAATTGGCTAGCCACAGCTGAAACACCAGATTTAGGGTACTGCTATTTTGGCAATTGTATTTCACCCCTCAATAAAATAGCAAGCACAGCCAAGCCCCTGATGTAGGATATAGCAAAAAAAAAAACACTATTGATGGTTAAATCGACTTGGTGGCAGCTTGTGCTGGCACACCACAAGACACAAAATGGTCGCATCACCCCAGAAAAAAGTGACTGAAAAACGCTCTGGGCAGCCTTAAACCAGTGAGCAATTAAATAGCAGAGGTTGTATGATACACAGCTGTACATCGATCACTTCAGTAAGTAAATCACTGCCTAATCTGGCCCTAACAGCAGCAGCTGCATCCTATCCCTAAACTGATCAGAGCAGAGTGACGTGCGGCCCTACGTGACTCCAGCTTAAATAGAGGCTGGGTCACATGCTGCACTGGCCAATCACAGCCATGCCAATAGTAGTCATGGTTGTGATGGCCTCTTGGGGCAAGTAGTATGACGCTTGTTGATTGGCTGCTTTGCAGCCTTTCAAAAAGCGCCAAGAAAGCGCCGAACACCGAACCCGAACCCCGACTTTTACGAAAATGTTTGGGTTCGGGTCCGTGTCACGAACACCCCAAAATTCGGTACGAACCTGAACTGTACAGTTCGGGTTCGCTTATCCCTACTCCTGATGAAATGCCCGCTACAGGGACTTAGAAAGATGTCGAGGAGGGCCATCATAGTCACCCATATCACAGTCTAGCAGAGGGAGGGTCCTTAGGGATCTAAGCACCATAGATCTCTCCTATTGAGGATAGGGACCCTGCACAAACTTGGATGTGGTGAGGGAACTGGGACTGGACAATATGATAGTCCCAGCCTCTTCATAAACATCACATCAGTGGTGATACCACTGCCCTGTGGACTATATTTAGCTCAGTTTACACCACTTGTACAACTGTATGCACCTCCACAGTACAGGTGGGACACCTATTGTTGCCTTTTCATTCTTATAAGGGGATAATATTTTTAACCTAATACATTAATAAAGATTTGTTGTTTTCATTTTAAGCCGCCCACTCCTATTCAGTGAATCAGGTTTCCGTTAGCGACGGCAAACATATTCATCTTTTCATCAGTGTTTTGCCCGCTATGGTAGGTACCTAAGACTTGGTGTTGGATGAAGACTACAAAGCAAAGAAATGCTTTTTCACTTATGTTAAGGTATAATTTTTAATAACAGCAGAATAGAAAACACTATGAAATATAAAATATTTTGTCTGCCAGAGTACTGAAAAAATATGCTGTGCTAACATTTAGCGTGCGTACTGCAATTGCTATACATAAATGGATGTGTTTAAGAGGTGTAAGCCAATAAGATATGGTGTATATTAACAACTGTAGCCATAGGGCGGTTGACACTGTTAAAATGCTGCCCTAGATGAACTGAAGGTGAAAGTGAAGTTCTGTGATGTCTCCCGTATAAAATGCAGTTATAAAATACATTTCAGAAGCTTAAATTGAATTTACATAGCATATATTTAACCCTTTAAAGCCTCACTTTTAACGACTGTGTATTTATCAAAATAGCAATTTTGTTTCAGATAGTAAATGCATAACTTCCGAAAGCCATTCAAATTTCAACATTTGTATGTACTGTAGGTTTCTTTTATAAATAATTGCACAAATCACATTAATCATAAATAGTAGAGATAAGCGAGTTGATTCTACAGTTCAAGAATTTTGCCTACATTTTTAAAAAAGTTTGGGTTCAAAAGTATTTACTGTTTTGTGATTCATTCCAGTAGAATCGAGAGAGAGGAGCAATCTGGGAACTTGCAATTCACGTCAAAGCTATTCAGATGACTGAAAAAAGGTAAACCCTACTCTAAAATATACCTTTAATTAATATACATTAAAAGCCACTCTCAATAAAGATAACAAATAAGCTTAAAAATAAATAAATGTGATGGGAAGGCCTAATGAAGATAAATGGGGCTGATATCTAAATATTGTCACAATTAAAGATTTATATTCAGGCTGTCACTTACGATTCAATGTTTGCCAATTGAATAAAGGCTCTCGATGTATATTCTTTCCCCAACAACACTCCTGGTGTATAAGGCTACTTGGACTGGAACACTTCTGTGGTTTTAGCACAGTTCTTATTTTTTTTCTTTTTTTACAGTGTTCAGGTGAGGAGGTGAATCATGTGATACTTTTAAAGAGCCGGTCGATACAGATGCCGCAATACCAAATATGTCTGTTTTTATAATTTTTTTTTACAATTTTGTGTGTTTTATTTTGGGAAAGGGGCTTTTTTTTTTACTTGAAACTTTTATTTTTTTTAAATATGAAAAACACTTTTTTTTTACTTTTTATTTTTGTCCCACTACGGGACTTCTGGGGTCTGATCCCCTCTGCAACAATTTGCAATACAACCTGTATTGTAATGTATTGGCTGTCAGCTTTTATGCTGACAGCCTGCCTGTGAGACCCAGCCTTAGGGGCTGGTTCTCACATGCTTCCGTAGAAGGTCAGCTTTGACTGCGGCGTACAAGGGGTTAATGCGCCGGCATTGGTGTCTTCACCAATGTCGGCGTATGCAGCAGAGGGCTGGCTGTCAGCGACTGCCGGGTCCGTGCCACTGATTGGGCGGGCTCAGCTCCTGCACTTGCCCGATTAACCCGCCGTACATGTTTTCTACACCAACAAGAGCTCTTTCTGTAAGACAGTTATACTGTGGAAAGTTCTTCAAGAGGAGGTTGTGATTGTTACTAGAGTTTTGGTGAAGGGTCGTCATTGATACAAGAAATTGTGATCCAAATTTGGAGTCGGAAGTGATGTTTTCCCTACAATCACAGATTGGGTTCTACTGTAAAGTATAAAGTTTACAGAATAGTAGGCTGAACTGGATGGACATGTCTTTTTCCAGCCTTACAAATGTTGTGCCTTTTCATAGGTAAATACATTCATATCCAATTTATTCTAGTAAAAATGAATGTTCATTGCCTTTAAGAGCCATGCTCGACTATAGTTGCAATTTTGTATGTCTTGAGTAGGCCAAATTAAGGTCACACAAACCTTTAGTGTTATTTTTCTCATGAATGTACCAGTCTGAGAAGAGGTCTCCTTGTCTACTTTTAAATTTATGACGGGAGATAAAGATGAGCTCTATGCAGCTGGTGATCATTACCTATACAATTAGGCATTTATTAATGAAGCAAAATATATAATATGTATGTATTCATTTAATGAGCCTTAATTAGTCCTTAGCATAAGACAATCAGTAGGACATATATATATATTTGTTTATATTAAATTGTTATATGTTACGAAGACAACATATATCCAGTATATTGTATATATTTCTCATTAGAAGAGTGTCTGTGAAGATGTGTGTTTTGGAACAATTAATCACATCTTTGGTATGACAGAGGAGGTACTGATATCTCTATGAGAAAACAAGGCCATTTACGATCCATAAATTAAGTGTGAGAAACGTTCAGAGAGACGCCTAGAGGTCTGTCTCTAATTGCTATAAGTGTCAGAATTAATCCCTATGGCTTTGAATTAAACCTTCTAAGGTCAAAATGTACATTCAGACTTACATAAGTTAACCCTTTATACTATGATGCAGATAGCTTACACAGCAGTGCCACCTATGTATCAGTGGGGACATTACAACAGTAGCAAAAATGCATTCTGGGTAAGGTTATGATGTCACATTTTTATCAATGGTCACGCCCATCCGACAATGATTGGAAAGTTCCAAACTAGGAAGGTGTGTCTAACTGATAAGTTTGTGATCATAAGCCATACACAGGAGGTAGAGAAAGGAGGAAGAAAGAGAAAAAGGTAGAAGGAAGGAAAGGAGAAGTTGAGGTCTATCAAGATGAAAGCCATGGTGAGATGCACTATGATGGACCACCCAGCTTTCCTAGGAGCAGAAGTGAGATTCCTACTAGGACTTGGTAAGAGACACAGAAAATGATATTTCATTTTATTAAGACTAATTTGATAGTGTGGGTGAAATTATACCATCTAGATTGGCGAATAAATAAATAATTAAATTAATTGATCATCTCCATATTGAGATGTAGTCTTAGGATATTGTGAGGCTTCATTCTACCTGCAGAAGAATCAAGACTCATAATCTAGCAAAGCATTAAATAATTGCTTTTATATATATATATATATATATATATATATATATATATATATATATAAAGAACATTCTTCGCCAAGCTAAGTGAAAGTTATATATGTGAAAATAGTCCAGGATGGGGTGGAAGGATACAGTTATCTCTTCTAAGTTATATCCTTGAATGGATTTTCCCATCTTGAAGTCATGTGATGTGTAGTTGGCTAGAGGGGGGTAGAATGTATTTAGCATTCTATAATGATGTATAGGATTAGACATGCCCATCCTGATATCATGAGGTTTTCTCTGAACAGAAGTAATGTGTATAACTTATGTTCATATTTTGATATCCTAACCTCATAATAGCTTGGTTATAATGTGACAAGTTATTTCCACTCACATGTATTGTTAAGCTTGTAATGCTTTGTATTAACGCTATATATATTCATTTGCATGTATCATTGTGTTTATTTACTTATGTATGTTTATAACCTTGTAACCAATAAATCTGCATATTTTTATAATACCTGTGTATTATTGTATAATGCAGAACTACATGTTTATCATTAACGTCATCTCACGTCAAAAAGAACTTATTTATCTGAGGAAATAGTCGGACTCAGATGTGAATTGTATCAATTAGGTTGTCTACAATTCACCAGGTTATGATTTTAAGAATTTATGACAAATTTTATAAATTTAATTTTTTTATGGTTAATTATTTTTATGACCATAATTAATAATTCTTAATTGAATTATTACCCCCGACAAAAACCATTTTCAGTACTGTATATAATGACCAGGGATTTAAATCAATAAATTACAATTGTTATCTTATGCACATGGCTTTAATACCACTTTTTGTGTGAAGCCATAATAAGGCTACCATAGAGGTGCTGTTTGTCTCTGATTTCATGTGAAGGCATAGCAAAGTTTTTCTGTTGGATTCCATACAAATGTTCTAAAAATAAAATGATGGCATATTCCATGTACAAAGGTATAGATGTAGCCAGAGTTATTTTCACACCAGCTGAGCCAGAATGGTCACTTAAACACAATTTGCTGCATTACTTTAATGTGCTTTGTTGTGTTAATGTGTTAAACCAGTCAAAATAATGGTGCCTACATCTATATTGTTCCCTAAATGCATTGACTAAAGGAGAACATCATATAAAAAGCACATATTGAGGGTTTAGACAGATTTTTTTCCCCCACCAAAATATGCACTAGGCCTTATTGGCAGCAAAACATAGTGGATGATAAATCCAAAACCACATTTGAGTGTATAGAAAGAAATTCTACAGCACTTTATTATACAGAGGGAACAATGGATGAATCATATGTCCTTATTTAACCTCCAATTTCCAATTTCTAGTTATATTTTATCCACACAGGATTATCACAATCTGAAAAAGCAAGCAGTTGGGTGAATGCTTGCTCCTGAAACATCAGAAAAACATCAATAAAACAAAGTGTAAAGAGAAAGAAGAGAGATTGGAACAGCAATATCTTTACATTTTTTTGATATAATTATCCCTTTAATCATTGGAGTTTTTACAAAAGAAATTCTCCTTAAACAATAACATATGGATTAGAGATAAGCGAATCAAAGCTGATGTCGAATTCGATCCGAATTTCAGGAAAAATTTGATTTGCAATGAGGGCAAATTTCCTCGCGCTTCATGGTAACGAATCGCAATTTTCCTAAAATGGCTGCTGCACGTGTGAGGACATGGAGAAAGGAAGTATGGGTAGGCGGGATCACCCAAACTGACATGCATGACGCAGCCAATCAGCAGCCAGCCAGCCCTGCATATATGCACTTCACTGTTGAAGTTATTTGTGGTGAAAGTCTTTAGTGGCCTATTTTAGTACAAAAAGAAAAATATTTTCATCGCTTTTAGGGGTGTTTTAATTTGCTTTTAATTTATTTAGTTAAGCTAAAAGTATTTCAGACAGAGAAGTGCCATGTCATGCACAGAGAAGTGGCACAGGCATAAATGTTTCTGGCGCAGGCAGAGGTCGCAGCAAAGTAAGGGGATGTGGCAGCAAGAGTCGCAGCGAGAGGCCTGAGCTCCCGGTGTCATCTGGCAGTCATGTCTTGTCCAGCAACCCAGCGGTTCTTAAAAGGTTGACTCGGTCATCCACTTCATCCAAAGTGACATTAGACACCACCAGCCAATAGTTGGACACAACCCTTATTTGGTATGACCCAGGAGCATGCCCTGTGCCCTCACCTGTCCTCAACCTGCCTCTGTCCTTTGCTGTTCCCTCAGCCACAGAAGTATTGTATGTTGTGGGCTCAGCGCCACTATACAGCGAGGACGAGCTACTAGAGGACAGTCAGCAGCTCATGCCCAGCCAAGCTCTGGATGAGATATCTGCCGCTTCCCCCGCTTGGTGGGCAAGTATTGATGAGGAGAGTGGCGTGGGAGCTGGTGTTGCTCCTGACCAAGAGACCGTTGAGGAGGACATCAGTGACGTGCAGACACTACTCGATGAATCCGATCAGACTTGGGGGCCGGGTGCAGAAGGGGTTTTATCATCAGTAGAAGAGGTTGGCAGCTTGCCCCTGAGGCAGCTGCTAAGCCAGCAAGGTGGTAGCATGGCTGGGATTCAGCAGGGTGGCAGCAGTGGGAGGTTGGGAGCCAAACGTGTCTGAGGTAGACCACCTGCTTTGCAGCAGCCTACCTTCCCGGGGAAGTAGTGGTGCAGGGGTTCATGGAGGCAGCAGTGGTAGGAGTCAGTGTGGACAGTTGGGGGGAAAATCACCAACTGTGGCCGTTTTTTGTTAAGCCACCAGAGGAGGTTAACGTGGCCAGTACGCACTATGGCGTACGACCATATGCCGTTGTAATGGGCATCCCCCAACATAGGCTGATATGAGACGTTTCCATCCATTGGAATTCCACCCTCCATATGTTGGACCGACTATACGAATAGAGAAAGGGCATCAACGATTTCTTTATGATGCAAGCGGATAGGAGTACTCCCCTGTGTAACTTCGATGTCAGAAAGTGGCAGCTCATGCGTAACACCTGCCGTCTGTTCAGGCTCTTTGAGGATGCCACGTTATTTGTCAGTCGCCAGGACAGAATGAATGATGTCATTCCACTGCTTCATGTCCTGGAACAGATGGTGGTAACAATGGCTGGTCAGGTGACTGGATACGTAGCACCTAGATCTCACGGCCACATGAGCCCTTTGGGGGCTGAACTGGAAGAGGAGGAGTAGGGGGACGAGGACATTGGAGCACAGGCAATGTGTAGCGATATGGGTGGTTTTTCTACTCAGGTGACAGGAGAGGAGGAGCAGGAGCAGCCAGAGGAGCTCCAGGGTGATGAGGAAGATGAGACAGAGGACCCAGACACACCGTGGCAGTATGCAGTGGAGATGGAGGCAGGGAGTCCCTCCGAGTCACTTGCATAAATGGCCCGATGCATGCTCACTTGCTTGCGTAGTAACAGACAAAGGGATGACAAACTGAACTACTACAGATACATCCTATGTAGTCAGTTGGCCGCTGCCTATCTGCACCATCGTCCATCCTCTCGCAGGTCTGACTGGGGGCCCTCTGCACTCACGTTCCACTGCCATGGCTGCTGGAGAGGGGTGGGGTGGCAGGAGCAGTACCAGCTCGATCAGCAGCAGCCTGAGTCTACAGTCGCTGATGAGTAGCTTTCTTCACCAACATAGTGAAGAAACTACTCACCAGCAGCAGGTAGACCTGAAGCAGGACCTGAACCAGCAGGTGGTGGCATACTTGAATAGTACCCTGCCAATCCACATTGAAGATCCGCTGGACTACTGGGCAGCCAAACTGGATTTGTGGCCGCAACTAGCAGAGTTTGTCCTGGAAAAGCTGTCCTGTCCGGCCAGTAGTGTGGCATCAGAGCGGGTGTTTAGTGTAGCGGGGGCCATAGTTAACCCAAGGAGAACTCGCCTGTCCACCCAAAATGTGGAGAGACTGACATTTGTCAAGATGAATCAGGCGTGGATCCACCAGGATTTCCACCCACCAATTCATGATGCATCAGACTAGATCATCCATGGTGCCACACCAACACTTTGACAAAAGAGACCGGTTTCTTTTGGCTACCTGCCTCAGCTACTATTCTGATACTGCCACCCGCCTAATGCCACACATCTGATGCCAAGTGCTCCGTCTTGACGATCCTCTGCAGACCCACGTCAGGAGGTTGGGATTCTCTTGCTGCACAAACAATTTTTTTTGTACCGTATTCAATAAAGGAACTAAAGAAAAATCTTATAACTGAAAAGTGCTGGACGTGTTTATTGTCTTGGATATGCCTGGGATCTCATCTCACCAGTCCGTGCACTGAACCACATGGGATAATGCTATTTCACATGCGCGCAAAGGTGAGCTGGATAATCTAATATTGCTCCTTCTTTCACCCACCGTCATCAGCGGATACTGGTATTGCCACCCACCGCCCCACTCTGTGACCAGGTCACTTTGTGGTCTCCTAATGTAGCTGCTGCTGCCATCTTTACACTACGTCACCTTGCCACTCTGTGGTATCCTGATACCGCTGCTACCATCTCCACACTGTGTCACCTTGCCACTCTGTGATATCCTGATGCTGCTGCTGCCTTATCCACAATATGTCACTGTGCAACTTTGTGGTATCCTGATGCTGATGCTGCTGCCATCTCCACACTATGTCACCTTGCCACTTTGTGGTATCCTCCTGCTGCTGCTGCCATCTCCACACTATGTCACCTTGCCACTGTGCTGTATCCTGATGCTGCTGCTGCTACTGCCATATCCACACTATGTCACCTTGAGACTTTGTGGTATTCAGATGTTGCTGCTGCTGCCATCTCCACACTGTGTCACTTTGCTACTCTGCGGTATCCTCCTGATGCTGCTGCTGTCGCCACCTTCAGACTCTGTCATTGGGCCACTCTGCAGCCTCCTCCTGATGCTGCTGCCACCTCCACACTCTGTCATTGGGCCATTCTATGGTCTCCTCATACTGCCGCCACCTCCAGACTCGGTCATTGTGCCACTGGGTGGCCTCCTCATACTGCTGCCACCTCCAGACTCTGTCATTGTGCCACTCAGTGGCCTCCTCATTCTGCTGCCACCTCCAGACTCTGTCATTGCACCACTCAGTGGCCTTATCCTGATGCTGCCAACTCTAGACTTGGTGGCCTCCTCATACTGCTGCCAACCCCAGACTCTGTCATTGTGCCTTTCGGTGGCCTCCTCATACTGCTGCCAACTCCAGACCCGGTCATTATGCCACTTGCTGGCCTCCTCATACTGCTGCCAACTCCATATTTTGTCATTGTGCCACTTGGTGGCCTTCTCCTGATGCTGCTGCTGCCACCACCTCCAGACTCTGTCATTGTGCCACTTGGTGGTCTCCTCATACTGTTTCTACCTCCAGACCCTGTCATTGGGCCTCTCTGTGGTCTCCTCATGCTGCTTCCACCGCGCCACTATGTCATAGGTCCACTCTGTGGACTTCTCATGCTGTTCCCACCCTCTCCTCTTCATGACTGGGCCACTATTTTGCCTTTCAATGATAGGGTTAAGTGAAAGTGAAGGGTCCCCCTGCGCTCCTATTGTTCAGATGTGTCAATATGCCTGTGGGGGAAGATTCCGCCGCTTGGTGTCTGACAAGAAGCTATTGCCCTCCTTCAGTAAATATATATGAGTAATATATCACCCATGGGTGATGTGAGACATCAGCGCTGGTAGACAAAACTAAACAGCTAATCCCTTTCAAATTTGCACAACCAGTAGGTGTCTGCCTGAAAGTAAGAGGTTAATTTCCAAGGTATTTTGCCTTTCAGCCTGGCTGACATCATGATTTATTTGACCTTTCTCCTGATCTGTCAGAAGGAAGGAAAAATATGATGCACAACAGATCCTATCTGTGTAGCAGCTGTAAGGCCTGTATGGTCCCATCAGAATTGGCTTATGATTTGGTAGCCAAAAGCAGGAGTGGGTACAAAACACAGAAGACATGCAAATATTCCATTCATGTGTCATCTCTGTTTTAGATCCACTCCTGTTTTTTTGGGCATTAGCAATACTGATGGATTATAGAGCAAATACTGACTGAGTGAAGGAGAATGCTCCTTAGACAGGATCCGTTTTTTGTGGGTTATTGTTCTGACGGATAAGAGGAAGAGCAAATTAATCAGTGATGTCAACACAAACTTACTTCTGACACCCTCTCCACTCTGTCTGGTATTCTCTACTTGTATGTGTGTTTAATAGAAAAGGTTCTGTAGACATCTATGTGGAATTAGCTGGCAACGGTTTAAAAGGAGTGTGCTTCTTCTTGGCGCTAACATCGGCCTGTAAGGCTGAGTTCATACTTGAGTTATTTGGGCAGTTTTGGCCTCGTGACTGTCCAAATAAGTGAAGTGTGCAGTGATTCTAAGAGCGACGCCTCTCATCTGCATGTCATACGGACTCACAGTATTATTTCACCAAAGCAGACTCACTATGCGTGTTACTGCAAGGCAGTGTTCTACACCACTATAAAGGCTCTCAGCTGCCAGGAAATAGCCATTTTTTAACATAATTCACCACAAATATATTCGGATCAAACCTAATTTTTATCGAAAAATTTGGTGAACCGACAAATCGAAATTCTGAAAAATGCGCTCATCTCTAATGTGGATAAAGATATTTTCAATCTTCAAAGTGCAACTGATGTTTTTCACATTACATTCCCACCTTCTGTTGTGTTGTATACTGCTAAAGCAATTTAATTAAGGTTGAAGAGGAAAGAGAACTAGATTTTGTCAGGCATATTTCTTGTTTGTGTAGTCCATGTGTCTCTAACTGTGGTGGTTTTATTTACACCACAGGATTTTTCAAAATTTCAGATGATCACTAAAGGCTGCCCACAATGTCCTTCCAATTCATCTTTCTGTCTGTCTGTCTGTACACATAGAATGCAAGCCAAAAAGCATGGGTTAAAATTGACTTGATGTTTAACATTAACCTGTACTTTTATAATTTTTGATATTTTAGGGTGACATATCAAAGGTTTTGATCTGTGGAGGTCTGAGTGCTGAGATCTCCACAATCGCTAAAATGATGAGAATGAAACATGCATGGTTTCTTCTGTTTTCTGAAGACAGATTCAAAATGGGCTCACAGACCTTCTATTGAGCCTGTCTTCCGCAGCAAGGAGAGAAAAAGCGATTGGTTGAGGTCTCACCACTCATACTTCCACCAGTCAAAACCATTGATATGTCACAAGTACGGTAAACTTTAAATCCATTGAAATGTCGGGTCATATTACTTAATACTGTAGAGCCATACTGAACTCTAGGTTATACCTATACAGTACAGTAATATACAAAACCCTTAGGATAAAAGAATGTGTTTTTTTTGCAACTGATTGATGGAGGTCCTGATTAAAGTACCCACAATATTTTCTTTCTTTTTTGGGGGATTATTGGGAAAACAATCATCAGCCTGTTTTAAACCATTCCTGTCTTCTCCCTTTGCTCCTATGGATTTGGTAATATTATTTAGATTTTTAGACATGTAAACTGTGAGATGAAAAACTTGGATTTTTTCTTTGCATTTCAGAATCATAGTCAGTTTTGACTATTGGTCATAGTCAGTTTACTTTTGGAATAATTAAATTCGCACCAAAGCCAAATTTCCTCGTGCTTTGCGGTAACAAATATTTTTTTTTCCTAAAATGGCGGCTACAGGTGTTACAAAATGAAAGTAAGAAACATGGGAACGCAAGGTCACCCATAATACCATGCAGACAGCCAATCAGCAGCTAGCCAGCCCCTGTGATATCACAACCGAATAAAACCCTCATCTCGCCCTGTCTCCGTCATTTCACTGTGAACTGAGTATAAGACAAGATGTGACAAGCGCAAGGGACAGTGATTAAGAAAGCGTTTAATTGTAAAATATTTAAAAGGAAGAGTTCAGGGACAGTGTAAGGAGATCGTAGGGAAACTTTTTACACTATAGCATAGGGGGAGTGCAGGGACTAATTGATCAGTGTCCCTTGGTTAATAGACAAGTAATTAAATTACACCTTGATTCACTAATTGGGGAGAAAAAGCGCTCTATTTTTACAGTTATTTAGTTTTCTACCTTGTTTTATAGATAAGTAATTTCATTAGGCATTGATTCTGTCATTGTGGTAAAAAAAAGGGGTCTAATACAACTGCTATTTTACACTTAGGCCTCATGCACACGACAGTTTTTTTTGCGCTCTGCAAACCGCGGATCCGCAAAACACAGATGGTGCAGACAAGAATGGGACAGGTTATATATTTTTTTGCAGGGCCACGGAATGGAGCAACTCTGTGTGCTGTCCGCATCTTTTGCGGCCCCATTGAAGTGAAAGGGTCTGCATCCGACCCGCCAAAACTGCGGCTCGGATGCGGACCAAAACAACGGCCGTGTGCATGAGGCCTTACAGTTACTTTTATTGTACAGTATGTCCAAGGGAACGGGCAATGGCAAAAATGTTTCTGCAGCTGGTAGAAGTAGCAGCAGAAGAAGGGGATGGTATCAACAGTCACAACAACAGGCCAGAGCTGCCAGTGTCATCCACCGGTCGTGTTTTGACCAACAAACCAGCTGTCCTTGAATGGTTAACTCGGACTTCAACATCATCTCAACTAACATCAGACACCCACAGCCAGGAATCAGTGGGTTTTTTCTGACACAACGCTTAGTTGGCATGGCCACAGAACAAGCATTGTGCCCCCACCTATCCTGCACCTACCTCTTTATTTTTCTGATCCTTCTGCTCAGGAAGTATTGCATGCTAACGGCTTTGCTCAGCTTTTTTTATTTATTTTTTAACAAGGAGGAGCTAATTGAGGACAGTAAGCAGCTACTGCCCAGCCTAGATTTGGATGTGGCCATAAGACTGGTGAGGGTGACATTACTGACGTGAAGACAATAGTGGATGATGATGTAGCCAATGGAACGTGGGAGCTTGGTGAAGAGGGGCTTTATCATCATCATCAGGGGGCGAGGGTGGCGGCTTGCCCATGAGTCAGCAGCAGGGTGGCAGCGTGCGGCTCAGCCTGCAAGGTGCAAGTGTGGCTGTGAGTCAACAGGGTGGAAGTAGTGTGAGGTCTAGAGCCAACTGTACCCAGGGTAGATGTCTGCTACTCAGGAGCCTACCTGTCCAGAAACAACTAATGGGGCACAGCTTCATAGAGGCAGGCAGTCAGCATGGAGTGGTGGAGGTTAAATTCCCTACTCGCCTGTGTGGGAATTCTTCATCAAGTTGCCAGAGGATATTAGTGTGGCTGTTTGTAGAATCTGTGGGCAGAAGGTGAAGCATGGCTAGATTGCTAATGTTGGCATCACGGCCGTGTTTCAACACATGGAGCAAAACCATAAAGTGGCTTAGGAAAACCATGGTGCTAATGTAGTTGTACAACCTGAGCCATCTCCCAGTAGCCCGCAACCCTTTTCCAGCAGTCAAGGCCTCACCACCTCAGCAGATGGGAGCTGTGTTTCCTTCCCATCATCTAATGGTCCTCATGCTCCTCCTCCTCTTAGTCACTAATTTCACCAGCAATTGATCAACAACAGTATGCATGCACTCATCCAATGGCACAGAAACTGAAAGTGCTCCTGGCCGAGTTGCTGGTACTACAGTCACTCCCTTTCTGTGTGGTTGACCCTGCACCTTTCAGAGAATTGATGGATTGTTCCAAGACAAAGTGGAGAGTCCCAAGTTGTCATTACTTCTCCAAAAAGGCTCTATCAGCCCTGCACACGTATGTTGAGCAGAAGGTGGGCCAGTCCTTGAATCTGTCTGGAACCCTACCTTCCACATGTTGGACAGACTATATGAGCAGAGGAAGGCCGTGAACAATTTCTTGATGATGCAAGCAAACAGGAGTACTCCCCTGTGAAAACTTTGAAGTTAGTCAGTGGCAGCTCATGCGTAACACCTGCTGTTTGCTCAGGCCCTTTGAGGAGGCCACTTTATTTGTTAGTCGCCAGGACTACAGGATGTATGATTTAATTTGACTCCTTCACAGCCTGGAGCATATACAGATAAATCTGGCTGGCCAGGGGACAGGAGACGTGGTGCCTTCATCTCACTGCCACCTGAGCCACTGATTCACTATTCTGATGCCGATGTTGCAACCCGCCTGATGCCACACATCTGCTGCCTCGACTGCCATATTCTCCTACTACCACCATCTTGTGCTGTTACTGCTACTGCTGTTGACCCCACATCACTACTCTGTGACTGGACCACTTTGATGACTCCTCATGCTGTTACCACCCTCACCACTCTGCAACTGGGCCACTATGATGACTCCTCATGCTGTTGCCACCCTCACCACTCTGTGACAGGGCCACTAGTGGCCTTGTTGACATCACAGTTTAATTTGCCGTTCTTTGCATCCGTCAGAAGAACTAAGAAAAGAAAACCATAACGGATTTTGTCTTTTGAGTAGCCATAAGGCCATAAGGTCTCTATCCCATGGTCAGTGTTTTGCATTAGGATTTGCTCATGATTTGGATGCCAAAAGTAGGAGTGGGTCTGAAACAAAAAAGACATGCAAATACTTCCTTCTCTTGTCATCTCTGTTTTGGACCCACACCAGTTTTTTTTGGGCCTTACCAATACTGATCAATTACTGACCAAATACTGAACGTGTAACGGTGGATGCTCAAAAGACAGGATCCGTTGAGCTGTTATTCGGACAGATCAGAAGAAGAGAAAAATAAACAGTGACGTCAGCACAAACTTACTGCTGACACCCTCTCCATTCTGTCATGGGGCCACTACCTTGTATCAGTGTGTTACACACCAGCTTCTCAAGCAATCTATGTGGAAACAAAAGACGATGTAATAAGAGACCGCTCTGTAGTAGAATCTTGCGCTGCTGCACCGTTATGTACATTATTCCTGACACAAACATTGACCTGTAAGGCTGAGTTAAAATTTCTGTTATTTGGTCAGTTAATTCCAGTAATTACTGTATGGTGAATAGTGATGGACGAACATCGGCCGGGACGCCAACGCGATCAAATGTTCACGAACCGCAAGTTCGCGGCGGGCCCCATTCACTTTAATGGCAGGTGAACCTGAAAAACCTTCAGCTCATATTTGCAGCCACCAAATACTTAGTAGAAGTGTACAAATAATCCCACAACATGGACAGTGACATACAGTGACAGAGGGGGATCAATGACAAAAATTCCAACAAAAAATATGAATCTTAATCAGGGGACATTTTTATGCGTCTTAATGGGAAATTCTCTGAAATGTTCCCTGTTGGAGCCCAGAAATTTTTTATTTTAGGACACGGGATTATGGGCCTTAAAATTTAGGCATTCACCTGACATAAAAGAAATTCTGATTATGTGGCTCGAGGTACATTATACGGTCAATGGATAAAAATTTTACTGAAAGGCCATTGGACTACAGGCCCCAAACATTAGGCATTCACCGGACAGAAAAGATCAAGTGATTATGTGGCCGGAGGTATATTACACGGTCAATGGATATCAATTTTACTGCAGGCCAGTACAAATACAGGTCAAATACATATGTTTAAAAGAACTTAAAATATAAAATGGGATGAAAAACATGTCTATCGAAATCCCCCCTCTTGAAAAATCCCCTAATAAGAATAGTTGAAAATCGAATAACATGTGGTCGTCACTGGTGTTGAATTCCTCCTAGGCACCAACAATTATTTATTACAGCAGGCCAGTAGACTACAGGCCCTAAAAATTATGCATTCAGAGGACAGAAAAGAACAAGTAAGTATGTGGCCGGCTGGAGGTAGATTACACGGTCATTGGATATTAATTGTACAGCAGGCCAGTGGACTACAGGCCCCAAAAATTATGCATTCAGCGTGCAGAAAAGAACAAATATGTGTGTGGCTGGAGGTCTATTAGACGGTCAATGGATATAAATTTTACTGAAGGCCAGTACAAATTCAGGTTAAATACATATGTTTAAAATAACTAAAAATATAAAATTGGATTAAAAACATGGCTAACGAAATCCCCCCTCTTGAAAAAAACCCTAATGATAATAGTTGAAACACGTGGTTGTCACAGGTGTTGAATTCCTCTGAGGCAGAAAAATTTGGTATTCACCGGACAGAAAAGGCCATTTATGCCATTGTATTTACTTAAGACAGTGACCATTACTTGTTCTAAATGGTAGCGGATATTTGTTGGCTGGCATGAGGAAATTCAATTAAACGTGGTCGACTCGTCACATGTGTTGAATTCCTTCGAGATCCATGCCTCATTAATTTTTAGAAATGTGAGGTAGTCCACACTGTCATGAGCTAGGCGAGTGCGCTTATCGGTCACAATGCCCCCTGCTGCGCTGAATTTCCTTTCGGACAAGACAATGGACGAGAGGCAAGCCAACAGTTCCATGGAAAATTGTGCCAGCTCTGGCCACAGGTCAAACCTGCACACCCAGTAGTGCAGGGGTTCCTCTCTTCTCAGAGCATCCCCATTGGCTGGTAAACTGATGTAGTCGGACACCTGTCGGTCTAGGCATTCCGTGAGGCTGGATCCAGAGGGAGGATGTCGATGGGTTGGCTGCAAGAATGATCTCATATCCGAAGTGACCAACACATCTTTAAACTATCCTCTTCTTGCATGCTCTGTTGGATTGGTACCCGCAACTGTTTCTCTGTGAGTGGAAATTCCTCTGCCAGCACCCGCAAAAGCAGAATGCAGCATTTCTCGAAGCAAGGCCTGGAAGTGCTGCATTCTGACAGCCCTCTTTGATGGTGGTAATATGTCCACCATTTTGTGTTTGTACCCAGGGTCTAACTACGTTGTCACCTTGTACTGGTCATTGCCGTTTATGCATTTTATATGGGGCGTTCCTCTTCAAACACTGGAGCATGAAGGCCCACATTTTCATTAAACTGGAAGCGGTGGAGTGTCCTGGTTCCTGCTCATCATCCAGGATAATGTCGTCCTCGGTCTCCTCCCCCCAGCCACGGACAATACCAGGGATCCCAGAAACGTTTAAAGCATGCTCTTCTTGCTCCTCCTCCGCCCCGGCACCATCCTCCTCTGACTCCTCTTCAGACTCCTGTTGACTTGTCTCAGATGATTCATCCAGCATTGCGACTTCCTCATCTTCCTGCTCCTGCTCCTCGACGGCTTGATCAATGACACGATGCAATGCACGCTCCAGAAAGAAGGTATAAGGTACGATGTCAATTATGGTGCCCTGGCTGTGACTGACCAGTTTGGTGATCTCATCAAATGGCCGCAGAAGTCTGCATGCGTCGCACATGAGCAGCCACTGGCGCGGTGAAAAAAAACAAGCTCCCCAGAACCTGTCCTGCCGCAGAGTTCGTACAGGTAGTCGGTAACTGCCTGTTTCTGCTGGAGCAGCCTATCAAGCATATACAAGGTGAATTTCCAGCGCGTCAGGCAGTCACAAATCAGACGTTTGATGGGCAGGTGGTGTCGCTGCTGAACGTCAGCAAGGTGAGCCATGGCCGTGTAAGATTTCAAAAATGGCCAGAGATTTTTCTGGCCTGCCGCAGGACGTCCTGGACCCCGGGGTATTTGGCAATGAATCACTGCACGACTAAGTTCAGGACGTGTACCATGCACGGCATGTGTGTCATTTTTCCCAGTTTCAGTGCCCTCAGCAGATTGGCACTGTCATCGCACACCACTTTACCAACTGTCAAATTGAGCGGGGTTAGCCACTGATCGGTCTGTGACCGCAAAGCTGAAAGGATTGCAGGACAAGTGTGGCTCTTGGCTTCCAGGCACAACAGCCGCAGCACAGCATGGTAACGTCTCACCTGGCACGTCGAATAGTTTCTGGGGAGCTTTGGGGGCGCAGCGGAAGAGGCAGTAACAGTGAAAAATGAGGAGTCAGCCGAGGAGGAGACGGAAGATGGATTAGGAGGAGGAGAAAAAAAGGCAGGCCTGCATGCAATCCGTGGGGGTAACACCAAATCCACACGGGTGCCACGGGTTGAATGCTTGACGGCCGTCAGAAGGTTCACCCAGTGGGCAGTAAAAGTTATGCATCTTTGCCAGACCACGTGTCTGTGGTCAGATGTATCTTGGCACCGACACTGTGTGCCAGAGATACATTTACTTGCCGCTGAACGTGGCCATATAGCTCCGGGATACCCTTCTGGGAGAAATATTTACTTCCAGGGACCTTCCATTGCGGTGTTCCAATGGCCACAAATTTTCTAAAGGCCTCTGAGTCCACCAATTTATATGGCAGTAGTTGGCGGGCTAGCAGTTCCGACAAGCTGGCGGTCAGCCGTTGGGCAAGAGGGTTATCCGGCGTTATCATCTTTTTTTGCTCGAACATTTGGGCCATGAAATACTGCCTTTTGCCAGATGAACGTTACAATGGCACAGTGGTAGGTGGAGGACAAATGGGAGGATAGAGGAGAAGGGGAAGGAAAAGAGGCAGGACGTGGAGCATCAGGAGTGTGTCTTTGTGGGTTCTGATGGTGTTGCTGGGGTTGGTGATGGGAGGCCAGGTGCCTTATTAAGGCCGTTGTCCCTAGGTGAGTGTTGGGCTTACCGCTACTTATGCGTTGACAGCACAGGCTGCAGATGGCAACACTATTGTCAGCAGCAGACACGTTAAAAAAAGCCCACACTGGGAGCCATGTGCCGGCGTCCTGGGAGCGGCAGATATGACCATGCATGGTGGATGGCTCGTTCCAGATACATTAGCAGTCTGCTTTTTGCCCCCTGTGCACTGTAAGTTCTTCCTGCTTCTCCTCCTTCTCAATATCTGCTGCTCCGTCTCTCCCTCTGAACTCCCCTCCTCTTCCTCTCTTGTGGGCACCCACGTGACGTCCATAGACACATCATCATCGTCCCCTTCACCATCACTGACATTAGAGATCTTGGAGTAGGCAGCAACAGTGGGGACCACCCTCCTTGGGCTGATCTGGGTACTGTCGTCAGACTGCTGGGTGGCGACCGTTGATACCTCCTCTTCCTGATCCGATCCCAAGAATGGCTGCGCATCGGTAAGGTCTTGTAATGGATGTGAAAAAAATTCCTCTGACTCGAGCGGAGGGGATATGGTGGTGGTGGTGTCTTTGGGGGTGCACACAGCAGAGAGTGAAGAGGGTGCAGATAGAGAGGATAAGGAGGGTGCAGAAGAGGAAGGCTGAGTGAGCCACTCAATTAAGTCTGGTGCGTCCTTTGACTTAATCGCACGCACCTTCTGCAACTTCCCACTTAGGCTCCGGCCTGGTGCTTCTGCCAGACCCCTACCACCCCTGCGGAATGGCCTGCCTCTTCCTCTGCCTGTCATTTTCAAAATAACCCTGTGACAAAAGTCCCTATAGAAGAGCAGTATTTCTGGAAGAAGGTATATCACACCCCTGCTTCTGTAGCTGAGGTAATGCAGCAAAACCTGCTGCTCAATACAAATGCACTATAATATACTTTCTATGTTATAAAGTATATTATAAGTATATTACACCCCTCAGTAAGTCACACCTATCGATAGCACACCTATACCAGTCCCTAAAAGGACTTTTGTGGCCCTATTAGCTAGCGTTTGGTGTCCCTAACAGTCTGTCCATGCTCCCCACCGCAACCTCACCCTACACTAGCAAAACACTGAATGTAAAATGGCGGACAGATCAGGTTTATTTATAAGGTAGGGCATATGTCCATGTGCTGAAACGTCTCAATTGGTGGTCCTGTTCCACCTGATGGATGTGTCATAGGTCAAAGGTCTTCGCAATGAAAAAGAATAAGGCACCGGCGGACATCGCCATATGTTCGCCGATTCGGCGAACCGCGAACGATCAAAGTTCGCTGAAAAACGTCTGCCGGGCGAACCGCAAGGCCATCTCTAATGGTGAACCAAAATCAGGAGCCAATACTACTCTCAAATTAGGTATTATGAAAATATTTGCCCAGGTTCTGTGTTTTGGAACCGTAACTGATCAAATTAGGGATGTGTGAACTGAGCCTAATAGTGACACATGCCAATGCACACATCCGTATACTGTATGTGACTCTCCTGTCATACACAGTGCGTCACTAAGGACTATTTATTCATGTTGCTGGTATACACAGTGATGTACATCGAGATATACTCTCCCTGCAGGTCCGGATATAGCTGATTAAATGTCTTTTATGACAAATTCAGACAGAAGCACATGAATTTTTTAAATTAGGCTAAGCATCCGAATCGAATTTTTGAAACTTCGCTCATCTCTAGTCATCACTTAGGGTGCCCAATAAGAGAAGTTTACTTTTATATTGATTAATTTTATGACTTTCATTGTTTCTAGAACAAAACAAATGAAACATACCAGAGTTGAGGGAGGTATGCCCCATTCAGTTTGCATTCTTATGACAATTGTTGTCTGTGGGAAGTGTGAGACAATTAAAGCTTAGTATACTAGAAGACAAATATACCCTTTAGTGGTGGTAAGTTATATATCTCACACTGTTTGATGGAGTAAATTACCTTTCCTATGGTTCCAAAGCTATTCCTTTAATTATAAAATCTGGTATACCCTAATTAAACGCACAGCTATAAAGGGGGAGCATAGCAACTTGCTTTGCAGCCTTTTTTGTATTGTCTTACTCTTTTGCACTGGTGTGTTTTCAAACAAACTGTCAAATACAATTTTGAAATGTAGTTTGAGTGGGTAAAAACATTTCCCATCCCCACATGCATGTGCTATTTCAGTCTGTACTAGAGATTAGCACATTTCTTGAAACTTTCACGTTGAATTGTAACAAATTTGTAAACAAATTTGAGTCTGGAAAGACTTTAAATGGAGATGAGCAAATAATTTGTAATGAACCAGGTTTCTTATGAACTTCCCAAAATTTCACCTAGGAGATGAACCCAAAGCATTTCAGGTCTGCTTCAGATGAATAAAGCACAGCTTTATTTTAATGCACGTCATGGGGGATAAAGCACAAGGGAGGAAGATAAAGATACTCACATTATCTTCAGAGGAAGTGGGGTGGGAGGTCTTGTGCTGCAGACGGCAGGGAGGTGCCCTTGTAGAATGACTAGAATGTCATTCTGTGTTGGGTTGTAAATGAGGGTGGATTGGTATAGCAGTGACTGACAGAAAACAATCTTAATGACAGTGTACGTTAACAATCAAGCTTCTATTCTAGTGTGAGGGACGGTGTAGGGAAAGCCTAGAAAAAAGAAAAATTGTGTAGAATAGGTAAAGGCAGGCAAAAGTTTTTATCCAGGGAGTGAAAGGTAAGGAGCTGAGTCTGGGTGTGCCTAGTGTTGGGTGCGAATATTCGAATCGCGAATATTAATTGTGAATATTGGTACTTCGAGAATTTGTGAATATTTAGAATATAGTGATATATATTCGTATTTTCTAATATTTGAAATTTCTTTTCATCTGAACCCATGATCCCTCCCTGCTTCTTGCTTGTGGGCCAATGAGAAGGCTGCAATGTCTTTGTCTGAGCTTAGCAACATCCCTAGCAACCAGTAGAAAAGTTGCCTACCCCTTACTATATAAGAACCTCCCCAGCAGCCATTTTCTACAGTTTTTTTTAAAGTTCTGAGAGATACAGCAGTGTCATTGCTGTGCTCTGTGCTTTCCACTCATTACATTAGATAGATAGTTAGAGAGATTATATACACTGCTCGAAAAAAATAAAGGGAACACAAAAATAACACATCCTAGATCAGAATTAATTAAATATTCTTCTGAAATACTTTGTTCTTTACATAGTTGAATGTGCTGACAACAAAATCACACAAAAAAAAAATGGAAATCACATTTTTTAACCCATGGAGGTCTGGATTTGGAGTCACCCTCAAAATTAAAGTGGAAAAACACACTACAGGCTGATCCAACTTTGATGTAATGTCCTTAAAACAAGTCAAAATGAGGCTCAGTAGCGTGTGTGGCCTCCACGTGCCTGTATGACCTCCCTACAACGCCTGTGCATGCTCCTGATGAGGTCGCAGACGGTCTCCTGAGGGATCTCCTCCCAGACCTGGACTAAAGCATCTGCCAACTCCTGGACAGTCTGTGGTGCAACGTGGCGTTGGTGGATAGAGCGAGACGTGATGTCCCAGATGTGCTCAATTGGATTCAGGTTTGGGGAACGGGCGGGCCAGTCCATAGCATCAATGCCTTTGTCTTGCAGGAACTGCTGACACACTCCAGCCACATGAGGTCTAGCATTGTCTTGCATTAGGAGGAACCCAGGGCCAACCGAACCAGCATATGGTCTCACAAGGGGTCTGAGGATCTCATCGCGGTACCTAATGGCAGTCAGGCTACCTCTGGCGAGCACATGGAGGGCTGTGCGGCCCTCCAAAGAAATGCCACCCCACACCATTACTGACCCAATGCCAAACCGGTCATGCTGGAGGATGTTGCAGGCAGCAGAACATTCTCCACGGCGTCTCCAGACTCTGTCACATCTGTCACATGTGCTCAGTGTGAACCTGCTTTCATCTGTGAAGAGCACAGGGCGCCAGTGGCGAATTTGCCAATCTTGGTGTTTTCTGGCAAATGCCAAACGTCCTGCACGGTTTTGGGCTGTAAGCACAACCCCCACCTGTGGACGTCGGGCCCTCATATCTGTTTCTGACCGTTTGAGCAGACACATGCACATTTGTGGCCTGCTGGAGGTCATTTTGCAGGGCTCTAGCAGTGCTCCTCCTTGCACAAATACGGAGGTAGCGGTCCTGCTGCTGGGTTGTTGCCCTCCTACGGCCTCCTCCACATCTCCTGATGTACTGGCCTGTCTCCTGGTAGCGCCTCCATGCTCTGGACACTACGCTGACAGACACAGCAAACCTTCTTGCCACAGCTCGCATTGATGTGCCATCCTGGATAAGCTGCACTACCTGAGCCACTTGTGTGGGTTGTAGACTCCGTCTCATGCTACCACTAGAGTGAAAGCACCGGCAGCATTCAAAAGTGACCAAAACATCAGCCAGGAAGCATAGGAACTGAGAAGTGGTCAGGTCACCACCTGCAGAACCACTCCTTTATTGGGGGTGTCTTGCTAATTGCATATAATTTCCACCTATTGTCTATCCCATTTGCACAACAGCATGTGAAATTGATTGTCACTCAGTGTTGCTTCCTAAGTGGACAGTTTGATTTCACAGAAGTGTGATTGACTTGGAGTTACATTGTGTTGTTTAAGTGTTCCCTTTATTTTTTTGAGCAGTGTATATAACACAGAAAGTTAGTGGGAGATCAGTGTAGGTTATATCCTGATATAGTGTAGCTGTTGCATCGCAGTGTGTTAGGTAGTGTGATAGGTTCTGCTGTCCATACATACATGCAGACCTGCTAAAATGTGAAGTTTCAAGAATTGCGCCAAAATATTCATATAATTAGTTCTGATTAGCAGAATTGTGAATATATTGGAGCACTCTATCTGCATATAAAGCCATTTTTAATGTTCTGCCGTGCCAACCATTTTCTAGAGTCTCTGGAAACTTCTAGCAGCTTGGAAAATGTAGCAAAAGGGACCCACGCCTGTATTTTACGCGAATATTACATTGCCGATATTCACAAGAAAGAAAATAATCTCGAATTCGCGAATTCAAAAATATATGATGAATATTTGGCCAAATATTTGTGAAATATAGCGAATTCAAATATAGCCCCTGCCGCTCATCACTAGGTGTGCCTGACAGTGCCTTCTGGCTGCAGTTACTCCCCTTAAACACATCAAAAGCTGCTGCAGAATATCAAAAGCAGCTACCTACAAGAACATTTCTTCCCCCCACCATTTTAACAGAGATACAATTTTTTTATTTTTGTGTGGGGAATAAGTTCAAAACTGGTCAAATGTTTTACCACCCCAAGGATAGATAACATTTGAAATCTCAGTAAAAACACCTGAAAGACCAAAATCTGTGTCAGGTAATTTCTTTTTGGCTTTATGAAAATAGAAATATATGTGTGCAACATGTGTCTTACAATGCAGAGGGTAATGTTTTAATCTGTGAGTTAAAACTGGAAATACTAGTCCAAAATCTGTGTCAGGGCATCTCCAGACAGTTCAAATGTTCTTTTTAGTTTTTGCGAAATATAGCAATACAGAATACAAGTATGCAACGTGTGCCTTATAATACAAAGGCTAGAGTGTTTGAAATCTCTGAGTGATAACATGTATTAATAGGCCAAATCTGTGTCAGGGCATCACCAGACAGTTCAGGTTTTGAGGGTGGTTTGGGAAAATAGCAATATATTTATGTGTGCAACGTGTGTCTTACAATGCAGAGAATAGCATTTTAAACCACTGAGTGAAAACATGATATACTAGTCCAATATCTGGGCATTTCCAGACTGTTCAATATTTTGTTTTTATTTTGTAAAATATAACAACAAAACTGTGCAATGTGTGTCTTATAATACAGTTGGTATTGTTTGAAATCTCTGAATGATAATGTGAAATAGCAGGTCTGTCAGGGCATCTCCAGACAGTTCCAAGTTTTTTTTTGTTTTGATTGGGGATTAGTGTTGATCGAGCACCAAAGTGCTCGTGTGCTCTGGTGCTCTGGCCGAACACATTGGTATGCTCGTGTACTCTGCTGAGCAACCGAGTACAATGGAAGTCAATGGGAGAACCGAAGGCACCCCCTGCTCAGAAGAGAAGAGGGTGTCTGGTTCACAAAAAAAGGTTAGAAATTGATGGAACACCATCAAAATGGTTTGAAAAAAGCATTAAGAGGATAGCTGGATGCATCTTGGACTCCTATTATCTACGACATACAATAGACAACCACATAAAGGCTATATGCCAAAAGCCAGGTATGTGTAAGCCCTCAATATATCCATTAGACAGATAACAGGCTTAGTCAGCATACCTTACAATGGCAGCCTTGTGCACTATGAGACATTCCAAACCAGCTCTCATCTGACTGAGAGCCAGTAAGCCTCAAAGTTAATTCAGATCTGTTGGATGGCTTGGGTGGACCTGCACACCTAGATCAATATCATTAGGTTGACAAAAAGTTTTCTGATTGTCCTAACATAATATTCATTATTACAGTTTTGTCATGTAAAACCAAATTTGCATAAACATGGGCATATGGGAAAGACATGCAAATGAGCAGAATTTGCCTTGTTTTTCAGCTGAAAAACCTTTTGCATGGAAAATTTTAGATCTACACTACTAAAGAACAGCGCCATCTATTGGTTTCATAGTCTTATGACAAGACTAATAGTCATCTAAGGAAAAAGACCGGCACTCGCTTAAGTAGATATAATGCTTCTTTCTTTTTATTGCCACATAGAGGAACAAAGTAAGTGACGCGTTTTGACCCTAAACAGAGTCTTTGTCAAACAAATAAATGTGCAGCAAACAAGATTTAAATAGCCTGCCGGATCTGGCGTCATAGAATATGACATCAGGTAGTCAAGGCAACATATAAACAAAAGGAAACAGCAATGACTGACAATACAGAGGGGAATACACAAGGTTACATTCTGAAAATACATTGTTAAACAAATTAGTACACTCATTTGCTATTATGCCAACAAAGACACAACATCTGGTTAGTTGTTAAAGGGACAGTACACAATAAAAACCTGAAAATTGGTTGCAATATTCATCACTTTTTCTGTAAGAAAATAAAAGGAAAATATCCATTTAGTAATAAACATTCACCGGTAATAAATAAGAAATCATGAATCCATGTATGGATTCTTGAAATATTCATGATATATAGGGAGACTAACTCAAAAAAACAATTGAGCTCGTATTCGCGATTCAGGCCCTTTGGATCTAAGGTCTGTAACCTATAGATCCAATAGGACTTGCGTTTTTTCAACATCTGCATCCTATCACCACCCCTCCGTGGTGGCAAGACTTGTTCTATAATATGAAAATGTAGTTGGGAGACATTATGGCAATATTGTTCGAAATAAAAGGGAATTGGTAGTAATAGGTTCTTCTTCCGTATGGTTGATTTGTGTTTACAGAACTTGTCTTTCATCCGAGTTGATGTCTCACCAACATATACAAGCACACACGGGCATTTCAATATGTATATAACAAAATTGCTATTACATGTGAAAAAAACTTTAATGGGAAATTTTTCCCCTGTGTGTGGATGAGTGAGGTATTCTCCCCTGATGACACTAGAGCAATGGATGCACTGCAAACAGGGAAATGTGTCCTTCTTAGGTGTGGATATTGTCATTTGTCATGATAGGCTTTTGCAACTCCCTATATCAGCTCTAACTATGGCGTCTCTAATATTCTTGGGCCTTTTATAACATACCATAGGTAAATTCTGAAATTCCTGTATTGTAGGGTATGCCTTCCTTATGATGTCCCAATGTTTATGAATGACACTCCCAAATTTGTTAGTCCAAAGATAGTACTTCACTATAAAGGGTATACGTGTCTTATTTGTTTGGTGTTGTACTGATCCAGAGACTGTATTGGTTAACTTATCACGTATCACATGTTTTAGCAGAGATTCTGGATATCCCCTTGTTGAAATTTTTTTTTGGTCATATCCTCAAGCCTGGTCTCCTTCACTGTGGAATCTGACACTTTTCTATCTACACGCCGAAATTGTGAGTATGGTAAAGATTTTTTAACCGCAGGTGGATAATTAGTTGTAAAATGCAGAAGACAATTTCTGTCGGTTTTCTTGATGTATAAATCAGTCTGGATTCATGATTTCTTATTTATTACCGGTGAATGTTTATTACTAAATGGATATTTTCCTTTCACTTTCTTACAGAAAACGTGACGATTATTGCAACCAATTTTCAGGTATTTATTGTGTGCTTTCCTTTTAACAACTAACCAGATGTTGTGTCTTTGTTGGCATAATAGCAAACAAGTGTACTAATTTGTTTAACAATTAATTTTCAGTATGTAACCTTGTGTATTCCCCTCTGTATTGTCAGTCATTGCTGTTTCCTTTTGTTTATATGTTGCCTTGACTACCTGACGTCATATTCTATGACCCCAGATCCAGCGGGCTATTTAAATCTTGCTTGCTGCACATTTATTTGTTTGACAAAGACTGTTTAGAGTCAAAACGCGTCACTTACTTTGTTCCTCTATGTGGCAATAAAAAGAAAGAAGCATTATATTTACTTAAGCAAGTGCCGGTCTTTTTCCTTGGATGTTTGTGGGACGCTGACCCTGACACGTGCACTGTGCCGGCTGTTTCTCTCTTTTGTAAGACTAATAGTCTTGTCATAAGACTATGAAAGCAATAGATGGCGCTGTTCATGAGTCATGAACAGTGCCATCTATTGGTTTCATAGTCTTATGACAAGACTATTAGACTATGAGTCTTATGACAAGACTATTAGTGTAGCCTTTTGCATGGAAAATCTGCGATAATAATTTGTGATAAGAATTTTTGCAATCTACACTACTCATGAACAGCGCCATCTATTAGATTCATAGTCTTGTCATAAGACTATGAAACCAATAGATGGCGCTGTTTATGAATCATTACAAGCAGGGCAATAGTCCTCATATACACCCTAGCAAGCTTATATTACCACAGATAAAGTGCTAGAAGATGTGTGAATGATAGCAGCAATCCGATATACACCTCAGTGTTAGCTCAGGCTATTTATTATAGGTTCAGTGCTACACGGTGTGTGTACTCTGTTGAGCAGTGTGTCCCACTTACTAGCACCCCAACAAGATGAACAGCGCCATCTATTGGTTTCATAGTCCTATGACAAGACTAATAGTCTTGTCCTAAGACTATGAAACCAATAGATGGTGCTGTTCATGAGTCATGAAAAGCGCCATCTATTGTTTTCCCAGTTTTATAACAAAACTATTAGTCTTGTCATAAGACTTTGAAACCAATAGATAGCACTATTTATGATTATGAAGCACCAACAAACAACTATATCATAAATATCTCGCATGGAGTTATTCGTATTATCACCTACACAGCTCAGAGAGCAACCACACAGAGAGTAATTTTAATTAATTATTCTTTATTAGATATCCAACATGATAGATGGTATATCAGTTAAAAAACATATACAAAAGACAGTACATACTGGGAACAGATCGGTGTTACAATAAATGTATAAAAACAGAGTAAGCTCCAAACCAATAAGGGACTAGTATCCCCCCGTACACAGTGGCGCAGTATCAGCTAGGTGGGGCGCATATAGCAATAGAGGCATCCAGAGCATACATACACCAACACTCCAAACATTTAAGGGAGTGTAAGCCTGGATGCCGCCCACAACAAGCGGAGACTGCAGGAGATAAGGGGGGAAAAAACACTGTTTAAAGTGCAAGTGCAATAAATACCTACTGACCCTGGTCTGAAACAGCCGCCCGACGATCGTTTCGCAAAGTGCTTCCTATTTATGATTAGTGTAGACCGCAAATTTTCCATGCAAATGGTTTTTCCGCTGAAAAACAAGGCAGATTCTGCTCATTTGTATGTCTTTCTCATATTCCCATGTGTATGCAAATGAGTTTTTACATGACAAAACTGTATAGAGAGGTTATTGAATATTATGTTAGGACGATCAGAAAACTTTTTGTCACCCTAATGATATTGATCTAGGTGCGCAGGTCCATCCAAGCCATCCAACAGATCTGAAGTAACTTTAAAGCTTACTGGCTCTCAGTCAGATGAGAGCTGGTTTGGAATGGAACGTTTAGGAGTGCTAGAACTTGATAAGAAAGTATGCAATAAAGTCTGATGATGATGGGATGGAACGTTTATGAGTGATAGATCGTAAATATTCCTATGTGAGGAAAAAAAAAAAAAAGCTGGTTTGGAATGTCTCATAGTGCACAAGACTGCCATTGTAAAGTATGCTGACTCAGCCTGTTATTTGTCTCATGGATAGATTGATGGCTTGTACATACTTGGCTTTTGGCATATAGCCTTTTTGTGGTTGTTTATTGTATGTTGTAGATAATAGGAGTCCAAGATGCATCCAGCCATCCTCTTAATGCTGGTTCCAAAACATTTTGATGGAGTTTCCATCAATTTCTAACCTTTTTTTGTGAACCAGATACTCTCTTCTTCAGAGCAGGGGGTGCCTGGTTTGATACTTGGGTCTCCCATTGACTATCATTGTATTAAATTGTACTCGAGCACCCGCAGTATTCGGCCGAGCACTCCGATGTGCCGAGCATAGCGATGCTTGAGCCGAACAGCTGTTCGACCGAGCAGGCTCGCTCAACACTATTGGGAATTAATCTCCTAGTAGATTGACACACATGAGATTGAAAAAACACATGAGTCCATCAAGTTCAAACAAGGGATAGGTGAGGACGCGAATCCCAGAAGGAAGTGAGACTCAGATTTCTACACATTTTCAAAAGCATTAATGTCATTTACTTTTAAGAATTCATCTGAACCTTTTTTTAAACTGTCCACTGTTCCTGCTCTGACCCCGTCCTGTGGAAGTGTATTCCACAGATTCACATTTCTTACAGTAAAGAAGTTTTGACGCTTCTGGAGACTGAACTTTTTCTTCTCTAGTTGGAGGCAGTGCTCCCTTGTCTTTTGAGGGCATTTGACATGGAACAGTTTTTCACTGTATTTTTTGTATGGCCCATTTATATATTTTTATAGGTTAACCCCTTAGTGACCACCCATACATGTTTTTACAGCGTTCACTAAGGGGCCTTAGACTGGGCTGCAGCTTTTTTACAGCGGCCCAGTCTAAGCGCTGCACGGGTCCCCTGTGCAGCGGTGAGCTGGGACCCGGCTTTCAAATGAGAGCCATGGCCCTGCTCTAACCGGCCGGACCGGGAGGAGTGCTGATCCAGGCTGTTTAACAGTTTACATGCTGCGGGCAATGGCGCCCGCCGCATGTAAAGTGCTGACAGAGGAAGCGGACTCCCTCTGTCTCCCATCGGAAACCTGCGATCGCATTTGCATGTGAAGGCTGCCTTGGGTCTGATGTAGGCCCCATACCAGTCTTCAGTAATTTCCAGCAGGCAGCGCCTCTCTGGCGCAGCCTGCTGGTCAATGTTACAATAGCATTGCCATTAAAATGCAATGCACTATAGGGATTGTGCATTGCATTTTAAAAGCAATCAAAACGCTGTTATAGTCCCCTTGTGGAACTATTAGGTGGTAAAAAAAAAAAAACGTAAAAAAAAAATTAATTATTCAATTTAAAAAATCCCATAAAAAAATTACCCTTTTTTTTACATTGAAAATACGCTTTTCAATGAAAAAAATTTCACCCGTATGTTTGGCATTTACGCTTCTGTAACGACCCGGACTACATAAATATAATGTAAATTATCCTGTACAGTGAACGCTGTAAAAAAAAAAAAAAAAGATAAAAAAAAGACAGAATTACTAATTTATTCTTAATTGTCACAGACAAAAACATAATAACAAACGATCAAAAAGTGCCATATACTCCAAAATGATAACAATGAAAATTATAGGTTGTTCCACAAAAATCAAGCCCTCACACAACTTCATAGAAAGAAAATTAAAAACGTTATGGGTCTTGGGTAGCAGCAATGCAAAAACATTTTTTTCTGTAAAGAAAAAGGGTT
Organism: Bufo bufo; assembly: GCF_905171765.1. Lineage (NCBI taxonomy): Eukaryota > Metazoa > Chordata > Amphibia > Anura > Bufonidae > Bufo > Bufo bufo. Next base: position 308,320,322 of record NC_053389.1, read on the forward strand.
TTATTGCAAAAAAGTAGTACAATGTAAAAAAAAAAAAAAAAATGTATGTGTTTGGCATCACTGTAATCGTACTATCCCAGAGAATAAAGATATTATGTTATTTATACTGAAAAATAAACGCTGTAAAATTAATAATGTGGCAGTATTGCTGTTTTTCCCTTCTCTGTCCCAGAAAGAGTTAACACAATTAAATCAGAAAGTTATGTGTACCCCAAAATGGCAACATTTAAAAAAAAAACTTTTCCCGCAAAAAACAAACCCTCATAAAGCTATATAGATAGAAAAATAAAAAAGTTATAGCTCTTGGAACGTGGCGATGAAAAAAGGAAGAAAAACGCTTGGTCATTAAGTCCCAAAACAGGCTGGTCACTAAGGGGTTAATCATTTCCCCCTTAGATGTCTCTTCTCAAGACTAAATAAATTTAATTATTTTATTCTTTCTTCATAACTAAGAACTTCCATGCCCCTTATCAGTTTAGTCACTCTCTTCTGTACTTTTTCCAGCTGCAGAGAGTCCTTTCCATGGACTGGTGACTAGAGTTGAGCGGACACCTGGATGTTCGGGTTTGGCAGGTTCGGCCAAGCTTGAAAAAAAAGTTCGGGTTCAGGACCCGAACTTGACCCCGAACCCCATTGAAGTCAATGGGGACCCGAACTTTTGGGCACTAAAATGGCTCAAAAATAGTCCTGGAAAGGGCTAAAGGGCTACAAAAGGCATAAAAATGTGCTTAAGAGCATGGCAACTGTTCTGCAAACAAATGTGGATAGGGAAATGACTTAAAATAACATAAAATACAGAAAAATTAAAAATAACAATCTAAATCTAGGTAGTTCGGAGGTTGAGGAGGCGGTGGATGGGTGGATGTTGTGGTGTAGGTTGACGTGGCAGTGTAGGTGGAAGCGGCGGTGAAGGAGGAATAGGAAGCCAACACTGATTTGTGTTATTTTTTTATTTTTAAATTGGGGTATCCCCCAAAATATTGGGACATATAACAAAATAAAACAAAGAATAAGTGCACTTGAGTACAAGAATGGATGGTTGAGGCTGGTATAAATGTCTATTCTGCACAAGGTACGGACAAGTCCTGTGGGATCCATGCCTGGTTCACTTTAAGCATGGGGTCAAAATCCCCTGATATATATTTTTTTTCAGGTAGCCAGAGATGTTTTTGGTACAAAGGGGCAACGCTGTATGGCAGAGGTCTGCAACATCAGGATGCTTCGAACCCCTGAAGATGCCACATTAGTGATCCTTAAAGGAATGCACTGCAGACGTTCCCTGGAAAGGAATGATAGAAGGAGCAAGAGAGAAATTAGAGCAAAAGGATAGAGATAGTGAATGTACATGAGAAGTCCTGTTAAGCAAGCGATACAAGTAGCGGAATAATAGTCTACTTAATGTTACAAATGGAAGTAACAAATAACAAAGTGATCTGATTAAGAAAGAAAGCTGTAATGCTATAGGAGATGCATGGTCTCCCCCCCCTCGTCGCCCCAGAGATAACTAGAGAACATTATCAGAGAAAAACCTTGCTGGTAAGTGAATGGGTGCCATTTGCAATGTGTAGAGTATCTTAGGTAGTACATACACCTTCAGGACATTTTTCCTGCCCATGCAGGACAGAAATGTTAGAGCATATTTCTGCAAGAGTTGCTTAATATTGTCTAAAAGGGGGCATAATTGGTCTTATGCAGGTCTTTTAGACGTCTCGGAATCTGTATCCCTAAATACTTAATGGGAACCTTTGACCAATGAAAAGGCACAGATGACTCCAACTGAGCTACTTGTTCTTCTGAGAGTGTGATATTCAATAATTCTGATTTGGTAGAGTTTACCTTAAAGTCTGAGAGTGTGCCAAACTCCCAAAGACACTGAGGCCCGTCTCCGGGTTAGTAACCAGGAAAAACAAATCATCCGCAAATACGGTACACTTCAGATCTCTTTTGCCATACTGGCCTCCTACAATCTCGGTAGATTGTCTAATGGATTGGATAAGGGTTTCAGCTACAAGGATGAACAAAGACGGGGATAGGGGCATCCCTGCCTAGTCCCATTTGTGATCTCAAAAACAGGTGAGAGTGTGCCATTCACTTGCAACCTACCATGTGGTTGGCCATATAAGGTGAAGATTGCCTGGACAAAGGATTCTGGGAGGCAAAATCTGCCCAGGGCCGATCTCATAAACCCCCAATTATCCCTGTCAAATGTCTTCTCGGCATCTATTCCCAGAAGGACTAGTGGGACTTTCCTAGTGTGTGCTAAATGAATCAAGTGGAATATCCTGTGAGAGTTATCCTTCCCCTCTCTACCTTTTACAAAGCCTGATTGTTCACATCCCACAAGGGAAGGCTGAACCAAGCCCAACCAAATATCTTTGCACAGATCTTCAGGTCCAGATTTAATAATGATATCGGCCTGTAGCTTCCACAATTATGTGGGTCCTTACCCTCCTTATGTATGAGAGTCACATATGATTCCTGAATTTGTCTGGGTAGCGAACTCCTTTGCAATAAAGTATTACAAACTTCTGTAAAGTGGGGAATAAGGATCTCTTTGAGATGTTTATAATGTAGCAAAAGAAGACCATCCAGTCCTGGGCTCTTCCCTGGGGCAAAACTATGGATTATCTGTCTCACCTCCTCCTGTGTAATGGGTCTAATTAAATGAGCTGCCACCTCGGAGGATAAAGCTGGTACATAATGTAAGTTTAAGAATGCAGACACACGTTCTTATCTAAGATGTGAAGAGTCTGGGCCTTCATTTTGGTTGAGATTGTATAGTGTCACATAGAACTCTTTAGTGTGAGAATTGCAAGATTATATAATTTAAAAAAAATATATAGATAGTGACATGGAAAATAAAAATAAATTCTAAAAAAAAAAAAAAAGATTGTCACAAAAATGTGACTTAAACAATACGTAGGTCATTTTCTAATGACATTCATTTTAGGACGTTAGTCTGAATTTCCTCAATGGTACTGTCTGAGAACTAAGGAATGAATACCCAGCATTTCCTAGCAAACATTAGTGAAAAACATACTGCACACAGATGGCATTCAACTGTTAATCACTGACCATTGATTGAATGGGTCGGTCCGTCGTGTAAAATGGAAAAAGCTGACGCATGCTACAATTTTTTTCTGAACAAACCGATGTTCCATGAAAAAATAGCGACTTGGCCCATTGAGTTTAATGGGTCAGTGTTTAGTCCCGACACTGTCAGTTCTTTAATCAGACAGACAGGAAAATGAATTGCCTAAATAAGAACTTAGAGGTATGGCCACACAGGGTGGAATAACGTCAGCATAGATTCTGGTGCAGATCTTGCTGTGATTCTGCCGTACAATTTAGGCTACATGCACACGACCGTATGTGTTTTGCGGTCCGTATGCCATCTGTTTTTTTTTTTTTTTTTGGTGGACCCATTGTAACAATGCCTAAAACGGACAAGAATAGGACATGTTCTATTTTTTTTGCGGGGCTACGGAATGGGCAAACAGATGCGGATAGCACACATTTTTGGTGGACCCATTTTATAAATGGGTCTGCAACCTATCCGCAAAAAAAAAAACGGAACGGACACGGAAACAAAATACGTTTGTGTGCATGAGGCCTTACACTGTGCATTTTTTATGGCTTTTATTGAACATTTTCCATGAATTTCCTACTATACAATACAAAATGCGAGATCCACAGCATAAATTTCAAATCTGTATCTCAAATCAATTGTTTTCCTGCAGATTTATTAAACCACATCCACACTGCTGCTAATATTATTATATTTTTATTTAGCAAATCTTTATTTATCACAGCAGGCATGATAAAAAAAAAGACAATAACATAATGCGGGCAACAGCCCAACAATTGAGGAAGGCATATAAGATACAAAGTTGTAATATGTAGGTACATCAAAATAGGCAGATATGCAATATGTTGAGTTAGACTTGTTTAGGCAGACATTACATGAATGGTAAATATGACATATAAGGAACTGGTTCCCGTGAGGGTATAGCTAGTAAGTGTCAGAAAGAGACAGAGGGGGAGCAGGAGAAGACATCATAAAATCAGACAGATTGCTGGCTAAGACATAACTACTAATATGACTAAACAATTATGATAGTCTTTGGAGGCGTATGCAACCTAAGGAATTATCTAATGAAGAGGAGCTATTACTGCTGGGTCCCGGTGGAGGGCCACAGGCTCTGCGTCTCCATCTCCCAGCCATTTTAGCCACGGACCCCAGAGGTCAATAAATTTGTCGTGCGAGAGGGTCTTCCAACTAGTTAGCTCCTCGAACCTGCAAATCTCATGAGCCTTTTGGGTCCATTCTTCAATTGAAGGAGCTTGTGTCGAGAGCCAATGTCGGGGGATCAAAAGCTTGGCAGCTGACAACATGTGTGCTAATAATGAGTATTTGTGCAGGGGGAAGTCCTTTGAAGGTGCATTGAGTAGTACCAAAGTCGGAGAGAGTGGAGGGGCCAAAGGACATATTTGTTGCAATGTCCTACTAAGCGTGGTCCAGAACTGGGAGACCCCCTTGCACGACCACCATATATGTGAGAGTGTGCCAACCTCTTCGTGGCATCTCCAGCAAACCGGGGAAGTGAGAGGGTCCAACCTATGCAACACATCTGGAGAGCGGTACCATCTTGTCAGCAATTTAAAGGAATTCTCCTGGATTCTAATGCACCTGGAGAACCCGTGAGAATTCCTCAATAACGAGGAGACAGTCTCATCCGACAAGGCTATACCCAAATCCTCCTCCCAATGAAGGCCGGTCTGTTTGGTGCGCCCTCCATTAACAGCTTATTGTAAATTAGCAAGATAGTCTTTCTCGCCGGTTTGGGAGAGGCCACAAGAACGTCATACCACGAGGGAATGAAGTTTTTGTTAGCTTTTTTAAGGTACTGTTGACATATAAATGAGAAATGTGAGTAGTGCAGAGGGGTCCAGCTCAAAGCCATCTGCAATGCCCGGAGGTCCGCAATGGATGGGACCCGCAGATCCCTCAAGAAGTCCCCCACAGAGAAGGCGCCAAAGGCAGACCAGATTCCCAGGACATCTGATTAATTTGAGATCAAACAGTACGGCAGCAGGTGCATGGGTAAAAGGGGTGAGGGACCAGGGGGAAATCCAAACCTCCTAGCCGAGGTGTTCCAAGAGACTAATAGACCTTTGAAAAGGAGAGGTGCATCTAGACAATGTGCAGGGCCATGTCCAACCGTCCAGAAGTGGGCAAGTACGTTTGGTGAGAGTAGCTGGCAGGCAATTTGACATTGCAATTTTTTAAAGTTAGTGTTTAGTAATTTACTCAACAGACTGAGTTGAATAGCCCCGTAGTAAAGTTTAATGTCTGGTAAGCCAAAGCCGCCTCTATGTTTGGGAAGGGTCAGCAAGGCATGTGCAACCTCGGATGTGCCCGCCTCCAGATGAAGCCAGAGATGATCCTATGCAGGTCCAGGAAATAGGACTCTGGCAAGTATATAGGCAATGTCTGGAGTAGAAAAAGCACTTTGGGAAGAATAAACGTTTTTATTATATTTTTCCGCCCCATCCAAGAGACATGTGGGATATCTAAATGTTTCAATTGGTCTTTAATAAACGTAAGCTTGTCCACATTGGCTGTGGCCTGTGAAAATGGGGTTTACTATATAACTATGGTCATTGTACCTTTGTAATTATCTTATAACATATTGATGGATTTATCACGTTAGGGTGTTTTTAACAATATTTGTTTTTGAGTGCACTGTGTACCTGTTGATAATTTGCATCATCAGGGCTGTATACATAGGGCACTGTTGGTCTTGTAATGTCGGTTGTCTGATATAGGAGTATCCCCCCTCCCACCTGTACTTGACAGGGTATAGCAGGAGTGGGTAGCTGAGGATCGAGGACAGGGAGTTCCCACCATCAGGGGACGTTTCTGGGCAGAGGGCTAGACTAGGGTACGAGTGTAGGGACAATCATCCCTCTCCCCAACATCACGCATCTTCCCGCCCCCCCTTCCCCTCCCTCAAAAACTGGTCCACCGAATACCCTGGTGGCACTACCTACTGTATATTGTTGTGTGTAGTATATGTCAATTTAGTAATAATTAAAGTTTAATCTTTCTTTATAAGGGTTATCTCTATCTGCTGGACTTAACTATTTTTCTTGATTGACCCATTATAAACATTTGATCCATATGTGCTGGACCTTTTTGTGAAAATGCTCTCTGCCGTGCTAAACACACGTTCACACTATACACTGGCTGCAGGGCAGGTCAGCACCTCCAAGGCTGACAAAGCTTTTCCACATTTGGGCCATGCTAACCCTGCCTTCTCAGGTGCTGGTGGTGCCCCAGCTGCGTTGGCGACCTCTTCCTCCTCCTCTGCCTTCGCCTTGTGCTTCCACTGTGTCCCCGCTGTCAGGTGGGAATGCCATCATCAGCGTGCGCTTGTAGTCGCGCATCTTCCGATCAGTAACAGATGTTTTCACAAAATTTAGTTCCCTGTCAGCAATGCAGAGCAGGGGTTCATTCACGGCAAAAGGGGGTTCATGTCACCCAGCAATACAACAGAGGATTTTGAGAGATTTAGGCCCCTGTCACCCAGGCACAGCAGAGGTTCTGTCAGTAGGGGATCTGCATCTCCACTGCAGGGTGGCAGATCGCTGTCTACCCATTGCAGCACTATGGGTCCCAGTACTGGCTTACCTTGTAGGAGACGCAGGTGCCCGCCAGCATACCGCCGCATCCGTCCTCTTTGCCAGGTGTCATCTGATGCGCTATAGCACGCGCGCACGCACCTCTCCCTTTCTTATAGGAGTAGGCAGCTGGTTCCTGATTACCATCCCCACCCGGAGGCGGGACTATTTGTATTTAAGGCAGCTTCACTCATCATGAAGTGCCCAAGCGTGGTTGTTGTACCTCTGGACTCCCGCTGAAGCATTCCACTGTGTCTGTTTATTGGATTTCCTGGATTCTGACCTCTGCTTCGTTTGACTACGCATCAGCCTGCTGTCTGTTTATTGGATCACCTGGATTATAGACCTCTGCACTGCCTGACTACGCATCTGCCCATCTCCTCCTGTAAGTCTGCCTGGATCCAGATCCTGCACTGCCTGACAACGAGTCTGCTTATATCTGCACTGCCTGACTACGCATCTGCCCATCTCCTCCTGTAAGTCTGCCTGGATCCAGACCCTGAGCTGCCTATGAGACTGCTTATATCTGCATGCTATATTGCTCTGAACTTTGTGTTGCCTGTATCTGTCAAGTGACTTTTGAATACTGTCTGCTAGTAAAGACCATCTGTTCCTTTATTCTGCCTTTGTTGGACTCTGTTCACACTACTGCAGGTAGCTGCATTCAAGGTAACAAGTGCAGACACCAGGGTCCTGTCTCTGAGAGTCAGCAGTTAGCAATATTGGACTAATTCCCAGTCCTCTATCAGCTGACACAGAGGATCCACATCCTCTGGTCGTAACAGTACGCTTGGGCCATGGATTCCGCTGGCTCTAAACCAGGAATGTCTGAAGTACTACATGAACTTGAAAAATAGCGAACTACCCAGAAACAAGTGATAAATTACTTGCAGCATGTAGCTGCTCGCCTGGACTCCCTTTCTACAGCACAGTCTGCACAGGCTCCAACTGCTTCTGCTGTCCCTGTTGCGGCTGCAGCACAGCCAAGCGTTTCTGGATCACGATTATCTGCTCCACCCCGTTACAGCGGCAACCCGAAAGTCTGTCGTGGGTTTCTTAACCAGTGTACAATTCACTTTGAACTGCTTCCTCATCACTTTCAATCAGACCGCGCTAAAGTGGCATTCATTATCTCTCATCTCAAGGGTGAGGCTCTGGCCTGGGCAAATCCAATATGGGAGAGATCTGGTCCTATCACCAATAATGTGGCACTATTTATGGACTCTTTTAAGAGGGTGTTTGAGGAGCCAGGTCGAGCTTCTTCTGCGGCCTCCTCTCTGCTGCACGTCCGTCAAGGAAGCTGGTCGGTGGGCCAATATGCGATTCAGTTCCGCACCTTAGCATCTGAAGTTTCGTGGAGTGAGGAGGCTTTGGTGGCGGCCTTTTAGGAAGGTTTGTCTGGACGTATTAAGGATGAACTTGCAGGTTGTGATGTGCCTACCTCCCTTGAGGCTCTGATCTCTCTGGCTATTAAAATCGACATACGGTTTTCGGAGCGAGCTCGGGAGGCCGGTCGAGAAAAAAGACTTCCACAACAACTGTTTAAGTCTAATATGTCTCAACCTCCATTACACACCTCCTTTTCGGATCCTGAACCCATGCAGGTGAATTCCACTCGGCTCTCGGATGAGGAGCGTCATCTTCGCATGTCTTCAGGACTCTGCCTCTACTGTGGTGGTCCGGGTCACCGTGTCCGCAACTGTCCCCAGAAGTCGGGAAACTCCAATGCTTAGGCTCTTTGGGAGAGGCGGCCCTAGGCGAAAACTGTTCCACTCTCCAAATTCCTGTGACTCTGGTTCTTGGGGGCATCAAGGTCTCCATATCTGCTTCCTTAGATTCCGGGTCTGCGGGGAACTTCATACACCAAGCTATGGTGAGTCAATACCACATTCCTGTATGCCTGCTTAAAAATCCCCTGCTGGTGACTGCCGTCAGTGGACAAGTACTGACGGATCCAGTCTGGTTCATCACTGAGCCGTTGGAACTGCAGGTAGGGTGGTTACATGTTGAAAAGATTTCTCTATATGTGCTCCCTGAACTGTCCCATTCTCTTTTGCTGGGGTTGCCCTGGCTTAGGATGCACAATCCAGTAATCGAGTGGAGCTCTGGAGAGGTTCTTCAATGGGGACAGCTGTGCCAAGGCAAGTGCTTATGTTCTATTCAACGAAGAGTCTCTATATCCCTCCCTAAAAACCTGGAGGCCTTGCCGGATGTCTATCACTCCTTTGCGGATGTGTTCGATAAAAAAGAGGCTGAGACACTACCTCCCCATCGCCCCTATGACTGCCCAATTGATTTACTATCTGGGACTTCTCCTCCTCGGGGTCGTATTTATCCTCTGTCTCCTGCTGAATCGCAGGCAACAGCAGATTACATTAAGGAGAACCTTGAGAGGGGTTTCATCAGGAAGTCTTCCTCACCTGCAGGGGCAGGATTCTTTTTTGTGAAAAAGAAAGATGGGTCTCTTCGCCCCTGTATAGACTACCGTGGTCTGAATAAGATCACCATCAAGAATAAATACCCGTTAATATTACAGTCAAACAAAGTTTATTTATTTTTTAAATGTAATCTACTGTGACACCAGATATGAGTTGCACTGGTGACACTGTGCACTTGCAGGGCCTGAAACACACACGCTTGCAGGCAACTGACTGCTATTATATTATAGTCAAAATTATAATATATTTTTTTTAAATGTAATCTACTGTGACACCAGATATGAGTGGCACTGGTGACACTGTGCACTGGCAGGGCCTGAAACACACTAACTTGCAGGCAACTGACTGCTATTATATTACAGTCAAAATTGTTGTTGTTTTTTTAAATGTAATCTACTGTGACACCAGATATGAATGGCACTGGTGACACTGTGCACTGGCAGGGCCTGAAACACACACGCTTGCAGGCAACTGACTGCTATTATATTACAGTCAAAATTGTTGTTGTTTTTTTAAATGTAATCTACTGTGACACCAGATATGAGTTGCACTGGTGACACTGTACACTTTCAGGGCCTGAAACACACACGCTTGCAGGCAACTGACTGCTATTATATTACAGTCAAATTTTTATTTTATTTTTTAAAAGTAATCTACTGTGACACCAGATATGAGTTGCACTGGTGACATTGTGCACCTGCAGGCCCTGAAACACACACGCTTGCAGGCAATTAACTGCTATTATATTACAGTCAAAATTTTTGTTTTTATTTTTTTATGTAATCTACTGTGACACCAGATATGAGTTGCACTGGTGACACTTGCAGGGCCTGAAACACACACGCTTGCAGGCAACTAACTGCTATTATATTACAGTCAAAATGTATTTTATTTTTTTAAATGCAATCTACTTTGACACCAGATATGAGTTGCACTGGTGACACTGTGCACTGGCAGGGCCTGAAACACACGCTGGCAGGCAACTGACTGCTATTATATTACATTAAAAAAATGTTATTTTTTTTTTTATGTAATCTACTGTGACACCAGATATTAGTTGCACTGGTGACACTGTGCACTGGCAGGGCCTGACACACACGCTGGCAGGCAACTGCAATTAGATTACAGAGGGAAAAAAAGCAAAAAAAAGCAGACTGATGTACTAGCCCTAAAAAAGGCTTTTTGGGGTGCTGTCAGGACGCTGTCCTTACAGCAGATCAGATGAGTCTTTCAGGACTGGAGTGGACACTGAATACACTAGCCTAGCAATCGATTTCCCTATTAAATCAGCAGCAGCTACACTGTCCCTCCTCTCACTAAGACTGCAGCTTCCTAATTAATCCAAAATGGATGCTGTCCAGGAGGTGGGAGGGTCTGGGAGGGAGGATATGCTGCTGATTGGCTGGAATGTGTCTGCTGACTGTGAGGTACAGGGTCAAAGTTTACACAATGATGACGAATAGGGGGCGGACCGAACATCGCATATGCTATGTTCGCCGGCGAATAGTTCGGGACATCTCTAGTCACTGCTGCTGCCTGCCTACCAACATATTCTGCATGATTGCTGCCTCCATCATGCCACTGCTGCCTTCATGCCACTGCTGCTACCTGCCTACCATCATGTTCTGTATGGCTGCTGCTGCCTCCATCATACCTATGCCTGCCTGCAAACATGCACAGTATGGCTACTGCTGTCGCCACCACTTCCGCGGCTACTCCTCGCTGCTTATTCCTCAACTTCCACCACTATTATACACATCTACCACTACTACTAATTTCACTACTACTACTACTACTTCCACTTGTATGTTTCATGCTATGCTGCTGCCACTATTATTGTGACCACATGCCTATACCCTACCCTATCCACATCCACACTGTAGTGCTCCTGCTTCCAATTAATAGGGAGATTTTTTATAGGCTCGTTTACAAGGAGTCCATTTTTCTTCTAGCAATTAACACTTGTGCATGTCCTATGAGCAGACATTCTGACCCTGTCAAGACATAATTTTTTGACGCTTAGTCCCACAACAATTGTTTGAAAGGAATACGGTGGCTCTCCTGTGTGGACAATATGCAAGGTGCACGTGTCTAAGCTGACTCACCCAGTCAGAAAAGGCAGGTGTATAGGAACATAGGAAGACAGGCACTCTATATAAGGTCACCAGCAGATATCAACAAAGGACAAGGGATAGTGTGTATATGATAAAAACTATATTTATTTGGGTAGTAATAAAAACGTTATCAATATAGGTCACTCCCAATGTACAGGTAGAGGAGTGGGTGGTGTAAAATAGATGAAAGGATAAATGAATAAAGAAAAATAATGTGAAAATGTGATGATAAAACACCCTGTATTGGGCTATAAGTCCAGAATCATGGTATGTAGAACTTTAAATATTAGACAAATATAGTCAATAGTCTGAGATGGATTCAGTTGATTAAGTAACATAGTAACATAGTACATAAGGCCGAAAAAAGACATTTGTCCATCCAGTTCGGCCTGTCATCCTACAAGTTGATCCAGAGGAAGGCAAAAAAAAAACCCTGTGAGGTAGAAGCCAATTTTCCTCACTTTAGGGGAATAAAAAATTCCTTCCCGACTCCAATCAGGCAATCAGAATAACTCCCTGGATCAACGACCCCTCTCTAGTAGCTATAGCCTGTAATATTATTACACTCCAGAAATACATCCAGGCCCCTCTTGAATTCCTTTATTGTACTCACCATCACCACCTCCTCAGGCAGAGAGTTCCATAGTCTCACTGCTCTTACCGTAAAGAACCCTTTTCTATGTTTGTGTACAAACCTTCTTTCCTCCAAACGCAGAGGATGTCCCCTCGTCACAGTCACAGTCCTGGGGATAAATAGATGATGGGATAGATCTCTGTACTGCCCCCTGATATATTTATACATAGTAATTAGATCTCCCCTCAGTCGATCTCCCCTTTTTACTTATTAAAATAAGTAAAAAGTTAGTACAAAGATCTAAATTGTGACAGGTTTAAAAGAATATATCAGCAGCATTCCAGATCCGATGTATGTGTATACACAGCTATGCGAAAGTTATTTTTAGCGAACCAGTGTCTGGTGGTGTCCCACCTAAAATTGGCTATCTGGTCGATGTTACCTTTCTGGAGGATCGTCGCTTCTTCTATGTGGGTGTCTCCGCGCAGGATCCTCTGTGTGCTGTGGATGCTTAGTGCGGTTATGGATAGACGGGGCCGGTAGTGCGGTTGCAGATGGATGCGATGACCGCGAAGGGCTGCTGTTTGTGGATTGGTCTGTCGATACGAATGTTGCTGTATTTTCCTCCGTGCGCTTTTTTCGGGCGCTTGAATTTTTGGTGTTGTCAATGGATGGAGGCAGCCTGATGGTGCAGGGGAGTTTGGAAGCGCTTCCCAGGGCTTGGATAAGATAACCATACGCGTTTCGAAGGATTGCAGCCTTCTTCATCAGTGGTAGCCCGTGCAACAGCCTGCCAGGGTTTAAATGTCCTCATCAGGTTGCATTAAAAAAAAAACGGGATGGATTGAAAAGGGCAGGAAGAAAAGGGCGGGGGAAAAAGGGCAGGAAAAAAGGGCAAAAAAATTAAATAAATAAAATATATATTTTTTTTTTTTATTGTCTATAAGTTGTTGTGTATGTGTAATCACATTAGCTGCATAATGTGTATCTCTATCTCTGCAACGGGTGGGTATTCTTGCGATATATTGTATACAGTTAACATGTCATAGCTTTGTAGAGTTGATAGAAATAAATAAATGACTACAGATTTCAATGAAAAAAATATATAAATAGATTAGATATAATTGATGGTTCATGCTTGTGTGTCTTTGAATCATGTTGTATTTTGTGTGTGTAAGTGATGGTGATAATTTGTGTCAGTGATTTGGCATGTGTGCCCCAGTAATTAGTGAGGAGCGGAGCAGGAATATATGTATTTCTGTTAATGGGTGTGTGCATTTCTGTTCATGGGGGTGTGCATAGTTTCCTCTGGGTATTGGAGGTAAAGAGGTGGGGGGTGAGATTTGACTGTATGTGTGTGTTTTCAACAGTTTATTCCACTGTTTTTAATATTATCTTCTACTGATTTTAGTGGTCTCTTCTCCTGTTTTTAATGGTTTTTAGTACATCTTCTTGGCTATATATCTAAATTGTCGTTGATTCTTAAAGGTGCTGTTGGGGTTATGGATTGTAGACCCCATAAGTGGCATTTATGTATCCTGAGGGGAGTTTGGGTCTGAGGGTGAAGAATCGGAGTCAATTATGTGATCTCAGCATATGTAGTTGTTTGTTGGTTGAGGGTAGGGTGTTGTGTAGATTGGGGCCCGAGACCAAGGGGGGATCCATGTGTGTTTAGACACCATTTGCCCCCTGAAATAGCATAACACATGCCACAGAGCCACTGTTCATTGATGCAGTCAAGCATGCATTCACCCATAGCTATGTATGTCAGTGTCACGCAAACATAATTTGCAATTGCTGTCATTGTATTTAAGAGCTTAGGGAAAGTGGTGGGAAAAAAAATCATGAAAAATGAATGAAAAGGGATAACATTTTTACTAAAACTTCTGATTCTTAGGAGACTAGAGGGTGTTATATATCAATTCCCATGCCAATTGGAGACAATTTGGTTCGGCTTAAATAGACTTGCTCCAATTGGTCAGAAAATGGGTAGATGACACTTGAGGACTCAAGTCTCTTGTCTTTCTTTTTTGTATTTTTTTATTATTATTTTCTTTCTCCACCCCTTTAAGCTCTTGAACACAATGACTGCAATAGTAAATAATGCCAGAGTAACACTGACATACTGTATATAGCTATGAGTAAATGCACAATTGATAGTGTTAACGAACAGTCTGTTTAAAAACACATGGCACTGTTGGATTTATGCATTGTAAGATTAAAAACATTCCAAAAATTGTCCCTTATAAAGGGCAGATCATGTTTTAAAGCACAAGGTGTTAATGAGATCTACAGTGGCTTGTTCTGAACAAGGAGAAAAATTATATCATAAGGTGAGTAGATGGCTGCCTATATTTATAGTGGCTTGTTCTGAACAAGTGTCCACAAAAATAAAAGGGGAAGATACATGTCTGAGTCCATACACACAGTAGTTTCTAAAAAGACAAAAAGCAGAAGCTTGTTCTGAACAAGCATCCAAAAATTCAGCAGCAGTGTATTGGATGCAAAAGAAGTAAGCTGTGAAGGGCTTCTAGTGGCAGCAATATTAGTGGCAACAGTGGCAGCATAGTGTCGAACCTAATAGGCAAGCAGTTTAGGTGTGACTATGTAGGAGTAGTAGTAGTAGTAGCAAGGCAGTAAATGTGTGGCTGTGTAGGTGTAATGGTACTGGCAGTATGGGGAGTAAGGATCATGATGGCAGGGAGATAGCACCAGTGGATGTTTGGGCCGGTGATAAATAGCCACAGTGAGGAGTGGTAGATCTATTTACTGGCCGTAGCCAGAGGTGTGTGAAAATCTTCACAGATCCTTGCATTATTTGTTTTGACAAAGGTGATGATTGTGTACTTGCAAAGGACAAGTTTGTCTCTTAGGTATAACAACACTACTTGCCACACTGAAAACCTTCTTTGAGATGACACTACAGGCTGAACAAGATAGTACATTGAGAGAAAACTGTGCCAGTTCTGACCACTGTTCCAGTCTAGAAGCCCAGAAGTCCATTGGGTCAGGGAATAGGAAAAACAAAATTGCAAGTAATGGAGACAGTATTTCTAAATGGAAAATTCATGACCTACAGATGCAACATTTTGACTAATCAAAGCCCTCTTTAAGCATGTGGGTCAGAGAACAGGGTATGTGCCGGAGAAACGCCACAGTCCATGTAGGACTTAACCTGGTTGTTCATACGATACCTATCCGTTTGCTGATGTGCAAAAGTCTGGTGTGGCACATGAAAAAAGTCCTCTATCATGTTTTTCAAACTGAATAGGCTGCTGCTATGGCTTCTGGGAAGTGGGTGACCAGACATCTACCTGCCAAAAACAATGTAGTATATCCTGGTAACACAGCAATTTTGCCTCCCTTTCACCATAAGGAAAACATTCCCCCATTTTGCTTTGATAGTGATGGTCTAAAAGCATGGCTATCCAGTAGAAATCTTTTTGCTTGATGCTATTTATACACCTGTCAGCATGTAAGCAAGCAAACATGTAGCTTGCCACGCTCACCAACTTGCTTGAAGACCCAACTCTTTCAGGCTTCACGCTCTACTGTAATAATTAGATGACATGGCCAGTGCATTTATCATTCTTCTGCATCACCAAGTCTTCCTCCTCTTGCTCATTCTCCTCCACTTCCTCCTCCATAGGACTTTGCCCTTGTGGGTCCCCAACAGCTACAAGGCAGCCAGAAAGTTATGGAATCAGTTTTTCTTCTAGCATCCCTTGTTGCATCAATGTGAAAGGTTACTCTAAGATAAACGTCAGAGGATGACATAATTTGTCCCTACACATGTATACATAGGGCCTGAGTACATGAAATGCCTCCCTGATGAGCTGCAACATTGTCTGAGCTGAAAATTACACTGCCTACTGAGATGGTGTTGTGCATCAGCATGTTATTTACCTCAAATATGATGCAGCAATTATATTTCTGCCATTTTCTCTCACCTCTTGCCCAGTTGTACTTGGTGGGGAGACATCCAGTGTGAAATGTTTTGCTTGATGCAGATTATCAGCTGTGTGACTTTTCTTGCTCAAGCTCATCAGTTCTAAAATGACATGGCTAAATACGAAGAGACAAAACAACTTTTTATCAGTTTGACTAAGGTGTGGATCTGCAGGACAATTGTAAAACATTTTTGGACAGCAATAAATAATAAAAATTGACAACTTGCCAGAGATACTAATACCATAGACCAGGATTCCGTTTTGGTGAAGGCATGAAACTGCAAGACAATTGTGAAATGTTTTTGGACAACGGGACAATTTTAAAAGCATTTTTTTGAGAAATAAAATTGACAGTTGACCAAATGTACTAATACTATAAAATACAATCAAAGTTTGGTAAAGGTGTGAAACTGCAAGAAAATTGTGAAAAATGTTTGGAGAACGAGACAATTTTCAACACATTTGAAAATAAATAAATTGGGATATGGCCAGAGGTACTCATAGCATAGACCAGAATTAAAAGAAAACAATTTTTTTTTATAATTTTTTTTAAATAGCACTTGGACATGACTTTGATAAATTTAATTTTTATCTTTTTTTTTATTAATTTGTGAGGAAAAATTGGCACTTTGATGTCCAATAAGATAACGACCAAGATTCTTTATACAAATGACTACATGGGAACACATTACCACTCAAACCATCCTAGCTTGTCCTAGGTCTGACATAGCTTTTCAGCCTGCCCCAACAGACCAATACTTTAAGTTAGGTGGTGCTAAATAGAATTTTTGTAATTACATTTTCAATAGTTGTTCTGAAAAAAGGTGCAATTGGACTTGGAAAAAAAAATTTTTGTACACTTATAAATGGTACAAAAATTGCAACAATTTTTTAGGTAATAAACGCAGGCACAATTAATTGTTCCCTGCTACGAAAACAATATCCACTGGTATTGACACAATAAAATGCAATGAATTGAGCAATTATAAATGGTATAGTTGCAACCTTTTTTTGTTTGTAATGATTAAAGAAGCAATTAAACATTCCCTGTGCATTCCCTGTGCACTGTACACTGGTATTGATGTACTACAATGCACTAAATTTCGCAATTGTAAACAAAAGTGTAACAAAATTGCAACTGGTTCTTCGCTGCTAGTTATGAACTCTTATTGGATAGGAAAGACATTCTAGACAGATCTAAAAACTGAAGAAAAGAGTGAATTTCTTGAAATTAATTTCATGTCCAATTCAGAGAATTAATTTGATTTGGGTCTAAATTGATTCTACATCTTACTCCAATTGCTCTAAAAATGTATATATTACACTCTATGGTGTCCTAGGACTTATTCTTTTAAAAAAAAATTCAGAGTCCTAGAAGAAGAGAGAGATACACAACTTGGTTAATAGCTGTCAGTATGTAATCTGCAAATAGCTTTTTCCAGGTGGTCACCCTTTATCAGAGCAGATCAGAGAAAATGTCCTTTCTCATTATGGAAAGGTACTCTTTCTCGTTATGGACATTATCTAGTATGTGTGAGGAGTATTGTAGGCAAGGCAACACTGCTCTGGGCCTGTACAGTGACTTCTCATGTAAAGACACATATCTGCTCTCTTAGGCTTGTGCACAAAACATTATCAGAGCAGGGAGAGAGGCTGACATCACAGGTCATGTGACCCTAAGTGGAATCGGAGAAACCAGCCACTGCAGATGCAGTAAGTGCATGGTAAAGCCTTTATATTTGATTAGTTAGAAACATACAAAGAACAAAAAAATAACTCGGACACCCCTTTAATAGCCTGTTATAGATACTTCCCATCTTAGACCAGGTTCATATAACCATTTTTTTTTCTGTTCTGCATGCAGGATTTTTTGGCATCTAACATAACGGATCTCAGATTTTAATGGCTAAAACGGATGCCAAATGTGCATAAATGGGCATAACAGATGCTTAAAATAAAGGATCGGTTTTTTTTCTTTATTTTTCTGTTCTTCTGATGGCTCAGAAGAATGAAAAAATAAATGGTGATATAAACCCCCACTGTAGCCACAGGTGACAGACACTTTTCAACTAGACCACCTGTGTGTCAACAATATGCCATTAGTATGTACTCTCAGAATGGACCGTCAATAGTGTTTGGCTAAAGGCATGGTAAGCTATGTACCATGAAATTTATGAATGAGCTTCACAAATAAACATCTCTGGATAAAAATTATAAGTATCTGTGAAGCCAAGAACTGTCTCACCAGTTTTATATCAATCTAATGCAGAGAGTAATACATAAAGCTTAGACCACATCTGCATATTTTGCATGAATTTTATTCTTATCAGCAAACCAAAATTCTTGTAATTGAAGTTAATATGTTTAAGATCTCACAATCCTTTTTTATTTAAATTTATTTAAAAACTGTGTATTTATCAAGAATTTATGATCATCATTTGCACCCTACGAGCTAAGAAAATCTGAGGCCTAAGGCAAAAGGAACATATGAAAGGAACATATGGATTCTTCCCACTAAGGTCCTGTTCTCATTTCCTTATCGCTTGAAACCATTTATTACAAAATTTATCCTAAAATATGATTGATCTTTCATTATTGTAAAATTTTCTATCATTTCCTGCAAAATAAAAGCCATAGCTAGTAATACTAAAAGGATGTGATACTTAAAGAGACATGTACAAAATTATTTGATAAAAGCACTGAATTCTAAATGAGTCCATAATATGGTTCCCTAGAATGCAATTTGGGTGGTCTGCAAGTAACTTTAATCAACTCACTGAATGATGGTCTGTTTCAGTGTTTCTAACTACAATGAATCCACGAGGTCAAGGGATTAACCACTTAAGGACCACAGGTTTATACCCCCCTAGTGACCAGGCCCTTTTTAACAAATCGGCACTTCACAACATTAACGGTTTATTGCTCGGTCATGCAACTTAGCACCCAAATGAATTGTACCTCCTTTTCTTCTCACAAATACAGCTTTCTTTTGGTGGTATTTGATTGCTGCTGAGATTTTTAGTTTTTCTGATATTAATCAAAAAAGACCGCAATTTTCTCAAAAAAAGTGTATTTTTAACTTTTTCTGGTAAAATTGTTCAAATATAATTACATTTCTATACACTGCGTGCAGAATTATTAGGCAAATGAGTATTTTGACCACATCATCCTCTTTATGCATGTTGTCTTACTCCAAGCTGTATAGGCTTGAAAGCCTACTACCAATTAAGCATATTAGGTGATGTG